>NC_133464.1:79881250-80242500 GCF_048565385.1 Saimiri boliviensis
GTTACTTGCATATATTACAAGTATCTTCTCTAAATATCTTGCCATTTCATATTCAGGGATGTTTTCCTGATAAACAGAACTCTTCACTTCAATGTAATCCAATACTTTCTGATAAGACTGATGTTCATAAGTTTTTATATCATACAGTGAAATGTGTTATTTCATAACTGAGTGAATTAATATTTTCCAAATGACCAATGCATACTGTTAGAAAACAATGCATTAGTAAAATATAATGGACAAGATAGCCCAATGAATTTCATGTACTATAGCATTAAAATCTCATCGATATGATTCCAGATTCTACTTTGCAAGTAAGCTTAAGAAACTACCACTTGCTAAGTTTGATGTAGCAAAGAATATTCACAATTACTGAAGAAGCTATTAAAACATTCCTCCTTTTCTAGCTATATATCTTTGCGAAGCTAATTTTCTTCATATACTTCAACCAATATAACATATCAAAACATATACGTTGTCTTCTACTGCTATATCTTCTGTTAAGCTAAGCATTAAAATTTTCAAAAATATTTAAAAATATAAAATATTAAAATTCTGACAGTTTGCAACATTGCAAAAATACAATATAAAATGATATTTTTCATTGTTTTTGTTTAGAAAATAGATATTAACATAAGCATGTCATAATTTATTGTTTTAAATATGTATGTATTATATTCATAAATGTTTTTAAATTCCTAACTGAATTTCTGTAGTGTATTATCCATATACATTATAGCATATATGAAAACACATATAAATATGTGCAGTAAATATATGTAGTGTAGAATATATGTAAATACAGTAAATATACAGTCAATATATGCAGAATATATCCACATTTATGAATACAGTAAATATAACTCGCATAAACAAAAGATCTTTGTAGCCCTCAAAAATGTTTAAGAGTGTATAGGGGCTTTTCCTGTCGTGGCCTGCGTGGTATTGGCTCGTGGGTCTCAGAGACCCGAAAATTAAGAGCATTTTTACGCCCCTGGGGCTGCTCCTGGCGGCTCTGCAGCCATCACCATGCCACAGAACAAATACATTGAATTACATCGTAAACGCTATGGACGCCGTTTGGATTACCATGAGAAAAAGAGAAAGAAGGAAAGCCGAGAAGCTCATGAACGTTCAAAGAAGGCGAAGAAAATGATTGGTCTGAAAGCTAAGCTTTACCATAAACAGCACCACGCTGAGAAAATACAAATGAAAAAGACTATCAAGATGCATGAAAAGAGAAACACCAACCAGCAGAAGGATGAGAAGACGCCACAGGGAGCACTACCTGCCTATCTGCTGGACAGAGAAGGACAATCTCGAGCTAAAGTACTTTCCAATATGATTAAACAGAAACGAAAAGAGAAGGCAGGAAAATGGGAAGTCCCTCTGCCTAAAGTCCGTGCCCAGGGAGAAACAGAAGTATTAAAAGTTACTCGAACAGGAAAGAGAAAGAAGAAGGCATGGAAGAGGATGGTTACTAAAGTCTGCTTTGTTGGAGATGGCTTTACAAGAAAACCACCTAAATATGAAAGATTCATCAGGCCAATGGGCTTGCGTTTCAAGAAAGCCCATGTGACACATCCTGAACTGAAAGCCACATTTTGCCTACCAATACTTGGTGTAAAGAAGAATCCTTCATCCCCACTGTATACAACTTTGAGTGTTATTACCAAAGGTACTGTCATCGAGGTAAATGTGAGCGAATTGGGCCTTATGACTCAAGAAGGCAAAGTTATTTGGGGAAAGTATGCCCAGGTTACAAACAATCCTGAAAATGATGGATGCATAAATGCAGTCTTACTGGTTTGACAGCAATTTAATATATAAGTAGAGGACTACACACCAATTGGAAAAACTGCCATTACTGTACTGTTTCTCAGTACTACCAAACAGCCATACATGTCTGCAATCAAGATTTATTGTAAACATTAAAATGGTCCCGTTGTATAAGTGGTCTTTATTTTGAAATCTACTTAGACCCCCATGTTAATAAAACTGATTGAAAAAAAAAGAGTGTATAGGGGACCCAAGACCAAAAAGTTGGAGAATTATTGGTATAATGATTCTGAAAAGGACTGAAAAGGAGGTGTTAAGATCTACAACTATGATTATGAATTTACTGATTTCTTCTTTTAGTTCTCTTATTTTTTGCTTTGTAGTTATCTATTAGTTACCTATGTATTTAGTATAGCCATCATTCCGTCTTTATCTCTAGTAATGATCCTTGCCTCAAAGTCTAACCTAGATAACAGTATAGTTATGCTAGCTTTCTCTGGGTTAATGTTTTTATGTTACATGTTTTCAGACATTGTCCAAACATTATTTCTCTCTCTCCACCCAGCCTTCATCCCCACCCCCTACCCCATCATTTTCTGGAACTCCAGATATACTTTCCCTACATCTTCTTACCATGTCCCATGTGTTTCTCATGCCTTCTGTTTGGCATAGTTTTCTAATTCCTTTTTACGTCCATGCTTTATATGGACAGTAATCTATTTTCTAGTTCACTATTTCCTTCTTCAGCTAATCTAACCTGTACTTAAACCCACTATTGAGCTCTCAATTTCTGTTAATTTTTTAGATTCAGATTTTTTATAGTTTCTGGTTCTACTCTCTTATGGTTCTATTTCTAGTCCAATTCTCCATCTTAATTGCCTAAATATAACAGTCCAAGTTATTTTAAAGTCTGGCTTTGATAACTCCAATAACAGGGTAACCTCCAACCCACTAAGTAGTTCTAAGTAGTTACTTCCCATGCCCCTCCTCCCCCAATCCCTGATAACCACCAATTTGCTGTCTGTATGGATTTACCTATTTTGTATATTTCATATAAATGGAATCACACATCATGTGACCTTTTATTTCTGGCTTCTTTCACTTAGTATCTTCTTCAGGTTAAGCCACACTGTAGCACTGTCAGCATTTCATTCCTTTTTATGGCTAATAATATTCCATCATATGTACATATCACAGTTCACTTACCCATTTTTCTGTTGATGGACATTTGGACTGTTACCACCTTTTCATTGTGATTAATAGCACTGCTGTGAGCATGAGTGCACAAGAATAGTTTTTTGTGTTATTTTGGCTTCTTGATATGGTTTGGCTGTGTCCTCATCCAAATCTCATCTTAAATTACAGCTCCCATAATTGCCATGTGTTGTGGGAGGGTCCCAGTGGGAAGTAATCAAATCATGGAGACAGGTCTTTCTTATGTTCCCACGATAGTAAGTCTCATGAGATCTGATGGTTTTATAAAGGAGAGTTCCCTTGCACATGCTCTCTCTTGACTGCTGCCATGTGAGACATGACTTTGCTCCTCCTTCACCCTCTACCATGACTGTGAGGCCTCCAGCCATGTGGAACTGTGAGTCCATTAAACCTCTTTCCTTTATATATTACCCAGTCTTGGGTATGTCTTTGTTAGCAACATGAGAACAGGTTAATACATTTATGTTCTCTTTTAGTTTTGTTTTATTTTTTAACCTTTACTAGTTTTCTTCAGCAGGTGAGTTGGTTTGCAACAAACCAGTCCACCATCTCCAGAAGTAAAACTGAAATTTAAATTTTATTTTAGTAAAACTAAAATTTAAAAACCGCAATATCAAAATATTGATCCTGAACTAATAACTAATGAAAGACAATTTTGAACCATAAAACAAATGCTCGATTTTAAGCAGTACAGTAAACATTTGGAAACTGTTTTGTTGATGCTTCTTAAATATTACCCAAACTTTCCTTAGGCCTAAATACAAAAACAATTAGTACTGTAAAAAGCAATTCAGCCCCAGAGACATATGCTACACAAATTAATATATGAAAATTCCATTTTACAAACAAAATATACGTAAACAGTCTTGAGTATTTAGCTTTTTATTTCTCCAGTTAAAAATTCTAAGTTTTTAGCTATCTGTTACTCCCACACTAAAAAAGTTCTGCAATGGCTACAAAGACACTGGCTTTTAAAAGTTAGCATCCAAGAGAAAAAAAAATAATGTTTCAATATAAGGAAGAGCAGTTGGGCAGAAGCAACCCAAATTTCCAGCCCAAAAGAGAAAACTGAGCTTAAGAACTATGAAAGCTCAATGTAAAAAGTGAGACATTGTAAAGTTCGAGAGAAAGATGAAATGGAAATACAAAAATAGACCTGCTCAACAAAGAAAAGAAAGGTGGTTACAGGGCTATGTAAGATTACTTTGGTTAGTTCCTGAAAAGTCTAGAAATGCAAAGCAGAATGAAGGAATTACAAGTGTAGAGATCTGATTGCACAGTCCACCTATTATCACATACCTATGCTACTGAAATAAGGGCAGAGAGTTCATTTGAAAAGCACAGTATTAAACTATGTTCTCTTTCATGTATTCTCATTTCAAAGTAATCAAAACTATCTCATATGCCTTACAGTGTCTTAAACTGAAAGTCTTAGTAGGCCCGAAGCACTTAATTCACTGGCTTATTTAGTCTTTAACAAGAAAGGTGATTGATAGAGTTAAAGTAAAACATTTGGCCTTTTTGTGCCTGTGTGAATCTCAATTTGTCCAATAAGAAGTTCCTTTGCATTTCTGAAACTAAAGACCCCATAAAGAGCATGTGGGGGAATCTCATAGTTGGGTACCACATATGTTAGTTAAGCAAAAAAAATTAGGTAAAATTATTTTTAATATAAGATGTTTTTGCTTCCTGCAGACTATAACCCCTAAAATATCTAAACTTCTTTGCAATATATATCCACTACTGGTTTTAAAGAGGGCAAGAAAACATTCTTATCATTCTGATGAACACAACAATAATCAGAAAACCAGATATATTCTTTTTTAGCAAATTCTTTAGCAAATCAAAAAGACTTTTTTTCTTTTTTGAGACACAGTCTCACTCTGACACCAGGCTTAAGTTCAGGGGCACAATCTTGGCTCACTGCATTCTCTGCCTCCCTGGTTCAAGCGATTCTCCTGACTCAGCCTCCCGAGTAGCTGGGACTACAGGGGCGGACCATTGCACTCAGCTAATTTTTGTATTTTTAGTAGAGACGGGTTTCACTATGTTGGCCAGGACAGTCTCGATCTCTTGACCTCTAGTTCTGCCCACCTCGGACTCCCAAAGTGCTGGAATTACATGCATGAGCCACCACGTCCCTCTAGGACATTTTTAATGAAGTCATTGATGTTTAACAATAAACGACATTTGTTATATTCTCAGGGGCATGCATGCACAGGGCATTGGATTAGGAAAGCGTCCTCATTCTGGGGCAGGCAGGACCTCTGGATAAATGGTGAAGTGTGGGTCAGTGGTTAGGAATCTCTGTAAGTTGCTCTTCTTTTAAAGGAGTGAGGTGACCAAAGCCCCTGGCCTATTAGGTTCAGTGTCTTCCTTCTCTTAGAGGCCAGCTGACCCAAATGCTGGCCCCGCTAGCCACAGGAGCCAGTCACTGTCCCCTTATAAGAAACCATGGCACCAAGACGGACACTGCAGCCAACCCTCTGCACTCTGACACTCTAGGCTGTGCTCTGGGAACACACAGGACCCACCTGCACTGCCCCAAAATGGCCAGAAACCTGGGCTTTGTGCCAGGATGACAGTCGTGATAGAGAGCTAGGAAATCCATCAGGTGGTGTGAAATCACCCCCTCTTCTGGGCACCACTGTTATTTCAGTCTAAAGCCACAAGAGTTGACTCCCCTAATAATCTTTCAAATCAAACTGCCCCTATTTCCTCCACTACCCCAGCAGTTCTGTTTAAAGGGTAAAAAGTATATCCATATTCAAAGTTACATCATATTGTTAGAATACAGTGGAACAAACCAGAATTCCCAAATACCAGAAGCCACACACCATTTTGCATACTAACAGACAGGCTTCCCTTGCCCGCTGCATGCTTCCCTCCAGTGCAACTGAGTAACTTCAGGCAACTGAGCACCCGGCACCATCTCTTCAGGATCAACATCTCAGAAGAAAGCAGAAGACAACCCAGTCAATTCTTGGCCTTTAGGTTTCAAAGCCTCAGGGGACACTGGCGATGCCTGATGAGAAAAAGGCTAACTTGTCACACCCCACGCACCCTCCTCCAACACTGTGAGACACGACAGATTCTTGGGACTGAGGTGGAAGGGGAAGCCAGGAGAGAGTAGCTGCAGATTCCAGAGGAAGGCACTCCATGCTCTTCCCCCAAGCCACACCAGACACTCTCAGTCCCATCCAACAAGCTCACCAAAAGGCACAAGCACAGCAGGAAAGCAGAGTCTGGTGCTACCACTGCCTTAGCTGCAAGCCACAGGCATCCCTAGAGACTCCTAGAGATAACAAGCTATAAAAGACCCTGTAAAACTAGGTCAGGATTAAAGTCAGATAAAGCGTTTTTATCTCCAAGTAAAACATGCAGCCAAAAGAAATCTGTATCACAATTGTAAAAGGAAGAAAATTTATAAGCTAAGTTGACTTTCAAAGACAGAGTGCAGGGGTCGGCGGTGCTAGTTTGAGGTGACAAAGGTACCAGCATGTTGGCATGACACCTGCTTTCCAGCTAACATCACATAACCATGCAAACATCATGGCAACTAACTAAGTCCCTTCCCCTCGGAGGCTGTAAAGGAACATGGTGAGGAGTGATTTCAATTCAGAGCACCTCTTTATCTCCCTAATACAAAATCCTGCCTCAAAAAGTGAGTCTGGGCCAGGTACGGTGGCTCACACATGTAATCCCAGCACTTTGAGCAACCAAGATAGAAGGATCACTTGAGGCCAGGAGTTCAAGACCAGTCTGGGCAACACAGTGAAAACTCATCTCTATAAAAATTTAAAAATTAGCCAGACATGGTGGCACAAGCCTGTGGTCCCAACTACTCAGGAAGCTGAGGTGAGAGGGTCATTTGAGTCCAAGAGGTCCAAGCTCTAGTGAGCTATGATCACATCACTGCTCTCTAGCTGGGGCAACCCAGAGAGACCCTGTCTCAAAAAAAAAAAAAAAAAAGAAAAAGAAGAAAGAAAGAAAAAAGAAAAAGGAAAAAAATGAGCCTGGTCTTTGCAATGTTTGTACCCTGAGGCTGAGTTAAAATGCTTATAATTGAAATTTCCTTCCTTCTGGGTAGGGCCCTAAGACTAGGCTCATCAGAGAATCATCCATGGGGACTCAAGGATGAGGCCTACCAGGAGCAGCATACAATCCAAGAACGCAACCATAAAGGGACAGCATGTAATGATTATGCTGTCAGTAGAGTCACTTATACGACATCTTAAATGTGTTCCAGAGGACTTGTCTAAAATATTTCAAAGTCAAAGGGGAAAAAAGGCTTTCGTGAGGATGTAGAATAACCAGAACCACAAACACTGCTCACAGTATAAACTGGTACAACTACTTTAAAAAACTGTTTGGCAATCTCTCCTAAAGCTCAGCATATGTACACCCTATAACTCAGCAATTTTACTCCTGTTTATAACAAAAGAAATGGACAAAAATGTTCATGACAATATTATGCAGAACAGCTGAAAAACCTGGAAACAACCCAAAATGTCCCTAAACAGTAAAATGGTTATCAAGTATGGGCTATTCATAAAACAGAACACTTCACAGCCAACGAAGAAAAGAACTGCAAAATGCCATGTGCCGAAGACACAGTGTACAGCAAAAGAAGTCAGACACACAAGTGCACCTGATCAGTAATTACTTATGCACAAACTTCAAGCACAGGCAAAAAATAGAAAATGCTATCGAGATGGAACAATGGTACCTACAGGTGAAGAGCGGCTAGAGGGATAGCAGGGAGCTGCTGGGGTACTGGAAATATGTATCTTGATGTGGATGGTAGCTACACAGGATTACGTGTCTGTAAATTTCATTGGGTTACACACTTGAGATGTGTATGCTTATTTTATGTAAATTATAACTCAATACAAAAGTAAACTTCAAAATAAGAAAAATCATTTTGGAAACTTCTCAGAGGTAAAAAAATAAAAATAAAAATAAAGCAAATGGCACAGCATATTCACCACAGAGATGGCCTGCAGTAAACAGTATCTAAGTCCTTATACACTTATTTAGGTAACTGTGTCAATCTAGAAAAGCGAACTTTTCTCTAGAAGTATGAACTGGGGCCGGGCACACTGGTTCACACCTGTAACCACAGCACTTTGGGAGGCCAAGGCGAGCAGATCACCTAGGTCAAGAGTTTGAGACCAGCCTGGCCAACATGGTGAAACACTGTCTCTATTAAAAATACAAAAAAATTAGCCAGGCATGGTGGCGTGCACCTCTAATCTCAGCTACTCAGGAGGCTGGGGCAGAAGAATCATTTAAACCTAGGAGGTAGAGGTTGCAGTGAGCCAAGATCTCACCAACGCACTCCAGCCTGGGCAACAGAGCGAGACTCTACCTCAAAAAAAAAAAAAAAAAGAAGAAGAAGAAGTATGAACTGGAAAACAGGCATAAGAACACTGACATAGAAAATGAATCAATAAACATATGAGAAGAAGGAAACATATGAAAACCCAATGCAAGAGTAGGGATACATGAAATAAACTTTAACAATCGATATCTCCACTATGTATAAATATTAGGCTGACTTTTGTGTTACATTATGCAATTATTCCATTGTTTACAAGCATATACAATAGATTTGTTTTACTTTCTGGCAAGAGCCTTCACTTATTTGTGGTAGTTGGTAGGAGAGTGAGAACTAATTCTGCTAACTCTACTCCTGGGAAGTGTGATCTGATAATACAAAGTGTGCACACATAAAATCCTTCAGAATTTGTTGCGATTAAAATTTATATCCATACATTCCCATTTAATTAGTCCAAACTGACTAACAGCCATCTAAGCATGAAGTCAAGGAGTCATAGGTCATTTTCTGCCAGAGAATCCCACATAAGCTACATTTCACTGAACAATGGCCGTTCTCATCTAGGAAAGGGAAGCATTCTTGAGAAGCGGCACAGAGAATGGAAATAGTAAGGTCTCTAGAACTGACAACTGTGTGACCTTAGTTAAATACCTTATGCTCCTGAGACTTTGTTTCCTTGCTTGCTGAATGGTGGGAAATAAGGCACATTTTTACAGGGCTTCTGTAAAGATAAAACAACAGTCACTGGACGCTAAGCCCCACGAGTGCAAACTCTGTATCATTTCATCACTGTGGGCCTGCCCAATCATAGAGCAGGCAACCCCATTAATGTATGTTGTGATGGTTAAAGTGTCAACTTGGTTAGGCTATGGTGCCCAAATACCAGTCAAGACATTGCTGTCAAGGTATGTTTTAATGGGACAAACTACATGATCAATTGACTTTAAGTAAAGCTAATGACTCTTCATAATGTGGGTTGGCCTTATCCAATCAGTGACAGGCCTCAAGAGCCAAGACTGAAGTTTCCCAGTTTGGAAGCAATTCTGCCTCACTACTGAAACAGAGAAACCCTGCCTGAGTTTCCAGCCTTCCTGGCCTGCTGACTGTGGACTGAAGATTACATCAACTCTACCTGAGTTTCTAATCCTGCCAGCCTGCCCTACAAATTTCAGACTTGCCAGCCCTCCCAGTCATGTGAGCCAATGCTGATAAATAGATAAGTTGACAGATAAATCAGTCTGTGTGTGTGTGTATTGACTGTCCAGAGAACCTAGACTAAAAATCATACATTGAATAAGTAAACAGAAAGCACTCAGAAAAATAACAAATTTCCAGTAGACACACAACACAATGTGAGAGCCTAACCTTACCTTTTTTCCTCTTTACTCAGCTAATTCACTTCTGTGCAAAAATAAAGATTTTGGATGTCTATTCCATATTTTAATTATTAAAATAGCTGCAATTTATTTATTTCATATCATCTTCTATGAGTCAAGCATGCACTAACAGGATTGTTTTATTTTAAGCCTTAGAACAGAACCCCCTGTGAAAGGAAGATCAGATTTCTGTTTTACAGAAGGGAGGACAGACACAGGGTTAGTACTCTGTTGCCAGAATGCTACATTGCAAACACAAAATCTCAGTGGCTTATAACTACATATATTTTTCTCACATGTGAGTCTGCACATGGGTTGAAGCTCAGCTGGTCCAGGCTGCATTCACTTGCAGGGCTCCAGATTGAGGTGGGTTCAGGTCTGTCCTGTTTCTCACCCTGTGGGGCCCTGGATAAAGGGACAGCAACTCCGGGGCACATTTTTATTCAGCCTGAATCACCTGAGGACAAACCCAGGCACACAAGCAGAATCAAGCCTCCTCTTACATCACATTTGTTAATATAGTCGTCCCTTAGGACTATGGGGTATTGGTTCCAGGACCCCCTCAGCTACCAAAATCTACAGATGCTGAAGTCCCTGATATGAAATGGTGTAGTATTTGCATGTAACCTACACACATCCTCCTGTATATTTTAAATCATCTCTACATTATTTATAATACCTAATATGATGTAAACAGTCATTATTATGCTATATTAGTCCATTTTCACCCTGCTATAAAGAACTTCCGGAGACTAAGAAATTTATAAAGGAAAGAGGTTTAATCGACTCACAGTTCCACGTAACTAGAGAGGCCTCAGGAAATTTACAATCACGGTGAAAGGGGGAAGCAGACCCATCTTAGAGGGTGGCAGACGAGAGACAGCAAGTGAAGGAGGAACTTGCCAAACACATAAAACCATTAGATCTCGTGATAACTCACTCACTAACGTAAGAACGACATGGGGGAAACTGCTCTCATGAGCCAGTCACCTCCCAGCAGGCTCATCCCTCAACACCTGGGGATTACAATTCAAGTTGAGACACAAATGGTGTCTCAACCATACCATCTGTTTTGTGTCTTATTTGTATTACTTTTTATCATTATATTGTTACTTTTAATTTTTCCCCCAAAATATTTTCAGTTGGTGGTCAGCTGAACCCAGGAAGGCAGAACTCGAGGATACAGAGAGCCTGCTATAATTCATCAGCCAAAGCAAGTCATCCAGCCATGCCCAAAGTCAAAAAAGTGTGCTCTAACAAGCACGAGGCCAGGGCCAGGGAGCAGAATTCCATAACAAAGGGTGAAAAACTAGGCTCAATAATTCAATCTACAACAAGGAACCTGTCCAAAGTCATGGAGTGGCTAGTTAAAACCAGGACTCAGGTCCACCTGACTCTAGGGCTGCCCACCTGACTCTTCTAATCCTTCTGAAACAAACAGCTATAAAAGGGCAATGACTCTCAACTCCACTAGCAGGAGTTACTGCAATTACCTGTACTTTCTTCAACCCATCCCAACCCCCCTGCGAATCCTAAAGGTAACAGCTCTAGGGTGACTACTAGGGAAGTCCTCTCTCAGGGGCTGGGGCTAACACTAACCACCAGTAAGTGTAATAGACCAAGAAAAAAAATGTTCCAGATTCTACTCTGCTATAGATGTTTCAGGTGGGATTCCACCAGGGAAACAAGGAAAGTACTCAAAAATCACTAAACTAAAAATCATTGATCTTATTAAAACCTCCTATCAGTACCTGAAGAGCTAAGCAAATCTTAGATATGCGAGATGTTCTTCTTGTTGAAATGCCAACCATTTCCCTATACACTGAGTTCTACACACTTTCATTCTACCTTCTATTCACACCAAAACAGAGGGATCTACAGGTTTAAATCTACTGAGTAAGGAAAGAGAAGTGCTACGGAGGACCAGTGCCTGGCTCCCATCCCCAGCCCAAAGCAACAGAGGAAGACAGGCAGGGTTCCACTCAACCACACACAAGCCAACTCAGAGATAAGCACCCAGGGGTCCCACCACCCAGTTTCTGGGGAAGGTGTTCGGTTTACCTTTAAGATAAATGGTAGGAACGTTGCCTTGAGACTGCCGACGACCAATTACGCCTGAACCATTACATTTTAGTGGCAAAAACATGATACCATTATTCTGATAGAGAATCTTCTATTTAAATGATAATTTCGATTATGAGCATATATAATTATGCTTCATGAGGCTAACGAAGTTATTCTGAAGAAGAGAAATGAAAGACTGTGGCCAATATTTTTTTCTTGAAAAAGTTATCACATAAAAAAGAGATGTCTCATGACTGAGCCAGACCTTTGGAATAAATCTCAGTCCCATCTGGGATTCTGCCCTCTCCTCCTCTCCTTCTCACCTGCACACCCCCATCCCTTCAGGCCTTCCTTTCCCTCCTTGCGGCCTCTGGCCCCACCTCCTCTATGCACCCTCCCCTCCACAGATCACCAGAGTTTTCTTCTTAAAACACTTCCAGATCCTGTAACTCTCATCCTCAAAAATGCTGACAAACTACACAGTAGAGTCCCCTCCAGGCACTCAGCTCCTGCTGAGAGCAGGGGCTGTGACTGCCTGGACCACCAAGATAGACCACGCAGGCAGTACACACCTGATACTTAGCAGGTGCTAACAAGTGTTTGCTGTTGGGTAAATAAACCTAGGTTTCCAGACTCATTCCCTGTTAAATATAGCCCTCCCTCATTTACCCTGGATTTTGCCAAAGTTCGCCAGTCATTCACTGAACGCAACGTGGACTCTCTCCTCCACACCTGTGCTTAAGCTGGCTCTCTGGAAAGATGGTTCCAGCCACTTCCTACCAGTCAAATTTCATATTTCAGGCCAAGTTCAAATGTCAAGTTTTAGGCCTTCTCAGATTATTCAACTGAAATACTTTTCTCTTCTTTATTGATATATAATAGATATACATATTTTCAGGGTATATGTAATAATTCAATACATATAATTTGTAAAGATAAAATCCATGTCACTGGGATATCTATCACCTTAAATACTTGTCTTTTCTTTATGCTAGAAACATTCAAATTATTCTCTTCTAGCTATCTTGAAATTTACAGTAGATTATAGTAAACCATAGTCACCCTACTGGTCTGTCAAACACTAGGTCTTATTTCTTTCATTTAACTGTATATTTGTACCTATTAATGAACCTCTCTTCAATCCACCCCTCTCCTACCCCTTCTCAGCTTCTGGTAACCACCAATCTACTGTATACCTTCATGAGATCTGCATATGTAATTCTGACATATGAGTGAGAACATGCAATACTGTCTGTCTGTGATTGGCTTATTTCACTTAGCAGAATGACCTCCAGTTCCAACCATGTTGCCACAAATAACAGGATTTCATTTTTTTTTGTAACTGAATAATATACCAATGTGTGTACATATATGAATGTGCGTATGTGTACATGTGTGTTTTAGACACAGACACATACACACACACACACACACACACACACACACACACACACACCCCTATGGGGCTCCAGGTGATATACATATATATCACATTTTCTTTATCCATTCATCCATTAATAGGCAATTAGGTTGATTCCACACTTTGATTATTGTGACTAATGCTACAATAAACATGGGAATGCAGATATCTCTTCAATATACTGATTTACTTTCTCTTGGATATATACCCAGGAGTGGAACTGCTGGATCATACAGTAGTTCTATTTTTAGTTTTTTGAGGAACGGCCACACTGTTTTCCATAGTAGCTGTACGAACTTACATTCCCACCAAGGGGATACAAGAGGTCCCCCTTCTCCACAGCAGCCATTATTTGTCTTTTTCATAAAAGCCATTTTAACTGAAGTGAGATATCTCATTGTGGTTTTGATTTGCATTTCTCAGATGATCACTGATGTTGACCATATTTTCATATATCCATTCAGCTGTCTTCTTTTGAGAAATGTCTAATTATATTTTTTGCCCAATTTTTAATTGGATTTTGGTTTTTGCTATTAAATTATCTGAGTTCCTTATATATTCTGGTTATTTATCCCTTGTCAGGCAGGTAATTTGAAAATATTTTCTCTCATTCTGTGGGTTGTCTATTCACTGTGTTGCTTGTTTCCCTTGCTACGCAAAAGCTTTCTGGCTTGGTGTAATCCCATTTGTCTATTTTTGCTTTGGTTGTCTCTGCTTTTGATGTCTTATATGCACACACACAAAAATGTACCCCTATCAATGTCCTGTTGTATTTTCCCAACATCTCCATCTAGTAGTTTCACAGTTTCAGGTATTAGATTTAAGTCTTTATACCATTTTCTAATTTCTGTATATGGTGAGAAACAGGGGTCCTAGTTTCATTCTTCTGCATATGGATATCCAGTTTCCCCAGCACCATTTATTGAAGAGACTATCCTTTCCCTATTGTATGCTCTTGGCACCTGTGTCAAAAATGAGTTGGCTACAAAGGTGTGGTTTTATTTCTGGCTTTTCTATTCTGTTCCATTGGTCTACGTGTCTGTTTTTATGCCAGTACCATGCTGATTTGGTTACTGAAACTTTGTAGTATATTTTCAAATCAGGTAATATGATGCCTCCGGCCTTGTTCTTTTTGCTCGGGATTGCTTTGGCTATTGAGAGCCCTTTTTGGTTCCATATAAATTTTTAATTGTATTTTCTATCTGTGAAGAATGTCACTGGTATTTTGACAGGGATTTCACTGCATCTGTAAATTGCTTTGTGTAATATCAATTGAAATCATTTTATCTCTGCTTAGAACTGATTTCCTAGGGTTACTGCTTATCTGTCTGCCTCTTCCATTGTGGAGAAATTAAAAGCAGACCTTTTGTGTGTAATTTTTAAAAAATATTTTTAAGAGGTATCATTGTCACCCACGCTGGAATGCAGTAATGCAATTACAGCTCACTCACTGCAGCCTCCAACTCCTAGACTCAAGACATCCTCCCACCTCAGCCTCCTGAGTAGCTGGAACAGCAGGTGCATGCCACTATGCCTGGCTAATTTTTCTTTTCTTTGCTTTTAGAGATAGGGTCCTGCTATGTTGTTCAGGGTGATCTCAAACTCCTGACCTCAAATGATCCTTCCAACTCAAATAATCCTTCCACCTCAAACCCCCAAAGCACTGGAAATACAAGCTATTTTGGTTGTGTATCTTTCTTGTGCTGAGCACAGCATTTTGCAAACAGCAATGAATAAAAAACGGTTATTGATTCAAATCTCATAGGCTGCTGCAAAATTCATAAATTATGCTTCTATTTACATCAGCCAAAAAGTCATTTTAGGCTATACCCATTGTACACTTAAGTAAAAGAAAATCTGATTACTATAAATGCTATAGCACCTGGGTATATCCCACAAATGTAACAAAATCTGGATGATGTGCTACCTTTCTACACCCAGCTCCCTAGGGAAGCAAGAATCTAACAAACTAACAAAGATTAGAATCCCATTTACGCATTTATGCCCACGTTCACAAAAAAAAAATCCTCAAGAACAGGCACCAAAATAAAAAGGCTTTAATGGTCTTCAAAATTCATATTTTTAACTATTATTATTTCAGCAACCAAACAACTTCACTGACGTTAAGTTCCTTGCATAAAATTACATAGTGCATAGCAAATTGTATTATATAATTTTAAATATATTTTTATAAAAATGATTTATGGGGATTTATGGGAAAAATTTCAAATAATGAAAAGATGACTGATAAACTACTCACAATAAAGAGATGAATTCAGAATGCACAATCAGCTACCAAGTTAAGCCTGTATGTTTATTTTTAATAAATACGTTTAAAAAAGAAATCAGAGTTAGACAATAAAATGGCTAGCCTCTTGCTCCTGCAGTACCCGTGACTGAGTTTATGTGATTAAAATGTGATGGAGAATTTACTTAATTAAAATTAAGTACAAGTTGTCTGATTTGATTAGCTCTCTCCTTCACACTCATGGGTCCTGGAACCAAAGGCCCTGGTGCAGGCTCTTAGACACAGCTGTCATTTTAATGGGAATATACTTCAGTAAATTCAGCAAATTTCTGTCCACCACCAATTGTTAAACCATGTCAATTTCATTTAACAACCAAAAAAGCTATTATGAATTTGTCAGTATTTTAATTTCCCTAAAGGATTTTAATTGATTTTTTATTACTCATTTGGTATTAACATCATCTTCTCTTAATAACAAAGTACAACAAAATTAACCATCACAAATGCACACTATTTTTAAGTCCATACCTTTTAGAAACAGATTAGCTGGGGATTTGTGCCTTCAATAGCTTGTCTCCAATTTGACTGCTATGAAGAACATAAGAATGAGAAGCTGAGGAAAATTCCCATCCTTGGGATTAAAGAAGAAAGAGGGGGTGATCAGAAGTGGCAGAAGTAAATTACTATTCATTCAAACAGGGTGAGGTTGCCTCAAGCTAAATATGAGCGTACAGCATTTTTATTCAAGACCCTGGTTATGGATACCAATGCCAAGGTAGTTTTATTTTTAAGTGTGTATTCTAATTCCCATAGTCATATCTACATTCTTTTGGTCACAATAACAGTAACCATCCACCACAAGAAAAGCTAACAGCTATTATGTGTTTGCTATAAGCAACGTATTTCCAAATGCTTTGCATCTATTGTTCCACTGAGTACTCACAATACCTCATACACTAGTACTGTATTTCCCCAGTGAGCATAAAAGGAATTTGAGATGCCAGAGGTGAGTTAACTTGCTCAAGGCCCAAAGTTTGTAAATGGTACAGCCAGGATACTCCATGCTGAGTTCCTTCACCATGAGGTAGAATTTCTCTTGCCAATGTCCTCAGCATGGGAAGAACATGACCAACCCACAGAAATATGTGAGCCCCAGTGAGTCAATAAAATGGCACTTAAGATTTCAAAAGATAGTACCAGATATTTAGTAAATATTTAAATAGCTTTAAAGTAACTAATGATTAGTATTTCTTCATAAAGGGCAATCAAATATTAATTTAAAACACTTTAATTTGACTATATGTTCACACATCTATTAGCATCATATTTGTTTTCATGTACTCAATGAAATATTAGTCCTACATAAAACAGAAAATATAGGAACTTAACCAGGAATTCATTAATCGTTCAATCATTATATGAGGAGAGCCAGAATCTTTAAGTAAACTTAAATTCCATTGACTCCTGCAAAGTAGAAATGATCAACAGCTTCTTGTGTCCGATAATTAAGTGCAACATTCCAATTCTAGGTAAAATGCCAAACTGAATTGATCCAAAACTGCCTTGCTTGACCCAAACCATGCCCCGGCCTAAAGGCAAACAGGGCCTCTCTTATCTCACTGTCCTCTTAGCATTAGCGAAAGGTTCTAAGACAGGGAGCAAGAATTAAATTATTTCTTTTGCAATTGAGTATATAATGGAATCAGTCTTAATAAGGGAAAGTATCTTGCCTGACAAGATGAATTTGATGCTGGTTTATCTTTCCAAGCAGAAGGCAATGTGTGTACCGTTTTTCAAAGGAAAAACAGCCATCCAGTAGAGATCTCATCTGCTTCTCTACTATAGTCACTAATCTTAAAGTGATTTCCACGCTTTTTCCATTCCTTTTCAGTGCCTAAAGTACAGGAATTACCTCTAGACAATCCAAAGATAGTTTCTTGACTGAGGGTACTGGGCACTGCTTCAAGTGATTGAAACTGGGAGGCCAGATGGCTAGAGCCCTCCCCATCAGCCGGGACAAGCACTGACCACAGACACATGGCCAGAAAGGAAAGGGCAGTGCCAGTTCAGTGCATTATCCACACAGAGGGGCAGCAGCAGCTTTATTCCTTGTGCATGTGGACTTAAACTTTTGTTTTATATTAATGGTATGACATGACTCCACACCAGCAAAGTTAATTCAGTCTATTGGGACTCTGACCTTGGCCAGACACAGCAGGGCACTGTACATCTGTACTCAAGAGCAGGGGATATTGCTTGACTGCAGGATTACTCTCAAAGCTTTTCAAGACAAGGAAGATGAAAACAAATCCAGAAAGGTGATGAAAGCTAAATAATCAATGCATACTTCTGAATAAAATGGCATAGACTCACTTTTCTCTGCTCCTCCATGCTAAGTACAACTATAAACCCTGGAAATAAAGCAAAAGTTAGCCAAAGGAGGATTCTGAAAGATGTAAAGAGAAAGGTGGAATGGGCAGGGACCTAGCTAGGACTATATGAGCAGTAGGGTGCTTTAGGACCCTCCCCAAAGCAGAAAGCAACCCAGACCTGGCATTTCCTGATCCTCAACCAGGCAAAAGAAGGTGGCTCATTCCCCCTGGAAACAAACTGGAATCCTAGTGACAATATGCATGAGCCACGCAAGAGGGACTGATGGGATTCTGGCAGACAATAAGTGGCTAAGGGAAGCACTCGGCTCCCAGTTGGGAAAAAGTGTAACCTCCACTGAGAATCACAGTGGGGAGAGTGGAGAAGGGAAGCTCTGTCAAGGGGAATTCTACCACAGAAAGTATCCAGGGTCTGACCCTAAGAACCTAAGACTCCCCTCCCCACCTAGAGGCAATAGGGAGACCTGCCGCACAGGCAAGAGGATTCTCCCACAATAAGTAACTAGCCTGGAAAGTGTTCTAGGTCCCCATAGGCAAGGGGAGCTCATCACAAATGACCTAGCATGGGAAGCTGCTATGTTCCTAGGTGCCGAAGACTCCCCATCCCATCAGGAGGCACTGAGTGGCACCATTAAGGGAGATCCCAATACGACAAGCAGCTGGACATAGAAAGCCTCATTGACTCTTTTTTGGTTGTTTTTTTGTTTGTTTGTTTGTTTGTTTTGAGATAGAGTCTTGCCCGTGGCCAGGCTGGAGTGCAGGGCCATGATCTCCACTCACTGCAACCTTCGCTTCCTGGGTTCAAGCAATTCTCCTGCCTCAGCCTCCTGAGTAGCTGGGACTACAGGTATGAGCCACTTCACCTAGCTAATTTTTTATATTTTTAGTAGAGACAGGGTTTCACCATGTTGGCCAGGATGATCTCAATCTCTTGACCTCGTGACCCACCAGCCTCAGCCTCCCAAAGTGCCAGGATTACAGGCAGCCTCACTGACTCTTCTATAGGCAGGAGACAGTCTTCCCCATCTAGAGGGGCAAGGTGACCTGGCCTGTGTGAAGCTACTTCTGCCCCGTTGGGCAGCACCAGCACCAGCACCAACGGGAGCCTCAATGGCATGAGATACACCAAGCACTCTTAAAGATTAAATTGTCTTTGGAATCACAACCCACAAACATAGGCCAGGACCAGCATACTAAACTGTTTGTTTGTCGATGTAATCTAGCTCTGTTGCCCAGGCTGGGGTGCAGTGGTGTAATCTCAGCTCACTGCATCCTCAGCCTCCGGGGCTAAAGCAATTCTTCTGCCTCTGCCTCTGCCTCCAGAGTGGCTGGGATTACAGGCACATGCCGCCCCACCTGGCTAATTTTCTTTCTTTCTTTCTTTCTTTTTTTTTTGGATTTCAGTAGAGACAGGGTTTCACCTTGTTGACCAGGCTGGTCTCAAACTCCTGAGCTCAGGCAATTCACCTGCCTCAGCCTCCCAAAGTGCTAGCATTACAGGCATGAGCTACCGCACCCAGCCATGCATACTAAAACAGAGTGACTCACTGGGGTATGTTGGAGGGTGGGGATCTAGGGGAGGGACAGCAGGGGAGCAGGGAGGTTGGAGAGGGATAACACTGGAAGAATTGCCTGATGTAGGTGATGGGGGGATGGAGACAGCAAACCACCATGGCATGTGTGTACCTATGCAACAATCCCGCAAGATCTGCACATGTACCCCAGAACTTAAAGTGCAATTTAAAAAAAAAAAGAGTGACTGCCTTCTAAAATGAAAGATCTAAACAAGACTCAGAAGCTCTCAACAGAATAACCAAAATGTCCAGAACACAATCAGAACTCACTCATTATACCAAGAAACAGGAAAATCACATCTTGAATGAGAAAAGACAACTAATACCAATACTGGGATGAATCAGACATTAGAATTCTCTGACAAGGATTTTAAAGCAGCCATGATAAAAATGCTTTAACAAATAATTATAAATTCTAATAAAACAAAGAAAATGGAAAAACACAACAGCAGAATTTGTTTTAATTAGGGGCTCAATAATGAAGCAGAGATGACAAAGAAGAAAGAATCCATAAACTTGAGAACAAATCGATAAAATTTACCCAATTTTAACAATAGAGAAAAGATAAATGGGGGGGGAGAAATGAACAGAGCGCCTGTGGGACAACAGAAAAAGGCCCAACATTTGTATCTCAGGAGTTTCAGAAAGAAAAGAGAAAGAAAGTGGCCTAAAAGAATATTTTAAGAAATGTTGGTGGGGCAGAGCAAGATGGCTGAAGAGAAACCTACATGATTTGTTCCCCCCAAAGAAACACCATATTTTAACTAACTACACACAAAAGCACTGTCACAGCAACCAAAAATCAGCACTCATAGTACCTGGTTTTAACTGCTTATCATTGAAAGAGGTACTAAAAGGGAGTAGAAAAGACAGTCTTGATGTGCCAATGCCGCTTCTCCCCCATCTCTTGACAGTGGCCGCCTGGTATGAAGAACCTATACACCTGGGAGACAAAGAGCGCAATGACTGAAGGACATTGACTTGAACTCAGTGCTCCCTTGTCATAGCAGGAAGCATAACAGGACTGTATCCAGTGGATACCCACCCAGGGAGGGAGCATTTGGACCTGCCCTAGCCAGATGGGAATCACCCATCCCAGCAGATGGAGCCAGAGTTCCAGCAAGTCTTGCCAGTACAGACTAAAGTAGCTCTCTCTCGGACCCTAAGTAAATTTAAAGGGCAGTCTAGGTCACAAGGACTGCAATTCCTAGGCAAGAGTGCTGAGCTAGGTTCAGAGCCAGTGGACTTGGCAGGGGCACATGATGCATTAGTACATTCTTACACTGCTATAAAGAACTACCTGACACTAGATAACTTTTAAAGAAAAAAGGCTTAATTAACTTACAGTTCCACAGGCTATACAGGAGGCATGGGGAAGGAGGCCTCAGGAAACACAACCATGGCGGAGGGGTAAAGGGGAAGCAAGCATGTCTTCACATGGCAGCAGGAGAGAGAGCAGGGGGAAGTGTGACACACTTTCAAACAACCAGATCTCATGAGAACTCACTCATTATCATGAAAGCAGCAAAGGGGAAATCTGCTCTTGTGATCCAATCCCCTCCCACCAGGTCCCTCCCCAACACACTGAAATTACAATTTGACATGAGATTTGGGTGGGGACACAAAGCTAAACCATATCACACAACCTACTGAGACACCAACCAAGCAACTAATGAAGTGCTTTCCACCTCTCCCCCATTCCGTGGCACTGGCTGCATGGTGTGAAGAAATCTGTGCTTTTGGGAGAGGGAGAGCACAGTGATCATGAAACTTTAATCTCAGTGTTGTCCTCTCTGTGCAGAGCAAAGCCATGCTGGGCTCAGGTAGCACTCACACACAGAGGGAGCATCTGGACCAGACTTAGCCAGAGAGGAATCACACATCCCAGCAGGTGGAATTTGAGTTTCTCAACAAGCCTCACTAGTACAGGCCAAAATGCTCTCAGGTCCAAGGTAAACTTGAAAGTCAGTCTAGGACAAAAGTACTCCAATTCACAGGAAATGCCTAGTGCTGGGCTGGGCTTAGAGACAGTAGACTAGGGTGGCACATGACCTAAGGAGAAACTAGACAGATTAGCTAAGGGAGTGATTGCACCACTCCTCCCTCAACCCCAGGCAGTGAAGCTCATAGCAACAGAAGAGACCTCCTTCCTTCTGTTTGAAAAGAGGAAAGTGAAGAGCAGAGGACTTTGCCTTATATCTTGTATAGCAGCTCAGCCACAGTAGGATAGGGCACCAGGCAGTCATGAGGCTCTAGCCTATCACAGGATAGGCCAAAAGAAAACCCCCTGCCTTGAAGGCAAGGACCCACTCCTGGTAGGTTTATCACCTGCTGATTAAAGAGCCCTTGGGCCCTACATACCTAGCAGCAATACCCAGGCAATAGGCCATGGGACTTGGGCTCTGACCTAAGGAGGTGGCACATGTGCTGCTTTCAGGTGGAATCCAGGAAATTCTCAGCTGTGGGAGCTATGGTGAAAAATTCCTTCTGAGAAAAACAGGGGAAAATGTAAAGGGGACTCCGTCTTGTACCTGAGGTACCAGTTCAGTCGCAGTGGGGTAGGGCATGAAGCAGGCATTTGTGGTGTTTGAGTCCAGGCCTAGGCCCCTGGTCAGCACTTCTGGACCTGCCTTGGGCCAGAGGGGAGCCCACTGCCCTGAAGGGTGAATTCCAAGCCTGTAAGCATTCACCACAAGCTGACTGGAGAGTCCTTGGGCCTTAAGAGAACATTGGTGGTGGCCTGGCAGAAACTCCCTTGTGTTTTTATCAGTGGTGGCCACAAGAGGAGGCTCCTCTGCCTATGGAAAGGGAAGGGAACAGCAGGAAGGATTTTGTCTTGTGGTTTGAGTGCTACCTTAGCTGCAGGAGAATAGAACTAAATATGTAGGATTTTTTTACTCTAATCCCTGGCTCCCACACAGCATCTCTGGACCTACTCAGGGCATTAGGAAACTCGCCACTCTGAAGAGAGGAACACAACTCAGCTGGTTTTATCATTTGCTGATCACAGAGCCAAAGGGTCTTGAGTGAACACAGGTAGTAGCCAGGCAGTGGTTACAGTAGGCCCTGGGAAAGAGCCAGTGCTGTGCCAGCTTCAGGTCTATATTAACACAATTCTGGTGGTGGTGGCCAAAGGGGCACATGTTCTCTCCTCATCCCTAGTTCCAGGTGACTCAGCACAGGGACTCTGGTTGTTTGGAAGAAAGCAAGGGATAAAAACAAGACTCTGCCTGGTAATCCAGATAATTCTTCTGATCTTATCTAAGACCACCAAGGCAGTACTTCTGTGAATCTGCAAGAACCACAGTGTTATTAGGTATGAGGCCCAAGTCCTTTCCAATACCTAGAATGCTTTCCTAAGAAAAACTGGCACAAACAAGCCCAGGCTGTGAAAACTAGAATAAATGCCAAACTCTTCAATGCCCAGACACTGATGAACATCTATAAGCATCAAGACCATCCAGGAAAACATGACCTCACAAAGCAAACTGAATAAGGCACCAGGGACCAATCTCACAGAAATAGTGACCTTTCAGACAGAGAATTAAAATTAGTTCTTTGAGGAAACTCAAAGAAATCAAGATAACACAGAAAAGGAATTCAGAATTCTATCTGATAAATTTGACCAAGAGATTGAAATTATTAAAATGAACCAAGCAGGAATTCTAGAGCTGAAAATGCAACTGACATACTGAAGAGTGCATCAGAGTCTATTAAGAGCAAAACTGATCATGCAGAAGAAAGAAATAGTGAGCTTGAGGACAGGCTACTTGAAAATACTGTCAGAGAAAATGAGAAAAGAAGAAAAAACAGTGAAGCATGCCTACAATATCTAGAAAACAGCCTTAAAAGATTTGAAGTGGCAGAAAAATACCAGTGAACTTGAAGATCAATACATATTATAAAATCCAAGGAACACAGTGGAAAGAAATGAAGAAAAATAAGCAGAGCCACATTCAGGTACACCTATCAAATGTAGATTAGGTCTTTTCACATAGTCCCACATTTCTTGGATACTTTGTTCATTCCTTTTTACCCCTTTTTCTCTAATCTTGCCTTCTCATTTTATTTCATTGAGTTGATCTTCGACCTCTGATATCCTTTCTTCTGCATGGTCAATTCTGCTGTTGAAACTTGTGCATGCTTTGCAAAGTTCTTGTGCTGTTTTTCAGCTCCATCAATTCACTTATATTCCTCTCTATGTTGTCCATTCTCGTTAGCATTTCATCAAATCTTTTTTCAAGGTTCTTAGTTTCTTTGCATTGGGTTAGAACATGTTCTTTCAGCTCACTGTAGTTTCTTATTACCCACCTTCTGATGTCTGATTCTATCATTTCATCACACTCCTTCTTCATCCAGTCTAGTTCCCTTGCTGGTGAGGAGTTGTGATCCCTTTTAGGAGGAAAGGTGTTCTGGTTTCGGGTGTTTTCATCCTTTTTGCACTGGTTTCTTCCCATCTTTGTGGGTTTATCCACCAGTTGTCTTTGTAGTTACTGACTTTGAGATTGGGTCTCTGAGTGAACTTCCAGTTTGTGGATGCTGAAGTTACTTCTTTTCCTTAGCTTTCTTTCTAACAGTCTGGCCCCTCTGCTGTAAGTCTGCTGAGGTCCACTCCAGGCCCTGCTTGCCTGGGGATCACCTGCAGCAGCTGCAGAATAGTAAGGGTTGCTACCAGTTTCTTCTTCTGCTATCTTTGTCCCAGAAGGATACCTGCCAAATGTCAGTCTGTTCTCTCCTTTATGAAGTGACTCTTTGGATATACGGGGGTCAGGGAGCTGCTTGAGGAGAAAGTCTGTCCTTTATTGGAGCTCAAGTCCTGAGCTGTGAGCTCTGTTGTTCATTTAGAGTTGCTGGGCAGGTACGTTTAGGTCTGCTGCAGCAGAACTCATGAACTCCCTTCCCCCACCCCCTCAGGTGCTCTGTCCCAGGGAGTTAGGGCTTTATTTATGAGTTTCCGTTGTGCTGCTGCCTTTTTTTTCTTTCAGGCCTGCCCTGCCCAGCAAGGAGGCAGCCTAGTCACTGTCTGCCTGCAGAGGCTTTGCTGAGCTGCTGTGGGCTCTGCCTAGCTGCCATGTGATCTTCCCTGTAGTCCTGTTTGCATGGGTGTAGTTAGAACTGCCTCGGCAATGGTGGCCTGCTTCTGTTATGGCAGACTCTCTCTGTAGTGGCAGGTTGCCTCGGCAACGGTGGGTTGCCTCAGCAAGGATGGGCTGCCTCAGTGATGGCAGACTGCTTCCATAGTGATGGAGTGTCTCAGTAATGGCGGACGCCCCTCTGCCACAGAGCCAGACCGTCCCATGTTCAGCTGTGCTTGCTGTGAAACTCTCAACCCGGAGCGTTTTCAATTACTGTTTTTTTTGTGGTGCTGGAGGGGGGGAACCAGCCAAGCCTGATCACCTGGCTCTCTGACTCAGAGTCTTTTTTTTTTTTTTTTTTTTTTTAGTTGAACGGTTGACTCTCTCCCAGGTATTTCAGTCGCCTGTTGAAAAGGTGCTGGGATCTCCCGAGCTGAGACTCACTGAGTCAGCTGAAACAGCAGTGCTGAGATTCCTGGCAGTTTTTTTTCCTAGGAATCTCCTGGCCTGGCTCACTATTTCAGATGAATGGGTGACTCTGCCAGCTCAGGGTCCAATCACCAGCTAAGAGGGCACCCGGACCAGCGTCTTTTGTACGGAGAACCACCATGCCAGGGCATGGGCAAAGCAGTCGCGTGGGCTAAAACAGCCCCGCTGGCTGAAACAGCCATGCTGTTTCATGCTGGCGACCCGTGGGGCTCCTCCACCTGGGAATCTCCTGGTCTGTGGGCAATAAAAATATGTCTGGAAATGTGGCATCCACTCACCCTCTGCACTTTCACTGGGAGCTGAAATCTTGAGCTGTTCCTGGTTGGCATCTTCCCCCAGTCCCCTAGAAGAAATTTTTTAAAATCCTGGATATGTACACCCTACCAAGACTAAACCAGGAAGAAGTTGAATCCCTGAATAAAACAATAACAAGTTCTGAAATTGTGGCAGTAATTAATAGCCTACAACCAATAAAAGTCCAGAACCAGAGGGATTCTCAGCCAAATCCTACCAAAGTTACAAAGGGGAACTAGTACCATTCCTTCTGAAACTATTCCAAACAATAGAAAAAGAGGGACTCCTCCCTAAGTCATTTTATGAAACCAACATCATCATTCTGATACCAAAACCTGACAGAGACATAACAAAAAAAGAAAATTTCAGGCCAATATCCCTGATGAACGACCATGCAAAAGTCCTCAATAAAATATTGGCAAACTGAATCCAGCAGCACATGAAAAATCTCATCCACCACAATCAAGTTAGCTTCATCCCTGTGATGCAAGGCTGGTTCAATGTGCAAATCAATAAATGTAATCCATCACAAAGCAGAACCAATGGCAAAAACCATATGATTATTTCAACAGATGCAGAAAAGGCCTTCAACAAAATTCAACAGCCCCTCATCCTAAAAACTCTCAATAAACTAGGTATTGATGGAACATATCTCAAAATAAGAGATATTTATGATAAACCCACAGCCAATATTATACTAAATAGGCAAAAACTGGAAGCATTCCCTTTGAAAACAGGCACAAGATAAGGATGTCCTCTCTTGCCACTCCTATGAACACAGTATTGAAATTTCTGGCCAGGGCAATTAGGCAAGAGAAAGAAATAAAGAGTATTTGATTAGGAAAATAAGAAGTCAAATTGTCTCTGTTTGCAGATGACATGATTGTGTATTTAGAAAACCTATCATCTCAGCGCAAAATCTCCTTGAGCTGATAAGCAACTTCAACAACATCTCAGGAAAAAAATAAATGTGAAAAAAAACACAAGCATTCCTATATATCAATAACAAACAGTGATACAAATCATGAGTAAACTCTTGTTCACAGCTGCTACAAAGACAATAAAATATCTAGGAATACAACTTAAAATGGATATGAAGGACTTCTTCGAGGAGAACTACAAACCACTGCTCAGGGAAATAAGAGAGGACACAAACAAATGGAAAAACATTCCATGCTCATGAATAGGAACAATCAATATCATGAAAATGGCCATGTTGCCCGAAGTAATTTATAGATTCAGTGCTATCCCCATCAAGTTACCACTGACTTTCTTCATAGAATTGGGAAAAAACTACTTTAAATTTCATATGGAACCAAAAAAGAGCCTGCATAGCCAAGACAATCCCAAGCAAAAAGAAGAAAGCTGGAGGCATCACACTACCTGACTTCAAACCATATACACTACAAGCCTACAAAACAAAAACAGCATGGTAATAGTACCAAAACAGATATATAAACCAGGAGAACAGAACAGAGGCCTCAAAAATAACACCACATATCTATAACTAACTGATTTTTGAGAAACTTGACAAAAACTAGCAATGGGGAAAGAATTCCCTGTTCAATAAATAGTGTTAGGAAAACTGGCTAGCCGTATGCAGAAAGCTGAAACTGGATCCCTTCCTTACACCTTATACAAAAATTAACTCAAGATAGATTAAACACTTTTAAGATTGAAAACCATAAAAACCCTAGAAGAAAACCTAGGCAAAACCATTCAAGACAAAGGCATAGGCAAGGACTTCACGACTAAAACACCAAAGCAATGGCAACAAAAGCCAAAACTGACATATGGGATCTAATTAAACTAAAGAGCTTCTGCATATCAAAAGAAATTATCATCAGAGTGAACAGACAACCTACAGAATGGGAGAAAATTTTTGCTATCTATGCATCTAACAAAGGGCTAATATCCAGTATCTACAAAGAAACAAATTTACAAGAAAAAAACAACCCCATTAAAAAGTGGGTGAAAGATATGAACAGACACTTCTCAAAAGAAGACATTTATGCAGATAACAAACATATGAAAAAATGCTCATCATCACTGGTCATTAGAGAAATGCAAATCAAAACCACAATGAGACACCATCTCACGCCAGTTAGAATGGCGATCATTAAAAGTCAGGGAACAACAGATGCTGGAGAAGATGTGGAGAATTAGGAACACATTTACACTGTTGGTGGGAGTGTAAATTAGTTCAACCACTGTGGAAGACAATGTGGTGATTCCTCAAGGATCTAGAACTAGAAATACCACTTGACCCAGCAATCCCGTCACTGGGTATATACCCAAGGGATTATAAATCATTCTACTATAAAGACACACGCACATGTATGTTTATTGTGGCACTGTTCACAATAGCAAAGACCTGGAACCAACCCAAATGCCCATCAAAGATAGACTGGATAAAGAAAATATGGCACATATACACCATGGAATACTATGCAACCATAAAATTGGATGAGTTCATATCCTTGCAGTGACACGGATGAAGCTAGAAACCATCATTATCAGCAAACTAACACAAGAACAGAAAACCAAACACCACATGTTCTCACTCATAAGTGGGTGTTGAACAATCAGAACACATGGACACAGGGAGGGGAATACCACCGGGACCTGTCAGTAGTTGAACAATCTGAAAAAGAAATTTTAAAAGCAATCTGATTTACAATAGCCAAAAATAAAATTAAATATCTAAAAACTAAACCAAAAAGTAAAAGATCCCCACAATAAAAACTATAAAACACTGATGAAAGAAATTTAAAAGAACATGCAAAAATTGAAAGATATTCCACATTCATGGATTAGAAGAATAAACACTGTTAAAATGTCCATACTACACAAAGCAATTGATAGATTCAATGCAATCACTATCAAAATACCAATGACATTTTTCACAGAAATGGAAAAAACAATGCTAAAATGTGCATGTAATCACAAAAGACCCAAAATAACCAAAGCTATCCTGAGGGAAAAAAAATAAATCTAAAGGAGTCACTTTATCTGACTTAAAATTATACCACAGAGCTATCATAACAAAAACAGTATGGTACTGGCATAAAAACCGATATGTAGAACAAAAGGAGCAGAATAGAGAAGCCAGAAACAGCCCAAACACCTAGAGTGAACCCATTTTCACAAAGGTGTCAAGATCATACAGTAGGGAAAGAACAGTTTTTACTATAAATGGTGCTGGGAAAACTGGATATCCTTATGCAGGTGAATGAAACTAGACCCCTATGTGCTATCATATACAAAAATCATATGAAAATCTATTAAAGACTGAGAAATCTAAGACCTCAAACTATAAAACTACTACAAGAAAACATCTGGGAAACTCTTCAGGACTTTGGCCTGGGCAAAATTTCTTGAATAACTGGTCCATCAACAGATGAATAAATAAAGAAAATGTGGTACCTATACGAAATGGAGTACTGTTCTGCCATTAAAAAAGAATGTGATCCTCAATTCACATATGACAATATTAACCTTAAATGCAAATTTACTAAATGCCCCATTTAAAGGATGAAGAATGGCAAGCCGAATGGAGTCAAGCCCCATTGGTATGCTATCTTCAAGAGACCCATCTCATATGCATAGATAGATACACACTGGCTCAAAATAAAGGGATGGAGGAAATTTACTTAGCAATGGAAAGCAGAAAAAAAGTAGGGTGACCGTACTATTTTCTGACAAAGCAGGCTTTAAACAAAGATCAAAAAAAGACAAATAAGGGCATTATATAATGGTAGAGGGTTCAATTCAACAAGAAAAACCAATTATCCTAAATATGCTTGCAACCAATACAGAAGCACCAGATTTATAAAGCAAGTTCTTAGAGACCTACAAAGAGATGTAGACTCCCATGCAACAATAGTGGGAGACTTTAATACCCAACTGAAAATATTAAACAGATTGAGACTGAAAATTAACAAAGATATTCAGGACCTGAACTCAGCTATGGATCAAGTGGACCTGATAAATATCTACAGAACTTTCCACCAAAAAACAACAGAATATGTATGTTCTTATTCCCACACGGCACTTGCTCTAAAATTGATCACATAATTAGAAGCAAAACACTTCTGCAAATGCAAAACAACTGAAATCATAACAGTTTATCAGACCACAGTACAATTAAACTAGAACTCAAGATTAAGAAACACACATACAACTACAAAACTACAGGGAAATTAAACAACGTGCCTCTGAATGACTCCTGGGTAAATAATGAAATTAAAGCAGAAATCAAGAAGTTCTGTGAAACTAATGAGAACAAAGAGACAATGTACCAGAATCTCTGAGACGTAGCTAAAGCAGTGTTAAGAGGGAAATGTCTATCACTGAATGCCCACATTGAAAAGCTGAAACATCTAAAACTAACAACCTAACAACACAACTAAAAAAATTGAGAACCAAGAGCAAACCTCCAAGTTAGGAGAAGACAAGATATAACCAAGATTAGAGTGGAACTGAAGGAGATACAGACATGGAAAAAACAAACAAAACAAAACAAAACAAAACAAAACAAAACAAAACAAAACAAAAACCTTCAAAAAAAACAACAAAAAATTCAGGAGCTGGTTATTTGAAAAAATTAATAAAAGACTGTTAGCTAAACTAATAAAGAAAAAAAGAAGAATCAAATAGACACAATCAGAAATGATAAAGGGAATATCACCACTGACCCCACAGAACTACAACCACCAGAGAATACTATAAACTCCTCTATGCACATAAACTAGAAAATCCAGAAGAAATGGATAAATTCCTAGACAAATACACCCTCCCAAGACTGAACCAAGAAGAAACAGAATCCCTGAATGGACCAATAATGAGTTCTGAAATTGAGGCAATAATAAATACCGACCAAAAAAAAAGACCAGGACGAGATGAATTTATAACTGAATTATACCTGAGATACAAAGAAGAGTGGGTACCATTTCTACTGAAACGATTAAAAAGTTGAGAGAGAGAGATCCAAGATGGCTGAACGCTAGCAGCTCAGGATTGCAGCTCCCAGTGAAAGCACAGAGAACGAGAGGACGCCACACTTTCAAATGAATTCTTTTTGCTCACGCACCAGGAGATTCCCAGTGGAGGAGTCCCACAGGTCGCCAGCCCGACTCTTGTGGCTGACAAGGTGGTTTTGCTGCCGCCACGGAGCAGCAGTTCTTGGTGCAGAGTCAGAAAAGCACCATCAATCTTAAAGCCACTGTTTTGGCTGGTACAGTGGGTTGCTCAGATTCCAGCGCTGCGAATCAACAAGTTGGATGTCCACTCAGAAACCCAATTACAAACACAGTAATTATAAAGACCACAGATCAATAAATATATAACGAAGGGAAGAAACCAGCCTAAAAAGGCTGTGAATACCCAAAATCAGAACGCCTCTCCCTCTACAGGGGATCACAGTTCCCAGTTCCTCATCAGCAATGGAACAAGGCCTGATGGAGAACGAGTGTGTTCCATTAATAGAAGCAAGCTTTAAAAGGTGGATGATAAGGAACTTCTGTGAATTAAAAGAACTTGTTCTAACCCAATGCAAAGAAACTAAGAATTTTGAAAAAAGGTTTGACGAAATGTTAACAAGAATACACAATTTAGAGAGGAATATAAATGAATTGATGGAGCTGAAAAACACAACACGAGAACTTTGCGAAGTATGCACAAGTTTTAACAGCTGAATTGATCAAGCAGAAGAAAGGATATCAGAGGTTGAAGACCAACTTAATTAAATAAAACGAGAAGACAAGATTAGAGAAAAAAGGATAAAAAGGAAAGAGCAGGCCAGGCGCGGTGGCTCAAGCCTGTAATCCCAGCACTTTGGGAGGCCGAAGCGGGCGGATCACGAGGTCAAGAGATTGAGACCATCCTGGTCAACATGGTGAAACCCCGTCTCTACTAAAAAATACAAAAAATTAGCTGGGCATGGTGGTGTGTGCCTGTAATCCCAGCTACTCAGGAGGCTGAGGCAGAAGAATTGCCTGAACCCAGGAGGCGGAAGTTGCAGTGAGCTGAGATAGCACCATTGCACTCCAGCCTGGGTAACAGGAGCAAAACTCCGTCTCAGAAAAAAAAAAAAAAAAAGGAACGAGGAAAGTCTCCAAGAAATATGGGACTATGTGAAAAGACCTAATCTACATTTGATAGGTGTGCCTGAATGTGACGAAGAGAATCAATTCAAGCTGGAAAATACACTTCAGGATATTATTCAGAAAAATTTTCCCAAACTAGCAAGGCAGGACAATATTCAACTCCAGGTAATACAGAGAACACCATAAAGATATTCCTCAGGAAGACCAACACAAAGGCACATAACTGTCAGATTCAACAGGGTTGAAATGAAGGAGAAAATACTAAGGACAGCCAGAGAGAAAAGTCAGGTTACTCACAAAGGGAAGCCTATCAGACTCATGGCAGATCTCTCAGCAGAAACCCTACAAGCCAGAAGAGAGTGGGGGCCAATATTCAACATCCTTAAAGAAAAGAACTTTTAACCCAGAATTTCACATCCAGCCAAACTAAGCTTCATATGCGAAGGAAAAATAAAATCTTTTGTGAACAAGCAAGCACTCAGAGATTTCATCACCACCAGGCCTGCTTTACAAGAGCTTCTGAAAGAACCACTACACATAGAAAGGAACAAACAGTATTAGCCTTTCTAAAAAATACCAGAAAGTAAAGAGCATCAACATAATGAAGAATTTACATCAACTAATAGGCAAAACAGCCAGCTAACATTAAATGGTAGTATTAAACTCACATATATTATTATTAATTCTAAATTTAAATCGACTAAATCCCAATCCAAAGACACAGAAAGGCAAATTGGATAAAAAGCCAAAACCCATCGATATGCTGCATCTAGACCCATCTCACATGCAAGGATACACAAAGACTCAAAACAAAGGGATGGAGAAAGATTTACCAACCAAATGGAGAGCAAAAATAAATAAATAAACAAAAAGCAGAAGTTGCCATTTTTGCCTCTGATAAAATAGTCTTTAAAGCAACAAAGATCAAAAGAAGCAAAGAATGACATTATATAATGATAAAAGGATCAATGCAACAAGAAAAGCTAAAGATCCTAAATACATACACACCCAATACACGAATATCCAGATATATAAGACTTATAAAGAGACTTAGACTCCCACAAAACAATAGTGCGAGAATTCAACATTAATATTAGACAGATCAATGAGACAGAAAATTAATCACGATATCCAGGACTTGAACTCAGATCTGGAATAAGTAAACTTAATTAACATTTATAGAACTCTCGACTTTAAATACACAAAATATATACTCTTATCAGTACCACACCATACCTACTTACAGGTTTAAATGAAATATTGGTTGGCTGCTTGTTTCTTATTTTCTTCCGTCATTTTTTTCATGTCTCCATTATTAAGCACAATTATAGGCATACCCATTTTTAGACTGCATTCTAGCCCGGGCAATAAAGCAACACCCCCATTCTCTCTCCCTCTTCCTCTTTCTCTTTCTTCCTCTTCTTTATTCTTTTATTTTTTTATTTTTTATTCTTTTTTTTTCTTTCTCTTTTTTAAAAAAAGAAAAAAAAAAGTTGAAAAGGAGGGACTTCTCCCTAACTCATTCTATGAGGCCAGCATCATCCTGATACCAAACTTGATGCCAGACATACAACAGAAAAAGTAAACTTCAGGCCAATATACCTGATGAATATCCATGCAAAAATCCTCAGTAAAACACTGGCAAACCAAATCCAGCAGCACATCAAAAAGCTTAGCCACCACAACCAAGTTAGCTTCATACCCATGATGCAAGTTTGGTTCAACATATGCAAATCAATAAATGTAATTAATCACATAAAAGACAAAAAACACATTATTATGTCAATAGACGCAGAAAAGACCTTCTACAAAATTCAACATTTCCTCATGTTAAAAACTCTCAATAAACTAGGTACTGAAGGAACATACCTCAAAATAACAATAGCCACATATGACAAACTCACAGCCAATATCATATTGAATGGGCAAAAGCTGGAAGCATTCCCCTTGAAAACTGGCACAAGACAAGGATGCCTTCTCTCACCACTCCTATTCAACATAGTATTGGAAGTGCTGGCCAGGGCAATCAGTCAAGAGAAAGAAAGAAAGGATATTAAATAGGAAGAGAGGAAGTTAAATTACCTTTATTTGCAGATGGCATCATCCTATATCAAGAAAACCCCATTATCTCAGCCCAAAAGCTTCTTAAGCTGATAAGCAACTTTAGCAAAGTCTCAGGATACAAAATCAATGTGCAATAATCACTAGCATTCCAATACACCAACAACAGGTAAGCAGAGAACCAAATCATAAATGAAATCCCATTCACAATTGCTACAAAAAGAATAAAAATACCTAGGAATACAGCTAACAAGGGAAGTAAAGACCCTCTTTAAATGAGAACTACAAACCACAGCTCAAGGAAATCAGAGAGAGCACAAATTTAAAAACATTCCATGCTCATGGATAGGAAGACTCATTATCATGAAAATGGCAATACTGCCCAAAGTAATTTCAAGATTTAATGCAATTCCCATTAAACTACCATTGACATTCTTCACAGAATTAGAAAAAAAAATTGTTTTTAAATTTATATGGAACTAAAAAAGACCCCATATAACCATGACAATCCTAAGCAAAAAGAACAAACCTGGAGGCATCATGCTACCTGACTTCAAACTATACTACAAGGGTACAGTAACCAAAACAGCATGATACTAGTACAAGAATAGACACATAGATCAATAGAACAGAATAGATAACTCAGAAATAAGACAACATACCTACAGCCATCTGATCTTTGATGAACCCGGCAAAAACAAGCAATAGGGAAAGGATTCCCTAATTAATAAATGGTGCTGGGAGAACTGGCTAGCCCTACGAAGAAAACAAACTGGAACCCTTCCTTACAGCATATACAAAAATTAACTGATGACGGATTAAAATCTTAAAGGTAAAACCCGAAAGTATATTTAAAAAAAAAAAAAAAAAAACCTGGAAGAAAATCTAGGCAATACCATTAAGGAAATAAGTGTGGGCAAAGATTTCATGACAAAAACTCTAAAAACAATTACAAAAAAAGCAAAAATTGACAAATGGAATCTACTTAAACTAAAGGGTTTCTGCACAGCAATAGAAACTATCACCAGAGTGAATAGACAACCTACAGAATGGAAGACACTTTTTGCAGTATATCTGGCAAAGGTCTACTATCCAGAGACTACAAAAAAAAATGTAAATAAATGTACAAAAAAAATTTTTTTAATGGGCAAAGAATATGAGCAGACACTTCTCAAAAGAAGACATTCACGTGATGAATAAATACATGAAAAAAAGCTCAACATCACTGATCATAAAGAAATACAAATCAAAACCACAATGAGATACCATCTCACACCAGTCAGAACAATTATTAAAAAGTGAGTAAACAACAGATGCTGGTAAGGTTGCAAAGAAAAAGGACACCTTTTACTCTGTTGATGGGAGTGTAAATTAGTTCAACCATTGTGGAAAACATTGTACCAATTCCTCAAAAACCTGTAGGCAGAAATACCATTTTACTCAGCAATCCCATTAGTGGGTATAAAGGAAAATAAATTATTCTATTATAAAAATGCATGTATGTGTATGTTCACTGCACCACTATTCACAATAGCAAAGATACGGAATCAACCTAAATGTCCATCAATGAAAGACTAGATAAAGAAAATGTGATACATATACACTATGGAATACTATGCAGCCATAAAAAGAAATGAGATCATGTCCTTTGCAGGGACATGGATGGAGCTGGAAGACGTTATCCTAAGCAAACACACACAGAAACAGAAAACAAAACACTGCATGTTTTCACTTATAAGAGCTTAACCATGAAACACATGGACACACGTAAGAGAACAACTCACACCAGGGCCTGCTGGGGAACTGGGGAAAGGAAGAGCATCAGGAAGAGAAAGAATAATTAATTAATGCTGACCTTAATACCTAGGTGATAGGTTGATCTATGCAGCAAACCACCATGGCACACATTTACCTATGTAACAAACCTGCACATACCGCACATCTTTCCTGGAACTTAAAAGTTGGGGGACAAAAAGAACAAAAAAAGAATGAGATCCTATTATTAGCAACAATATGGATGGAAGGATGGAACTGGAGGTCATTATGTTAAGTGAAATAAGTTAGGCACAGAAAAAGAAACTTCATATGTTCTCACTTATTTGTGGGAGATAAAAATCAAAACAATTAAACCTGTGGAAATGCAGAGTAGAAGATAGTTACCAGAGGCTGGGAAGGGTAATAGGTGGGATATGGTAAATAGGTACAAAATAAAAATAAAAAGAATAAGACCTAGTACTTGATAGCACAACAGAGGGACTACAGTCAATAATAGTTTAATTGTACATTTAAAAATAAGAGTATAATTGGATTGTTTGTAACACAAAGGATAAATGCTTGAAGAGCTGGATACCCAATTTTCTGTTATGTGATTATGATGCATTGCATGCTTGCATCAAAATATCTAATGTAACCCATAAATATATATACCCACTATGTACCCACAAAAATTAATAATAAAAAATAAAAAAGAAAGAAACAGTTTCTGAAAATAACTGGGTGAATTCCAAATCGGATAAACCTCCCAAAATTCACACCAAGACACAACATGATTAAATGTCTTAAAACTAAATACAAAGAAAAATCGTGAAAGCAGCTGGAGATAAATAACAAATGGCCCATAGGAAAACACCAATTCAGATTACTCATCTGAAACCATGGAGACCAGAAGGAAGTGGCACAATGGTTTTTTAAGAGCTGAAAGAAAAAAACTGTCAACTGCAAATTATTTATCCAGCAAAACTACCATTCAGGAATACAGAGGGAAATAAAGACATTCTCACAAGAAGAAAAACTAAAATAATATATTTCTAAAAGACTTATCTTTACAGATTAGCTAAAAGAAATTCTTCAAATAGAAGGAATCTTAGATGAAACGATCCAATTTTTCAAAAACCACAAATTACCACAACTCAATTCATATGAAATAAATAATCTGAATAGCCTTATAAACTACTGAAGAGTTTAATTCATCATGTAAAACCCTCTCAAAAAGGAATCTCCAAGCCCAGCTGGTTTCACTGGAGAATTCCACCAATGTTTAAAGTAGAATTAGCACTAATTTTACACAGTATCTTCCAGAAAACCAAAAATTAAAAAAAACACTTCCCAACTCATTTTATTTAATAAGGAGCCACTATTACCCTGACCAAACCAGACAAAGACAATACAAAAGAGTCCACAGATCAGTATTTCTTATGAATTTTGTCACAAAAAATTCTAAACATAATATTAGTAAATTGAGTTAAACAGCGTATAAAAAGAGTTATACATACTATGACACACAAGATTATTCCAGGTATGCAAGGCTTGTTCCACATTTGAAAATCAATCAATACAATCCACTATATATATTAGCTACAGAAGCAAGACTGTATCAATTAATGTTAAAAAAAAATGTTTAACACAATCCAACACCCATTCATGACAAATACTCTAAGCAGGTTCAGAATAGAGGGGAACTTCTTAACTTGTTCAAAAGTGAGTACCTACAAAAAACCTACAGGAGACATTATACTTAAGTGAAATGCATTTCTTAATGCCTAAATGTTTCCCCCTGACATCAGGACCAAGTTAAGGTGATCCACTCTCACCACTCTTATTCAACATAGAACTAGAAATTCTAGCCAGTGCAATATGGAGAAAAAGAAATACAATTAGATTAGAAACCAAAAAGTTAAACTATTCTGGTTTGCATATAATTTTCTACATAGAATTTCCCAAGAAAACCATTTTTTAAAATCTCCTACAAAAAATAAGTTCAGCAAAATCATAGGACACAGGATCAACACATAAATATTAATCATGTCTCTATATGCTTACAAGAACATGTATTAACCAAAATTAAAAACATAAGATTTAAAATCTCTCCAGAAAAAAAAATGAAATACTTAGGTGTGCACTGAAGAAAACACATACGGAAACTTCAAGCTGAAATTTTTTAAATTCTGATAAAAGAAATCAAAGAGCTAACTAGAAAGACAAATCACTTTCACAGATTAGAAGATTCAACTCAGTAAAGATGTCAATTATTCTCAAACTAATCTAATGCAATTGCCACCAGAATCCCAGCAAGGTTTTCATTTGTTTGCAGGTAAACAGCTTATTCTAAAATTTATATGAAGAGGCAAAAACCCTACCATAGCTTAAATAATCTTTGAAATAAATACAATAGGAAGAATTACCCTACCTATTATTGAGACTTACTTTATTGCTACAGTAATCAAAATTACATGGTATCAGTGGAGGTTTAGAGACACAGATCAATGGAACAGAGCAGAGAACTCAGAGATAGATTTACAAAAATATGCCTAATTAATACTTGATAATAGACCAAAAGTAATTCAATAGAAGATGGAGAGCCTTTCCAACACAGTGCTGGAGCCATTGGATATCCATAAGCATAAGAACCTCAACCTAAGCCTTACGTCATATTGCATAAATTAAATTTTTAAAAAATCATGGACTTACATGTAAGACCTAAAAAATTTATTTAAAAAATAATAGGAGAAAATCTTTGGGATCTAAGGCTAGACAAAGAGTTCCTAGGCTTAATACCAAAAACACAATCCATAGAAGAAAACATTAAATGTGCCCTTTATCAAAATTTAAACATTTTGTTTAGTGAATTACTCTGTCAAGAGGATAAAGAGAGAAGCTATATATTGGGAGAAAATATTTGCAAACCACATATTTGAAAATGAATTAGTAGGCCAGGCATAGTGGCTCATGCCTGTAATCCCAGCACTCTGGGAGGCCAAGGCGGGCGGATCATGAGGTCAAGAGATCGAGACCATCCTGTCCAACATGGTGAAATCCTATCTCTACTAAAAATACAAAAATTAGCTGGGTGTGGTGGTACATGCCTTTAGTCCCAGCTACTCAGGAGGCTGAGTAAGGAGAATCACTTGAACCCAGGAGGCAGGGGTTGCAGTGAGCTGAGATCATGCCACAGCACTCCAGCCTGGACAACAGAGTGAGACTCTGTCTCAAAAAAGAAGAAAGAAAAAAGATAAAAGAAAATGAACTAGTATCCAGAACATATTTTAAAAACTCCCGAAAGTCAAGAGTTTACAAAAAAATAAAAAATAAAAAAAATAAAACTTAAAAAATGAGAAAAAGACATGAATAGACTCTCCTCCAAAGAGGATATTCAGATGCAATAAGCACAAGAAAAGATGCTCAACATCATCTGTCGTTTAGGAAATGGAAATAAAAAATCACAGTAAGAAAGGGAGATCCAATATGCCCCAAAAGGAACAGCTCTGGAGTGTGGTTCCCAGCAAGAGCAACACAGAGGGTGAGTTACCACCACATTTCCAAACTAGATACCAGGTGCATCTCAATGGGACTGTTTGCACAGTGGGTGTAGCCCAAGAACGACAAGCCAAGGCAGGGTAGTGTACTGCCTCACCTGGGAAGTGCAGTCCCTGGAGGACCTCCCTCCTGACCCAGCGGAGACCATCGGGGGCTTTTCCATCCATTCCAGCACTCTGGTTCAGATACTGTGTTTCTCATGCACTTTTACTACCCACAGACCAGGAGATGCCCGGGCCAAAAAGACCCACAAGTTTCCAGCATGGCTACTTCAGCTGGTGCCACAGATTTCTGCGCAAAAATTCACACAAATCTGGGCGGCTGTTTCAACTGGTGCCTGGAACACCTGGGAGACAAAGCTGCCCATTCAACTGAAAAAGAGAGGGCTGAAAGCAGGGAGCTAGGTGATCTGGCTCCACAGGTCCCACCCCTACAAAGACAAGCAATCTGAAATGCTCTGGATTCAGAGTTGCACAGCAAGCACAGCTGGACCCAGGACAGTCCAGCTCTGCAGGGGAAAGGGTGTCTGCCATTACAGAGGCAGTCCGCCACTACTGAGGCAGTCCGCCACTAATGAGGTAGTCTACCATTACTGAGGCAGTCTGCCATTACTGAGAAAAACCACCATTATCAAGGCAGTTCTAGCTGTACCTCTGTAAACAAAACTGTAAGGAAGGTTATACAGCAGCTGGGCAGAGCTGGCAGCAGGTCAGCAATGCCTCTGCTGGCAGACTGTGACTAGACTACCTTCTTGCTTGACAGGGCATCTCTGAAAAAAGACAGCAGCACATCAGGAACTTATAATAAAGCCCCACCTTCCAAGGAAAGGGCACCTGGGAAAAGAGGCAGTTATGAGTTCTAATGCAGCAGACTTAAATGTACCTGCCCAGCAGCTCTGAATGGAACAACGGAGCTCCCAGCACAGCACGTAAGCTCTGATAAGTGACAGACTATCTCCTCAAATGGTTCCCCAAATCCGTAGATCCAAGAAGCACCTCATAAAGGAGAGCTCTGGCTGACATCTGGTGGGTACTCTTCTAAGACAAAGATAACAGAAGAAGAAACTGGCAACAACCCTTACTGTTCTGCAGCCCCCACAGGTGATTCCCAGGCAAGCAGGGTCTGGAGTAGATCTCCAGCAGTCCTACAGCAGAGGGACCTGATGGTTAGAAGGAAAACTAAAAAACAGAAACAAATAGCTTCAACATCAACAAAAAGGACATTCACTCAGAGACCCCATCTGAAAGTCACCAACTACAAAGACCACAGGTAGATAAATCCACGAAGATGGGAAGAAACCAGTGCAAAAAGAATGAAAACACCAAAAACTAGAATGCCCCTCCTCCTCCAATGGATCACAGCTCCTAACCAGCAAGTGAATAAAGTTGGACAGAGAATGAGTCTAATTAAAACAGAAACAGGCTTCAGAAGGTGGGTAATAACAAACTTCTCAGAGTTAAAAGAATATGTCCTAACCCAATGCAAACAAACTAAGAACGTTGAAAAACGTTAGATGAAATGCTAACAAGAATAACCAGCTTAGAGAAGAACATAAAAGACTTAATGGAGCCGAAAAACACAGCACAAGAACTTCACAAAGCGTACATAAGTTTCAATAGCCAAATCGACCTAGCAGAAGCATGGATATCAGAGATTGAAGATCAACTCAATGAAATAAAACGAGAAGGCAAGATTAGAGAAAAAAGTGTGAAAAGAAATGAACAAAGCCTCCAAGATATATGGGATTATAAGAAAAGATCCAATCTGCGTTTGATAGGTGTACCTGAATGTGATGGGGAGAATGAATCCAAGCTGGAAAACACTCTTCAGGATATTATCCAGGAGAACTTCCCCAACCTAGCAAGGCAGGCCAACATTCAAGTCCAGGAAATTCAGAGACCACCACAAAGATATTCATCAAGAGCAACCCCAACGCACATAATTGTCAGATCACAAGGGCTGAAATTAAGGAAAAAGTGCTAAGGGCGGCCAGAGAGAAACGTTGGGTTACCCACAAAGGGAAGCCCATCAGACTCAAAGCGGATCTCTCGGCAAAAACCCTACAAGCCAGAAGAGAGTAAGGGCCAATATTCAACATCCATAAAGAAAAGAACTTTCAACCTAGAATTTCATATCCAGTCAAACTAAGTTTCATAAGCAAAGGAAAAATAAAATCCTTTATGGACAAGCAACTGCTGAGAGATTTCAACACTACCAGGTCTGCCTTACAAAAGCTCCTGAAAGAAGCACTAAATATGGAAAGGAACAACCAATCCCAGCCACTCCAAAACATACCAAATAGTAAAGACCATCAACACAATTAAAAAAAAAAAAAAAAAAAACGACAGCAACTAACGGGCAAAACAATGAGCTAGCATCAAAATGGCAGGATCAAACGCACACATAACAATATTAATCTTAAATGTAAATGGGCTAAATAGCCCAATCAAAAGACACAGACTGGCAAACTGGATAAAAAATCAGGACCCATCAGTGTGCTGTATTCAGGAAACTGATCTCATGTGCAAGGACACACATAGGCTCAATATAAAAGGATGGAGGAAGATTTCCCAAGCAAAGGGAGAGAGAGAAAAAAAAAAAAAAAAGCAGGAGTTGCAATCCTACTCTCTGGTAAAATGGACTTTAAACCAACAAATATCAAAAGAGACAAAGAAGGACATTATATAATATAAAAGGATCAATGCAACAAGAAGAACTAATGATCCTAAATATATATATACCCAATACAGGAATATCCAGATACATAAAGCAAGTTCTTAATGACCTATAAAGAGACTTAGACTCCCACACAGTAATAGTGGGAGACTTTAACACTCCACTGTCAATATTAGACAGATCAACAAGACAGAAAATTAACTAGGATATCCAGGGCTTGAATTCAGAACCAGACAAAGCAGACCTAGTAGACATCTATGGAACTCTCCACCCCAAATCTACAGAATATACATGCTTCTCAGTACCACATACACCTACTCTAAAATTAACCACATAATTGGAAGTAAATTAATCCTCAGCAAACACAAAAGAACAGAGATAATAACGAATAGTTTCTCAGACCACAGTGCAATCAAATTAGAACTCAGAATTAAGAAACTAACTCAAAACCACACAACTTCATGGAAACCAAGCAACTGGCTCCTGAATGTCAACTGGATAAACAATCAAATGAAGGCAGAAATAAAGATGTTCTTCAAAACCAACGAGAACAAAGATACAATGCACCACAGGTGTCCCCAAAGTATGGCCTGCGTGGCCCCCTGACGCCATTTATCCAGCCCCCCGCCGCACTTCAGGAAGGGGCACCTCTTTGATTGGTGGTCAGTGAGAGGAGCACAGTATGTGGTGGCCCTCCAACGGTCTGAGGGACAGTGAACTGGCCCCCTGTGTAAAAAGTTTGAGGACGCCTGATGTACCAGAATCTCTGGGACACATTTAAAGTAGTGTCTACAGGGAAATTTATCACAATAAATGCCCACATGAGAAGAGAGGAAAGATCTAAAATCAACAAAATTGAAAGAGCTAGAGGAGCAAGATCAAAAAAACTCAAAAGCAAGCAGAAGCCAAGAAATAACTAAGATCAGAGAAGAACTGAAGGAGATAGACGTCCAAAAAAACCCTTCAAAAAAATCAATAAATCCAGGAGCTGGTTTTCTGAAAACATCAACAAAATAGACCACTAGCCAGATTAATAAAAAAAATGAAAGAGAGAAGAATCAAATAGATGCAATAAAAAATGATAAAGAGGATATCACCACCAATTCCATAGAAATACAAACTACTATCAGAGATTACTACAAATAACTCTATGCACATAAACCAGTAAACCTGGAAGAAATTAACAAATTCCTGGACACTTACACCATCCCAAGCCTAAACCAGAAAGAAGTTAAAACCCTGAATAGACCAATAACAAGGGCTGAAGTTGAGGCAGCAATTAATAGCCTACCAACCAAAAATGTCCAGGTCTAGATGACTTCACAGTCAAATTCTAACAGACATACAAAAAGGAGCTGGTACCACTCCTTCTAAAACTATTCCAAACAATACAAAAACAGGGAATCCTTCCCAAATCATTTTATGAGATCAATATCATCCTGGTACCAAAATCCAGCAGAGACTCAACAAAAAAAAGAAAACTTCAGAACAATATCCATGATGAACACAGACAAAAAATCTTCAATAAAATACCGGCAAGTCGATTGCAACAGCACATCAAAAAGCTTATCCATCATGATCAAGTAGGCTTCAATCCGGGAATGCAAGGCTGATTCAACATACCAAGTCTATAAACATAACCCACAACATACATATACAGAACCAAAGACAAAAATTACATGATTGTCTCAATAGATGCAGAGTAGGCCTTTGACAAAATTCAACAGCCCTTTATGGTAAAAACTCTCAATAAACTAGATATTGATGGAACGTATCACAAAATAATAAAGGCTATTTATGACAAACACATAGCCAATATCACACTGAATGGATAAAAACTGGAAGCACTCCCTTTGGCACTAGACAAGGATGCCCTCTCTCACCACTCCTATTCAATATAGTATTGGAAGTTCTAGCTGGAGCAATCAGGTAAGAAAAAGAAATAAAGGGTATTCAATTAGGAAAGAAAGAAGTCAAATTGTTTCTATTTGCAGATGACATGATTGTATATTTAGAAGACCCTATCGTCTCAGCTCAAAATCTCCTGAAACTGCTAAGCAACTTCAGCAAATTCTCAGGATACAAAATCAACATGCAGAAATCATCATCATAAGGCAAACTGACACAAGAACAGAAAACCAAACACCACATGTTCTCACTCACAGGCAGGTGTTGAAAAATTAGAACGTGGACACAGGGAGGGGAACATCACACACTGCAGTCAATTGGGAGGGCTAGGAGAGGGACAGCAGGGGGTAGGGAGGGATAATGTGGGAAGAAATACCAAATATAGGTGAGGGGGATGAAAGCAGCAAATCACCTTGCCACCTATGTACCTATACAACAATCCTGCATGATCTGCACATATATCCCAGAACCTAAAGTACAATTTAAAAAAAATCACAAGCATTCCTATACACCAGTAACAGACTACAAAAGAGCCACATCAAGAGAAAGTCCCATTCACAATTCCAACAAAAAAATAAAATAAAATACCTAGGAATACAACTAATAAAGGATGTGAAGTACCTCTTCAAGAACTACAAACCACTGCTCAAGGAAATAAGAGATAACACAGATGGAAAAACATTCCATGCTCATGGTTAGGAAGAATCAATATCATGAAAATGGCCACACTGCCCAAAGTAATTTATAGATTCAATGCTATCCCCATCAAGCTATCAATGACCTTCTTCACAGAACTGGAAAAAAACACCTTAAACTTCATATGGAACCAAAAAAGAGCCAGCATAGCCAAGATAATTCTAAGCAAAAAGAACAAAGCTGGAGGCATCACTCTACCTGACTTCAAACTATACTAAAAGGCTACAGAAATCAAAACAGCCTGGTACTGGTACCAAAACAGAGATATAGACCAATGGAACAAAACAGAGGCTGCAGAGACAACACCACACATCTACAACCATCTGATCTTTAACAAACCTGACAAACATAAGCAATTGGGAAAAGATTCCCTGTTTAAGAAATAGTGTTGGGAAAACTGGCTAGTCATGTGCAGAAAGCAGAAACTCGACCCCTTCTTGACACCTTACACTAAAATTAACTCCAGATGGATTAAAGACTTAAACATAAGACCTAGCACCATAAAAACCCTAGAAGAAAACCTAGGCAAAACCATTCAGAACATAGGCATGGGCAAAAACTCCATGACTAAAACACCAAAAGCATTGGCAACAAAAGCCAAAATAGACAAATGGGATCTAATTAAACTTAAGAGCTTCCATACAGCAAAAGAAACAATCATTACAGTGAATCAGAAACCAACAGAATGGGAAAAAAATTTTTGCAATCTATCCATCTGACAAAGGGCTAATCTAATATCCAGAATCTACAAAGAACTAAAGCAGATTTACAAGAAACAAACAAACAAGCTCATTCAAAAGTGGGCAAAGGATATGAACAGACACTTTTCAAAAGAAGACATATATGAGGCCAACAAACATATGAAAAAATGCTTATCATCACTGGTCATTAGAGAAATGCAAATCAAAACCACACTGAGATACCATCTCACACCAGTTAGAATGGCGATCATTTAAAAAATCTGGAAACAACAGATGCTGGAGAGGATGTGGAGAAACAGGAACTTTCACATTGTTAGTGGAGTGTATATTTGTTCAACCATTGTGGAAGACAATTTGGCAATTCCTCAAGGACCAAGAAATAGAAATTCCATTTGACCCAGCAATCCCATTACTGGGTATGTACCCAAAGGATTATAAATCATTCCATTATAAAGACACATGCATGCATATGTTCATTGCAGCACTGTTTACAATAGCAAAGACCTGGAACCAGCCCAAATGCCTATCAATGATAGACTGGACAAGGAAAATGAGGCACATATACACCATGGAATACTATGCAGCCATAAAAAATGATGAGTTCGTGTCCTTTGTAGGGACATGGATGAATCTAGAAACCACCATTCTCAGCAAACTGACACAAGAACAGAAAATCAAACACCACATGTTCTCATGTTCTCACTCATAGGTGGGCACTGAACAATGAGAACACATGGACACAAGGAAGGGAGCATCACATGCTGAGGTCTGTTGGGTGGAGGGCACTAGGGGATGTACAGCAGGAGGTGGGGAGGTTGGAGAGAGATAACATGGGGAGAAATGCCAGATACAGGTGACAGAGGGATGGAGGCAGCAAACCACCTTGCCATGTATGTACCTATGCAACAATCCTGCATGATCTCCACATGTACCACAGAAACTAAAGTACAATAAAATAAATAATAAAAAATAAAATCACAATAAGATACCATTTATTGAAATGGCAAAACAGGAAGTAGCAACATCACCAAATGCTGCTGAGGATGTGGAGAAACAGGTTCACTTGTACACTGTGGGAATGTAAACTCATACAGCCTCTCTAGCACAGCTTGGCACTTTTTTAAAAGCCTAGACATGCAATCACCATACTACTGAGAAATTGCAGTCTTAGGCATTTACTCCAGAAAAATGAAAAGTGATATTCACAGGAAAACCTGCATGTAAATGTTAGGTGCTGAATTGAGTCTCACACCCCAAATTCATATGCTGAACTCCTAAATGTCTGTTGTCTAACCCAGTTTGTGGTGCTCTGTGATGCCAGCCTAGCCAGCTAATACAATGAATGTTCATAGCAGCTTTATTGCAACAGCCTGGAACTAGAAACCCCTAGATGTCCTTTAGATAGACGGTGGTACCTCTATATCGTAAATATCAGTCAACAGTGAAAGGGAACAATCTACTGATACAACAACCTGGAGTAATGTTCAGAAATTATTCTGAGTGGAAAAAGTCAGCCTTAATGGTAACATACTGTATTATTACATTTGTTTTGTCTTGAAATGAAAACATTAGAAAAAATGGAGAACAGATCAGCAGTTGTCAGGGATTAAGGGTGACGGTAGAGAGCAGGTCAGGAGAACAGTGTCTGTGGTTATAAATGGGCAACATGAGGGATCCTGGTGATGAAGGAATTCAGAATCTCACCTGTGGTAGTGATACATGAACCTACACTCTGATTAGACTGCATGGAACACACACACACACACACATATACACACACAACTAAAGGTAAAACTTGGGGAGAATCCGAACAAGATAAATGGATTGTATCAATGTGAATATTCTAATTGTTGTTAAAAGATAAACTTTACCCAAAAGAGTATAACTGGGGCTGCACACCGTGGCTCACCCCTATAACCCCAGCACTTTGGGAGGACAAGGTGAGCAAATCACTTGAGGTTAGGAGTTTGAGACTAGCCTGGCCAACATGGTGAAACTCTGCCTCTACTAAAAATATAAAAATTAGCCAGGCATAGTGGTTCATGCCTGTAATCCCAGCTACTCGGGAGGCTGAGGCAGAAGAATGGTGTGAACCCTAGAGACAGATGTTGCAGTGAGTCATGATCGTGCCACTGCACTCCAGCCTAGGTGATGGAGCGAGACTCCATCTCAAGAAAAAGTAAAATAAAATAAAATTTTAAAGAGTTTAATTGAGGAAAGAACAATTTATGAACCAGGCAGCCTCCAAAACATGAGCAGGCTCAGAGACTCCAGCACAGCCAGGTGGTGGAAGAGGATTTATGAACAGAAAATAGAAAGCGACGTACAGAAAATGGACTGAGGTACAAAACCAGCTGGAGTGCTTACAGCTCAGTGTTTGCCTTATCTGAACACGGTTTGAACAGCTGGCCACCACTGGCCAAAATCTGATGATTGCCACAAGAGTCATCTACAGTTGCAAGTCCATTTAAGTTACAGTTCATGATATACAGAGAAATCTTTAGGTTGACCTTAAAATATAAAGGAGGCAGCTTCAGGCTGAACTTGATTTAACATTGTGATATTTTACTATTGCTTTACAAGATATTATTATTCAAGAAAACTGGATAAAGGGTACATGAGATCTCTATTATTTCTTGCAACTGCATGTGAATCTACAATTATCTCATAACAGAAAAATAAATAATGTCATGGGTAAATTTGTTTATTGCCCAAAGAAGAAAAACTAAGACATTATTATCCTTGCTAAGCCAGCATGGCTTGTGGGAGAGACTGAAAAAAAGTGGAAGAAAAGGGAATTTGAATTATTTGCCAAATAAAAGGTATTCATCTTTATTGAGTCTGTATTATTTTATTCTCCTTAAGCACCCATATGGCAGGCAAATACTCTATGCACAGATCAATCACACATTTAGCTAAAGATGATCCACACATCATAGCTCATGTGAAGTCAGGATTTAAGTGCCAAAAATTCCCTGCCCACTACATAATATTATTTGTTAAGCATGTCTGAAATAAAAATTTAATGCCTCCACAATGATTTCTACTTTGTTTTTTTTTTTTTATTTGCAGTAATGATTCCCATTGAGGCATTCTAAATGAAAGAGAAAGTTCTAGTATAACTGTCAGCTAACAAACTAATGAATGCCAAGCCTCCAGTTAGTGTGGACTCAGATGGTACTTTCTAAACCATGTCATTTATTTTCTTTGAAGAGATAATGTTTGCTATCAGCAGGGATGGAGTAGTTCACCATGCACTCTTGCTTTACAGTGGATTCAGAAAAACAATGCTGTCTTCGGTGTGATGTTCAGAAAGATAAACCACTGGGTAAAGAGCAGGTCTCTGGTCCCCAACAACAACCCAAGAGAAACAGCTGTTTTATGGTGAAGCAGAGACAAGAAGGGTTTTTAAGTTGTGATGGTGTTTTTGGCCATATATCTCTTACTGCTCACCTTTAGAAGTCATTAGAATCTAGCCAGTTTGGGTCACTCACCAACCTTTAAACCACACCATGCAACCCGTGATTTAAAAGGGTTCTGTGCTTTCCATAAAGCGCTTCTGTCATGGACTAGAAATACCTAAGAATTTTTTTAACAGGAAACCCCATATTTTTATTTTGTACTGGGTCTTCCAAATTATACAGCTGTCCCTGCATCAAACAAATCTTATACTGCCCACTCCCCTAACAATGCTTCAATCTGTTCTTATAGAATACTTCCCACTTCATCACTGCTGTTGGAATCCCATTGGATAATTTAAAATCCAGTAAAAATTACAACTCTTCCCTATCTGAGTCTAACATCTTGTATTATTTATTATCTATAAAATCACTCTAATAATCAATCACATGCTACCCAGAGGCACTGCTGATAAAAATGTTATGCTTTCTTTTATCCTCTCCTTCTACACATTTTTCTATCCCAGATTTAAAACAGATTTAAAATTAATCAGGGGCATAAAAAATGTTCCCACACTACATTATCCAATAGAACTTTCTATGATGGTGGAAATATCCTACATCTGCACCATCTCACAGAATTACCACTAGCTGTTTTGACTAATGAGTATGTGAAATGTGGCTGTGCAACTAAGAAACTGAACTTTGCATTGTCTTTAATTCATTTACATTGAAATCCCCCCTTGTGCTAGTGGCTGCATATCCAACAGTGGAGATCTACTGCTTCTCTGCAGTGTCCGTGGCACTGGTGCAGATGTGTGCACAATGAACAACTCAGTTGTTTTGACCTCCCAAGAACTTAGTACTCACTTCATGGACCTACAGACAGTCAACCAAGTTTTAAGGGCACAAGTTTTCAAAACATTATATACTAAATCTCCCCACTGTTTGAACTATCCCCAGTAGATACACACTATCTAATAATACTATTTAATCTAAAACAATGAATGTAACTCTCTAATTGCCTGAATTAAAGTTGGAGGGTTATGTGGTTCCAAATTCACAATACTCAACTATAATTTTCTTTGAATTACAGAATTCCTCAAAGTTATCTTTCTACATCCTAAAAGTCCATCACAAGCACAGTTCATTATTATACAAATTAGCATGAGAAGTAAGTCAAGTAAAACCCATGAAATGTTGCCACTATGTTAGCCTCATACAATAAAAGGCTTAGAAGACATGCTCTCTTCCAAGACAGATGCTGCCTCAGAGACCCATGAATCTGCATTCTAAGGGATTCCACCGTATTTTGAATCTTAGAGGTATAAATACACAGTTGGGATAACTTCCACAAATGAATATGAGCTTCCCCTTCCTCCTTTATTTTTCTAAATATAACTTGGCCTATATGAGGCTGGCCTTCAGTCACTGGGAATGAACGATTTTTAGGAGAGCTGAAATAGATAAATTTCAAGATCTTTGAAACACATTCCTTAATCCTTTTTCTATTTTAAACTGTTTCATCTTAGGTACTTTCTTTTACTGCTATTGTGGTCCCCAAAATTGATGTTAATCATAAATTAGCCAATTCATTAATCTGACTATACATACAAGAACTTCTCTATTTCTACATGAAGATATACACAAATGGCCCCAGGAGTCCATACTTAGAGCCAACAGCATCCCTGGCTGCAAGGATTTTACGGATTCTTAAAGTTGTCCTACCCTTTACCAAAATTTGTCACACAAACCCACCCCAGTTTTTCACCTTGGTCTGTCTCTACCAGACATTTATATGCCAAAATGCATTACATAACACAGTCTAAGGAACAGCATAGCATTTCTACGTAATAAACACATGACCGTGAACCTTGGTTGTCCTAAGTTTTGCACATGGTAGCACTGTATTGGTCATCTTGGGTTGCCATAGAAAAACACCATAGACTGGCTGGCTCAAACAACAGAAATTTATTTTCTCAGTTCTGGAGGCTGGAAGTCCAAGATCAATCAAGGTGCTGGTAGATTTTGTTTTTGGCAAGGATACCCCCTTCCTGGTTTGCAGATGGCCACTCTCTTGCTGTGTTCCCACATAGCAGAGACAGTGAGCTCTGTTTGTGTTCATTTTCTTTCTTTCTCTTTCTTTCTTTCTCTCTCTCTCTCTCTCTCTCTCTCTCCCCCCCCCCCCTTAAAAGGACATTAATCCCATCACAGGGTCCCCACCTGTACATGACCTCTTCTAAAACTAATTGCTTCCCAAAGGCCTCATCTCCATTACCATCATATTAGGAGCTAGAACTTAAAAATATGAATTGTGGGGTGAGGGGTAGAGTAGGTCTATAATTCAATCCATAGCAGAAAAAGAGATGAAGAGGAAAGTTAAACAGCGAGAAACAGCCTGGCAGACCCTGAAGAGCCAAATGATACAACTCTCTAAGTTCTCAACAACAAACTGACTCTATGTGCCTTTTGCCCATCACTATAAAACAAAGTGTGACTTACTTGCTGTACATGCAAAATCTCAAATCTTTAGCAAAACCAAAACAATGTCGATCTGGTGCCTTGCTTTACAACATATTTCTTTGAATCATAAAAATGTGCAAATCTGCACTTGACAGAAACTAAGCCTCACCACTCAAGGATAAGAATCATTATAATCATGTTCTATTCATATGGAATGTCTGTTTAACCTGTCTTCTCTTTTAGTCAGCTGTAGCTTTAAAAACCATTTAGAGGGTATCTCAATACTCAGTCTGCTTCTGTTCCTATATTTCAGAAAGTTTCAGAATTACTCATGATCAAAACCTTAGGACAATTAGCAGACATTCCAATCCTAACAGAAATGTACATAATGAACCAGTAATACAGCCCATACCTGGCAGCTCCAAGATTCTTCTAAACACAAATCCCATCAGTTAACCAATGGCTTTACCTTTGGCACTTAGGGAAAGATCATATCATTCTTATTGTTTCCTTGGTCATTTCCAATCTATGTTTGCCCTGTGCCACTTTCTGTATTAAACTGGAGACAAAATGAATCCTTAAAGATCTCCTCAAAGCACCATGTGCCAGAACTACTTTCCTTCCTGATTTTGTTGGTTCTCTTCCCTCCATGAATACCTCTTCCCAGCTGGTTTAATAGACAGCTTTTCAAGCTGGTTTTTCTGTCTGGCTAGGAGACCTGACTCTGACTACAGCTCTGATATGTCAACTGCTTGCTCAAAAATCCCACTGGCTCCCAACTACCTAGAGAAGAAAGTCCTAATTTCTCCCCCTCGCAGTAAGAACCTCAATATCCACCTGAAAATTAACCCTCCAAGTTTATGTCTTCTTTTGAAAGCATCTGTTCACACATGTCACCCACTTTTTGATAGGGTTGTTTTTTTCTTGTAAATTTGTTTAAGTTCTTTGTAGATTCTGGATATTAGCCCTTTGTCAGATGGATAGATTGAAAAAATCTTCTCCCATTCTGTAGGTTGCCTGTTCACTCTGATGATAGTTTATTTTGCTGTGCAGAAGCTCTTTAATTAGATTCCATATGTCAATTTCGGCTTTTGTTGCCATTGCTTTTGGTGCTTCAGTCATGAAGTGTTTGCCCATGCTTATGTCCCAAATGGTATTCCCTAGGTTTTCTTCTAAGGTCTTTACGCTTTTCGGTCTTAAGTTTAAATCTTTAATCCATCTTGAGTTGATTTTTGTAAGTTGTGAGGAAAGGGTCCAGTTTCAGGTTTCTGCATATGGATAGCCAGTTTTCCCAACACCATTTATGAAATAGGGAATCCTTTCCCCATTGCTTGTTTTTGTCAGGTCTGTCGAAGATCAGATGGCTGTAGATGTGTGGTGGTATCTCTGAGGCCTCTGTTCTGTGCCTTTGGTCTATAAATCTGTTTTGGTACCAGTACCATGCTGTTTTGGTAACTATAACCTTGTAGTATAGTTTGAAGTCAGGCAGTGCCATGCCTCCAGTTTTGTTCTTTTTGCTTAGGATTAACTTGGCTATAGGGGCTCTTTTTGGGTTCCATATGAAATTTAAAGCAGTTTTTCCTAATTCTGTGAAGAAAGTCAATGGTAGCCTGATGGGGATAGCACTGAATCTGTAAATTACAGTATGGCCATTTTCATGATATTGATTGTTGCTATTCATGAGCATGGAATGCTTTTCCATTTGTTTGTGTCCTTTCTTATTTCCTTGAGCAGTGGTTTGTAGTTCTCCTCAAAAGAGGTCTTTCATACCCATTGTAAGTTGTATTCCTAGATATTTTATTCTCTTTGTAGCAGCTGTGAATGGGAGTTCACTCATGATTTGGCTATTTGTACACAGCTGGAGTATAGAAATGCTTGTGATTTTTGTGCATTGATTTTGTATCCTGAAACTTTGTTAAAGTTGCTAAACAGCTTAAGAAGATTTTGGTCTGAGATGATGGGGTATTCTATTTTTTTTATTTTTTCTATTTTTTTATTTATTATTATTATTTTTTTTTTTTGAGATGGAGTTTCGTTCTTGTTGCCCAGGCTGGAGTGCAATGGTGCAATCTCGGCTCACTGCAACCTCCGCCTCCTGGGTTCAGGCAATTCTCCTGCCTCAGCCTCCTGAGTAGCTGAGATTACAGGCACACGCCACCATGCCCAGCTAATTTTTTGTATTTTTTGGTAGAGACGGGGTTTCACCATGTTGACCAGATGGTCTCGATCTCTTGACCTCGTGATCCACCCACCTCGGCCTCCCAAAGTGCTGGGATTACAGGCTTGAGCCACCGCGCCCAGCGGGGTATTCTAAATATACAATCATGTCATCTGCAAACAGAGACGATTTGACTTCCTGTCTTCCTATTTGAATATCCTTTATTTCTTTCTCTTGCTTGATTGCCCTGGCCAGAACTTCCAACACTATGTTGAATGGGAGTGATGAGAGAGGGGATCCTTGTCTTGTGCCAGTTTTCAAAGGAATGCTTCCACCTTTTACTCATTCTGTATGATATTGGCTGTGGGTTTCTCGTAAGTAGCTCTTATTATTTTCAGATACGTTCCACCAATACCTAGTTTACTCAGATTTTTTAGCATGAAGGGGTGTTGAATTTTGTCAAAGGCCTTTTCTGCATTTATTGAGATAATCATGTGGTTTTTGTCATTGGTTCTGTTTATATGATAGAGTATGTTTATTGATTTGCGTATGTTGAACCAGCCTTGCATCCAAGGGATAAAGCCGACTTGATCATGGTGCATAAGCTTTTTGATGTGCTGCTGGACTCACTTTGCAGTATTTCACTGAGGATTTTCGCAAGGATATTCATCAGGAATATTGGCCTGATATTTTCTTTTTTTGTTGTGCCTTTGCTAGGTTTTGGTATCAGGATGATGCTGGCCTCATCAAGTGAGTTAGGGAGGAGTCCCTCTTTTTCTATTGTTTGCAATAGTTTAAGAAGAAATGGTACCAGCTCCTATTTGTACCTCTGGTAGAAAATGGCTGTGACTCTGTCTGGTCCTGGGCTTTTTTTGGTTGGTAGACTATTAACTACTGCCCATATTCACAACTTGTTATGGGCCTATTCAGGGATTCAACTTCTTCCTGGTCTAGTCTTGGGAAGCTGTATGTGTTCAGAAATTCTTCTATTTCTTCTAGATTTTCTGGCTTATTTGTGGAAAAGTGTTTATAGTATTCTCTGGTGGTAGTTTGTATTTCTGTAGGATCAACGGTGATATCCCCTTTATCATTTTTTAGTGTGTCTATTTGATTCTCCTCTCTTTTCTTATTTATTAGTCTGGCTAGTGGTCTATTTTGTTTATCTATTTTTTAAAAACCAGCTCCTGGATTCATTGATTTTATTTTACGGGTTTTTGTGTCTCTATCTCCTTCAGTTCTGCCCTGATCTTAGTTATTTCTTGTCTTCTGCTAGCTTTTGAATTTGTTTCCTCTTGCTTCTCTAGTTCTTTTCATTGTGATTTTAGGGTGTCAATTTTAGATCTTTCCTGCTTTGTCTTGTGGGCATTTAGTGCTATAAATTTTTCTCTAACCACTGCTTTAGCTGTGTACTCAGAGATTCTGGTACGTTGTGTCTTTGTTCTCATTGGTCTCAAAGAACTTTATTTCTGCCTTAATTTTGTTATTTACCCAGAAGTCATTCAAGAGAGCAGGTTGTACAGTTTCCACGTAGTTGTGTGATTTTGAGTGAGTTTCTTAATCCTGAGTTCTAATTTGATTGCTCTGTGGTCTGAGAGACTGTTATGATTTCCATTCTTTTGTATCTGCTGAGGAAGGTTTTACTTCCAATTATATGGTCAATTTTAGAGTAAGTGCCATGTTTTACTAAGAGGAATGTATATTCCATTGATTTGGGGTGGAGATTTCTGTAGAGGTCTATTAGGTCCACTTGGTCCAGAGCTGAGTTCAAGTCCTCAATGCCCTTGTTAATTTTCTGTCTCATTGATCTACCTAATATTGACAGTGGGGTGTTAAAGCCTCCTACCATTATTGTGTGGGAGTCTAAGTCTCTTTGCAGGTCTCTAAGAACTTGCTTTATGAATCTGGGTGCTCCTGTATTGGGTGCATATATATTTAGGATAGTTAGTTCTTCTTGTTGCATTGATCCCTTTACTATTATGTAATGTCCTTCTTTGTCTTTTTTGATCTTTGTTGATTTAAAGTCTGTTTTATCAGAGACTAGGACTGCAACTCCTTATTTTTTTTTTCTTTCCATTTGCTTGGTAAATATTCCTCCATCCCTTTATTTTGAGCCTATATGTGTCTCTGCATGTGAGATGGGTCTCCTAATACAGCCTGCCAATGGATCTTGACTCTTTATCCAATTTGCCAGTCTGAGTCTTTAGCCCACTTACATTTATGGTTAATATTGTTATGTGTGAATTTGATTCTTTTCATTATGATGCTTGCTGGTTATTTTGACCATTGGTTGATACAGCTTCTTCATAGAGTCAATGGTCTTTAAATTTTGGTATGTTTTTTAAAGTAGCTGGTACTGGTTTTTCCTTTCCATATTTAGTGCTTCTTTCAGGAGCTCTTGTAAGGCAGGCCTGGTGGTGACAAAATCTCTCAGTATTTGGATGTCTGTAAAGGATTTTATTTCTCCTTCACTATGAAGCTTAGTTTGGCTGGATATGAAATTCTGGGTTGAAAGTCTTTTAAGACTGTTGAATATTGGACCCCACTCTCTTCCAGCTGGTAGGGTTTCTACAGAGAGATCTGCTGTTAGTCTGATGGGCTTTCCTTTGTGGGTAACCCGACCTTTCTCTCTGGATACCCTTAACATTTTTTTTTAATTTCAACCTTGGTGAATCTGATGATCATATGTCTTGGGGTTGCTCATCCTAAGGAGTATCTTTGTGGAGTTCTCTGTATTTCCTGAAGTTGAATGTTGGCCCGTCTTGCTAGGTTTGTGAGAAACTCCTGGATAATATCCTGAAGAGTGTTTTCCAATTTGGTTCCATTCTCCCTGTCACTTTCAGGTACACCAATCAAATGCAGGTTTGGTCTTTTCACCTAGTCCCATTTCTCTTGGAGGTTTTGTTCATTCCTTTTCATTCTTTTATCTCTAATCCTGTCTTTATGCTTTATTTCATTAAGTTGATCTTCAATCTCTGATATCCTTTATTCTGCCTGATAGATTCAGCTACTGATACTTGTGTATGCTTCATAAAGTGCTTGTGCTGTGTTTTTCAGCTCCATCAGGTCATTTATGTCCTTCTCTAAACTGGTTATTCTAGCTAGAAATTCCTCTAACCTTTTTTTCTTAGCTTCCTTGCATTGGGTTAGAACATGATCCTTTTGTTCAGAATATTTTATTACCCTCCATCTGAAGCCTACTTCTGTTAATTCATCAAATGCATTCTCCACCCAGATTTTCTCCCTTGCTGGCAAGGAGTTGTGATCCTTTGGAGGAGAAGAGGCATTCTGGTTTTTTTTTAATTTTCAGCCTTTCACACTGGCTTTTCCTCATCTTCGTGGATTTATCTACTTTGGCCTTTGATGCTGGTGACCTTTGGATGGGGTTTTTGTGTGGACATCCTTTTTGCTGATCTTGATGCCACTGCTTTCCATTAGTTTTCCTTCTCACAGGCCCCTCTGCTGCAGGTCTGCTAGAGTGTGCTGGAGGTCTACTCCAGACCCTGTTTGCCTGTGTATCACCAGCAGAGGCTAAAGAACAGCAAAGATTGTTGCCCATTCCTTCCCCTGGAAGCTTTGTCTCAGGTGAACACCTGCCAGATGCCAGCCAGAGCTCTCTTGTATGTGATGTCTATAGACCCCTGCTGAGAGGTGTCTCCTAGTCATTCAGGAGGCATGTGGGTCAGGGACCCACTGGAGGAGGCAGTCTGTCCCTTAGCAGAGCTCAATGCTGTGCTATGAGATCCGCTGCTCTCTTCAGAGCCAGCAGGTAGGAACGTTTAAGTCTGCTGAAGCTGCACACACAGCCACCCCTTCCCCCAGGTGCTCTGCTACAGGGAGATGGGAGTTTGATCTGTAAGCCCCTGACTGGGGCCACTGCCTTTTCTTTCAAAGACAGTCTGCCCAGAGAGGAGGAATCTAGAGAGGCAGTCTGGCTACAGTGGCTTTGCTGACCTCAGTGGGCTCCGCCCAGTTTGAACTTCCCAGCAGCTTTGTTTGCACTGTAGGAAAATCACCTACTCAAGCCTCAGTAATGGTGGATGCCCCTCCCCACACCAAGCTTGAACATCCCAGGTCAACTTCAGACTGCTGTGCTGACAGCGAGAATTTCAAGCCAGTGGATTTTGGCCTGCTGGGCTGCATGGGGGTGGGATCCACTGAGCTAAACCACGTGGCTCACTGGCTTCAGATCCCTTTCCAGCAAAGTGAATGGTTTTGTCTTGTTGGCATTCCAGGCACCACTGGAGTATGAAAAAATACCTCCTGCAGCTAGCGCAGTGTCGGCCCAAGCAACCGCCCAGTTTTGTGCTTGAAACCAGGCCCTGGTAGTGTAGGCATTTGAGGGCATCTCCTGGTCTGAAAGTAGCAAAGACCATGAGAAAAGCACGGTATCTGGGCCAGAATGCACCATTTCTTATAGCATAGTCCCTCACAGCTTCCCTCGGCTAGGGGAGGGAGTTCCTTGACCTCTTGTGCTTCCTGGGTGAGGCGACACCCCACCCTGCTTCTGTTCACCCTCCATGGGCTGCACTCACTGTCAGTCCCAATAAGATGAGCTAGGTACCTCAGTTGGAAATGCAGCAATCACTCGCCTACTGCACTGGTCTCGCTGGGCACTGCAGACCGCAGCTGTTCCTATTCAGCCATCTTGCCAGCCACAAGCACAAACTTTCTTTTAATAATGTGGGTAAACATTAGGTATGCCTTGCTATAAAACATCAGGTATGTTTTGGGTTACAGCATCCTTTTAGAATGTGTTCTTCTAAAAGGATAACATCAGTGGTGCCTCTTTGCCCTCGAACTTGCTGTTCACCTTGCCCAGAGGGTTGTCTCTTTTTTCTCAGCCTGGCAAATGCTTACCCAGACCTCAGGATGGCTCTAGCACTGGCTGCCCCAGGAAGTCTTCCTATACCTCACCCATACCCCTAAGCCCCAGCTGCACACCTGTACTCATTCAGTACAGATAAATCCCATGCATTCACTATGCTAGGCATCTCACTGACATGACATAAGGCATACAAATACTAATGAGACAGTCTATCCCTCCAGGAGTCAGGGAGTATAGAGTGAAAAATGCTGAGAAGTAAATGGATAACGATATCTGTACTAAGCAGACCCTTACAAGCCTAGAAGGCTGCACAAGATGCTGAGAAAACAGGAAGGGAAGCCCTGGAGCCAGGCTGGTAAAAGGGTTAGAGGGTTAAGGAGAGCTTCCCAGGGGAAAACAGCAGCTGAGCTGGATCTTAAGGGAGAAGTAGGAATTAGCCAGACCAAATGGAGTGTACTGGGGAAGGGAAAAGCCTAGATTTAAGATCTGGTCATTTGTTGGTATTCTTATTTATTTCATCTTCTCCTTTCAGCACACTGACCCTATTATCTTTTTGTTCCCTTAGTCAGGAACTTACCATTTACAAAGCTTCTCCCTCATATTTTTTAATGCCTTTCAGTTCAATAGCCTATGATTCTGCCTGTGTGTGTGAATTTCTGAATAGGCAATATACTGTATGATGTAAAATGTGGAAGATAAAATAGTAGATGGTGAAAAGTAAGTTCACCTGCCACCCAGTTCCTTTTCACAGAGGCAACCACAAGCGCTCGTTTTCCAAGCCTTCTTTAAATAACTGTTTCTGGCTCTTTACAGGGATACTGGCTGGATCCATTTTCAACCTGCAACTTTTGCATCTGAGAAGACACTGGCTGCCTCCAGGTGCTCATAGCATTTATGAGCACTAATTAGTACAAGCAAATGCATCCCACACATTCTCAGACAAATCTCCTCTCCCATAGCTTCATTCCCCACAAAGGACTGACTTCAGACAAGCAAGGCAGGCAGGGGCTTGTCCAAAGGGGAAAACTGACACTTTGCATGGCTGATGAAGAGGAGACTCTGGGAAACATGACAGCTTTCTTCAATTATGCAAAGGGCTGTAATGGAGAAGAGATATTAGAGTTGGTCTCTCTGATGTCAAAAGCAAAATGCAATGGATGGAAGGAAGCCATGAGCTTGCCCCATGAAGGCAGCTGCTCTAACAGACACAGCTGCCTCAAATGAAGTGGAATCCCTGGTGGCCACAGTCTAGGGCAATGTAGGAAACAAACACCAAAAAGCCATGAGACTAGATGACAGGATCCATGCTTCTCACAGAAAAATACACACACCATTAATAAAATGTAATCTAATTTTAGGTAGCATAAAAATATCCCACTAATAAAATCTAATTGTAGGTAGTATAAAAGTAACTTTTTATTTCAATGGTTAGTTTTATGCACATTTCTATATAAAAAATATATAATGAATAAGAATAGCTAGCATTTTGTGCACACTTACATGTGCTAGGCACTACTGTAACTATCTTACTTTTTTCATTTAATTCTCATAAAAACACTATGAGACAGAGATTATTATCATCTCCATTTTGCACCCAGGGAAAGAGAGACACAAAGAAACGTAGTGACTTGCTCACAGTTACCACACCAGGAAGATGTAGGGCCAGGGTTTGAACCCAGGTAGTCTGGCTCGAGAGTCCTAGCTGCAACATTATCAAATCCAAACAGTATGCTTCAGATTAGGCTAAGCTAAACACAGGATAGAATCCAGAGAAATATAATAATGGTAGTTGTTGAATATAGCAAAAAGTATGGCTATAGCACTCAAATCACTGATGTTTGAAACATACTTGTCTAGATGTTTCAGTCAGGTTCCTTCCGTTCCATCTTTTTTTTAATTGCATTTTAGGTTTTGGGGTACGTGTGAAGAACATGCAAGATTGTTGCATAGGTACACACATGGCAGTATGATTTGCTGCCTTCCTCCCCTTCACCTTTATCTGGCATTTCTCCCCATGCTCTCTCTCCCCAACTCCCCACCCCCCGTCCCTCCCCCATTTCCCCCCAACAGACCCCAGTGTATAGTGTTCCCCTCCCTGTGTCCATGTGTTCTCATTGTTCAACACCCGCCTATGAGTGAGAACATGCGGCGTTTGATTTTCTGCTCTTGTGTCAGTTTGCTGAGAATGATGGTTTCCAGGTTCATCCATGTCCCTACAAAGGACACGAACTCATCGTTTTTGATGGCTGCATGGTATTTCATGGTGTATATGTACCACATTTTCCCTGTCCAGTCTATCATCAGTGGGCATTTGGGTTGGTTCCAGGTCTTTGCTATTGTAAACAGTGCTGCAATGAACATTCATGTGCATGTGTCCTTATAGTAGAATGATTTAAAATCCTTTGGATATATACCCAGTAATGGGATTTCTGGGTCAAATGGAATTTCTATTTTTAGGTCCTTAAGGAGTCACCACACTGTCTTCCACAACGGTTGAACTAATTTACACTCCCACCAACAGTGGAAAGTGTTCCTGTTTCTCCACATCCTCTCCAGCATCTGCTGTCTCCAGATTTTTTAATGATTGCCATTCTAACTGGCGTGAGATGGTATCTCAATGTAGTTTTGATTTGCATTAAACAAGCCCATTCAAAAGTGGGCGAAGGATATGAACAGACACTTTACAAAAGAAGACATACAGGAGGCCAACAAACATATGAAACCACTTCATCTTATAGAATTATAATGTAACCACTGAGAGCTCCTGTAACTTATGCCATTCTATGAGCATGGAGTACAGATCATCAGAAGTGAGGCTACACTGCCAAAATAAGGATGTTCCTGGGACAACAGTGTGCCTTACAGTCTAATAAAAGGTTGCTGTGTTGCATAGAAACTTTCTTGCTATGTCCTCCAAAACACCGGAACGCAGGTGTGGACAAATGTAGCCAAGACCTTAAATTAACCGCGTATCACTGGGGCACCCCACATCCTGCATCCCCTCACCTCAGCCTCACACATCTGCCCTATAGTGGAATACATTTGCCTTCTCATGCCCAAACGTCACTTAACAGCAGAAAACACACACATACACTAAGTGGGAGCTTATGGGGGTCATGCCTGGGTCTCTAATTGCTACTCTTAGGGGCGCTTATCCTTATTGCTATTAATTATTTATTATGGAATCACTTAGAATCACAAAGTTAGAGCATCTCACCATGTTTCCCCAGGCATGGCTACCCCTTTATCTAAGAGGGGAAAAAAAAATCCCTCATCTTTTCTTTTGAAATGCAAATGTCAGCATGCATCCTAAAGCACCACTCCATACTTAACAAGTGTTTTCAAGAAATATACAAACCAAGGGAACATGTGGAATCCTAGAAAAAAAGACACACCCATGCTCAGTGCACACTTCCCCTTCATCACAACTTCAGATGCAAGCCCAACAACACAGAGAGTTAATTCCTAATAACAAGGTAGCTCACCAAAATCATGATGACTGCTATAATTAGAAAGTCAGAAATAATGAACATGTACCTGCAAGCCTGACACAAGCACAGAAGAGGAAATGCTACCGTGGAAATGAGCTTAATTACTCTGCGGTAGGCAATGTTTATCTTAATTCAATCATCTTTGCAAGTAAGTGAACCCCTAAACTCCTCCTGCTTTTTTTCTCCTTCAGTAGAACCAACATGATATCCTTCCTTTTTTTTTCTGAAGCCTGACACACAGAACCAGGAGCTGATGAAGAGCTACACCTTTAGGGAACAGCTGAGAACAAACGAACAATGAGCCTGTCACCATCATCATCACAAGGAATTCAAAAGAAATTAAAACAAATGGATTCTATGACACACCCTCAGTAAATGCTAATTACTTCCAAGTACATACTTGGTTGTTGGGACTTGAATATCAATTACACTTTTCCTGGGAGGATGATGGAGGGGATGGTTCAAGTTAGCATACAATTTTATTTCTTATTCTTTAATCTTTCCAAATGATATGGGTTGTCCCTTACCCTTTGCCCTTGACATCGACAATGCAATTCTAAATGTAAAGGATGCAACCAAAGGTTGCTTGCAATACCTCAAAGGGCCAATTATCTCTCAAAATATCTCTTGTTTCTCAGATTTTACAAGATCAATATGGGGTCTGCAGGCAGAATAATAATCAACAGCATCCCTTGATTAAGATGCCAAGAGGAAAACCAGATAGATGTGTCTTCTCAATCTGACATATTCACATTCTGTATTAGGCATGAGTCTTTCTGTTCTACTTTCACTGTCCTACTTAAAATCTTTTTGCCAGTGTTTCAACAGTTACTTTCATTATGTTCATAAAATGCTATATTCCAAGACCCAAATACTACACAAGGCACCAGCAATATGAGGTTCAAAAGGATTTAATACATTAAGAACTCAGACAATATACAATAGTCAGCAGTTCAAACCAAGAGTGGACAGAGAGAAATAAGCAGTGTTGTTTTTTGTTTGTTTGTTGTTGTTTTCAGATGGAGTCTCATTCTGTCACCAGGCTGGAGTGCAGTGGCACAATCTCAGCACACTGCAACCTTCACCTCCTGGGTTCAACCAATTCTCCTGCCTCACCCTCCCAAGTAGCTGGGACTATGGGTGCATGCAACCACATCCAACTAATATTTTATTTTTATTAGAGACAGGGTTTCACCATGCTGGCCAGCACCCAGAGCCTTCCTCAACCAGGATGGTCTAGATCTCTTGACCTCATGATCCACCTGCCTCAGCCTCCCAAAGTGCTAGGATTTTAAGCGTGAGCCACTGCGCCTGGCCTTAGCAGTGTTTTATAGGGTCCCAGGATTAATCTGTTCTGCCAGGGAGACAGGCAGGAATAAACAGGTAGGGAAGGTTTCACAAAAGAGTGGCACTAGAGCTACGCTACTGGACAGGCAACAGCAGGTAGAAAAGGTGCCTGAGACAAGGAGAAAAGCTTGCAAGAAAGTAGAAATGGCCAAGTGGGAAGGTACTTCTCAGGGTTTAGGACACAGAAAGTTAATCATGCCTTTGGGACTTCCAAGGAGAGAGAACAGTGAGGCAGTCTAGATGTCAGGAGCGAAGTAAGAAGAGAAACTAACCGCGCAGAGGATAGCTGAGACCAAGGAAAGAGATGACAGCCCCAGGGAGTGGCATGGGAGAAGAAAATAGTCCTAGAGAAGACCTCCAACCTGCCAAGCCATACAAGCACTTCAAAGCCAAGAAAAAGCACCAGCTGCTCGTCACAGTCCACCTAATCCTAAACTGCTGTACCCGCAGCCATCATTCTGCATCTGAAGTGCTGAAGCAGCTTTGGTCTCAGTGGTAAGAATGAATGGTTTACCATTCATAAATGTCGTGTACTTTGTAAGTCTGTGAGTACTTTATCTCCCGTTACTTATCAGTGAGTTTCTGGATAGCACATTCCTGGAGAGCAATTTTACACTTCTGTCTGCTCAGAAGTGCTACCGTAATGATTTGCACATAGGCAACAGGCATTTCCCCTTAGAACTCTCATACTTAATCCATAACTGAGGCCCTGATCTGCCCTCCCACACTCTTCCCCATCTCAACACATGGCATTCACAACTTCATCCCTTTCCCTACTTAGACCACAAAACTTGCCGGCCTTCTTCATGCCTCTCTTCCCCTCAGACCTCATAGCTCATCCATCAGCAAGTCCTGTGGGGTCCGCCTGGAAAGTAAAATCAGATTCCGAACACTTCTCCCCACCTCCACCACTACCCCCTGACTCAGGTCTCTATAATCTGCTGCCTGCATTACTACTATGGCTTTTAACCTGCCTCCCTGCTCCCCTGCTTGGCCTGTTTTCATCCCTTCTCAGCAAAGCCCTTGAGTGATCTTTTCATAATTAAGGCAGATGACAGCACTCCTCTGCTCAAAACCCTCCAGCCGCTTCTCACGTCACAAAGAAAAAGCGAAAGTCCTAACAATGGCCTACAAGGCCCTTTCTGGTATGGCCCCTACATCCCTCTGACCTCACTCCTGACCACCCCTCACTCCACCAGTGACTCTGTCCAGACACACTGGCCTCTGCTGGTCCATGCCACACCAGGCACATTCCCGTCTGGGGTCTGGAGACTCACTACTCCCTCTGTCAGGAATGCCCTTCCCCAGCTGCCCCACAAGCCTCACTTCCTCACTGCCTCCAGGATGCCCAGTGGCACCCACCCTGTGAGGCTCTCTCCCTGATGATTTACCAAAATATAAACCCACTGCAATACATCCTCAGCCTTCCCTTCTAAAAGTTTTCCCACAGTCCTTATCACTAGCTTACACGTATTTTACTTGTTTTCCTTGATTTTGATCTATTTTGTCCACTACTATATCCTCAAGTCCCTAAAACATTGCCTGGGATAATTAAGAACTAAGAACTCAATAAATATTTGTTGAATATATATCAAATCAACAGCTATTTGCTCTGAGAAATACAGTGTTTAATATTCATCTTTAAGATTGATCCATACAAACATGTATTATAACCACTTCCTACTTATAATCCAGGGCCATCCAGAGCTAAAGATCAACAAAGGTAGTAAAATTGGTGTCTTCCTAAATTTGACCCCAGGAACTCACGGTTCCACACTCAGCTGCCTCTCCAAAGTAAGTCTGGAACCTACCTTGGCCATTCACCAGTTGTCTAACCTTGGGAAATGCTCTCAGTATCTGTAGGCTTCAATTTTCCCTTGTAAAGAATACTTACTCCACCTAAATAAGAGACGTATAAAAGTATAACAGGAGTTGCAGAACAGGCTTTCATAAATGTTGACAATCAATGTCAGCTTCTTTTCCTTCCCTTTACCCACAGAGGTAAACCTACCCAGCCACTCCTCCCTGCTGATCTCTTGGTATCATTCAGTTACCAAGAACATTTTTTAATCTAGTTGAACACATACATCTGTATTCTCACCAAATTTTCTAATGTTTACCAGATGATGTATAAAATGAAACAGAATCACTGCAGAGGAAGATAAAAAGCAAAATATGAATGATGCTTTTCCTAAAACACCCAAATCAAATCTGGTAAGATAAAGCTATCATTCAGAAATTTACTTATTTACTTAGGGGGTTAATGACCAGAAGTCAAAATGATTGATGATAAATTTCAAAAAGTAGACCTTTTCCTTGAAAAACTTAACAGGTGGCAATTAATTTTTATACATACACACACACACACACATACACACACACGAAAATTCTAACTAAATGATAAACTCTCCCAATAATTAGGAAACTCTCCCAATAATTGCAGTTAGATTTTCTATTTTCTGTATGACAGAAAAATTTGTGGCTTGTCTCAAAAAAATAAACAAAAAACATGTTTAATTTTGAAATAACTATACATTCATTCACAGGAAGTAACCGAAAAATGCAGCGAGGTCCTACGTACATTTTACCTAGCTTCTCCCAGTGAGAACACACCCTGCTTAACTACAGTAAAATATCAAACCAGAAAATTGCATTGGTACATCTACAAACTTGATTCAGACTTCACTAATTTCAAATGCACTCATTCCCATTCCCTGACTCCAAGAAAGTATGTGTGTGTGCCTATGTGCTTGTGTGTGTAGATCTACATAATTTTTATTGTGGTAAAGTACTCATAAAATTAAGCCGTTAAACTATTTTAGGTGTACAGTTCAGTGGCATTAAGTTCATTCACACTGTTGTACAAACATCACCACCATCCATCGCCAGAACTCGGTTCATTTTGCCAAACTGAAAGTCTATACCCATTCCTCTCTCCACCCAGCCCCTAGTAACCACCATTCTACTTTCTGTCTCTATGAATTTGCCTAATGTAGGTACCTCATGTAAGTAGTATCATACATTTGTCCATTTGTGACTGGCTAATTTCATTTTGCATAAGGTCCTTGAGGTTCATTCACATGTTAGCATGGGTCAGAATTTCCTTCCATCATATGTATATACCACATTTTGTTTATCCATCCATCCACCAATGGACATTTGGGCTGTTTCCACCTTTGCCTATAGTGAATAATACTGCTATGAACATGAGTGTACAAATATCTATTTGAATCCCTGCTTTCCATTCAGATTATATATCCAGAAGTGGAGTATATATGCAGAAGTGGAACTGCTAAATCATATAGCAGCCATTTCTAATTTTCGAGGAAATATCATACCATTTTCCATAGCAGTTACACCATTTCATATTCCCACCAGCAATGCACAAGAGTTCCAGTGTCCCCACATCCTCACTAATGCTTGTTATTTCCCTAACTTTTTAGATAATTGCTATCCTAATGGATGTGAAGAAGTATCTCACTACGATTTTAATTTACATTTTCCTAATGATTAGTGATGTTAAGCATCTCTTCAGTGCAGCATGATAACATGTTTAGAATCACGTAACCATGGCCACAATCAAGACACTGAACTGCTCCATCACCACAAAGCTCCTGCCTTGTCCTCCTACCCCTTACAGCCATACCCTCCCCCATTCCAAACCCCTGGCAACCACTACCTGTTCTCCGTCCCTATGATTTTGTTACTTCAAAAACATTATATTACTAGAATCATATAGTATTTAGCCTTTTATATTGGCATTTTTCAATTCACATAATTCCCTAGAGATTCATCCAAGTTGCTGCATGTATCAACAGCTCATTCCTTTTCATTGTTACTTAGTATTCCATGGTATGTATGTATCACAGTTGTTTATCCACTCATTAAAGAATATTTTGGCAGTTTCCATTATTTTTCTATTCTGAATAAAGCTGCTATGAACACTTCTGTGCAGGTTCATGTGTGAACATAAGTCTTTATTTCTCTGGAATAAATACTGAATAGCGCAACTGCTGAGTTGTGTAGTTAGTACATTTTTAGCTTTACAGGAAAGTGCCAAACTGGATTCCAAGGTGGCTGTACTATTTTATGTTACCCCAGAAATATATCAGTGATCCAGAATTAATTTCTGATTTCTCAGCAGCATGTGGTATTCTATTTTTATTTTAGCCATTCTGATAGGTGTGCAGTGATATTTCCCTGTGGTTTTAATGTGTATCTGTAATGGCTAAGGATATGAACAACTTTTCATGTCTTATTTGCCATCTGTATATCCTGTTCATTGAAATGTCTGTAAAGTCTGCTCATGTCTTTGCCCATTTTCAAACTGAATTGTTTTATTACTGAGTTTTGAGAGTTCTTTATATATTCTAGATACTAATTTTGGATTTGTGAATTAAAAACATTTTCTTCTAGTCTGTAGCTTGTCTTTTCATCCTCTGAACAGGATCTTTTTTGAAGCAGAAGTTTCTAACTGTGGCTTTCTTTTTCATTTTCTCATGATGTCTTTAGAAAAGCAATTTTTAGTTTTGATTGCCTATTTTACAACATTTGTTAGCAATAGTATCTGCAGCCTCAAACTCCTAGGCTCAAGCGAGCCTCCCGCCTCAGCCTCCCAAGTAGTTGGGACTACAGCAATGTGTCACCACACCTAGGTAATGTTTTGTTTTGTTTTGTTTGTAGAGACAGAGTCTCACTATGTTACCCCGGCTGGTCTCAAACTCCTGTCCTCAAGCAATCCTCCCAGCTCAGCTGCCTTAGTTGTTGGGATTACAGGTATGAGCCATTGCATCCAACTCCAAAAGTCTAATTTATTAATGTTTTCTTTTATGGCCCATGGTTTTGATGTTATATCTAAGACATTACCTTACATTTAGGTCCGTGACCAATTTTAAAATAACTTTTGGCAGAGCACGGTGGCTCACACCTGTAATCCCAGCACTTTGGGAGGCTGAGACAGACAAATCACTTAAAGTCAGAAGTTTCAGACCAGTCTGGCCAACACAGTGAAACCCCAGCTCTACTAAAAATATAAAAATTAGCCGGGTGTGGTGGCATGCACCTGTAATTCCAGTTACTCAGGAGGCTGAGGCACGAGTATCACTTGAACTGGGAGGCAGAGGTTGCAATGAGCCAGGAATATGCTGCTGTACTCCAGCCTGGGAGACAGAGAAAGACTTTGCCTCATTAAAAAAAAAAATTTTTTTTTGAAGTAATTTTTGTGCATATGGTAGGGCTGTATTTATAAGTTCCTGACATGCTGCTGCCTTTTTCAGAGATGCCCTGCCCAGCGAGGAGGTAGCCTAGTCACAGTCTGCCAGCAGATGTGTTGCTGAGCTGCTGTGGGCTCTGCCCACCTGCTGTGTGAACTTCCTTGCGGTTTTGTTTATAGAAGTATAGGTAGAACTGCCTTGGAAATGGTGGTCTGCCTCAGTAATGGCAGATTGTCTCTGTAATGGCAGACTGCCTCAGTAATGGTGGATTGCCTCAGTAATGGTGGACTGCCTCAGTAATGGCAGACTGCCTTGGTAATGGTGGACTGCCTCAGTAGCAGTGGACTGTCTCAGTAATGATGGACTGCCTCGGTAATGGTGGACTGCCTCAGGAACGGCAGACTGCCTCAGTAACGGCAGACTGCCTCAGTAATGACAGACTGCCTTGGTAGTGGTGGACTACCTCGGTACTGGCAGATGCCCTTCCCCCGACAAAGCTGGACCGTTCTGGGTCCAGCTGTACTTGCTGTGAAACTCTCAGTCCAGAGCACTTCAGATTGCTAGTCTTTGTGGGGGTGGGACCTGCCAAGCCAGATCACTTCTCTCCCTGTTTCAGCCCCCTCTTTTTCAGTTGAATGGGTGACTCTGTCTCCCAGGCATTCCAGGCACCAGTTGAAACAGTGCCCAGATTTGTGTGAGCTTTTGTGTGGAGACCCACTGCACTGGCTGAAACAGCTGTGCTAGAGACTCGTGGCACTTTTCCACCAGGGAATCTCCTGGTCTGTGGGCAGTAAAATTTCATTTGGAAATGCGGTGATCACTCACCCTCTGCATTCTCGCTGGGAACTGCACTCAGAGCTATTCCTATTTGGCCATCTTGGATCATCCTTGGCTATTTCTTAAAAGAAGATATACAAGTGGCAGACAAATATATGAAAAAACGCTCAATATTACTAATGACCAGAGAAATGCAAATTAAAACCACAATGAGATATAATCTTTAAACAGAATGGCTATTATTAAAAAGTCAAAAAACAACAGATGTTGAAGGAGGGAGAGAAAAGGGAATGCTCATACATTGTTGGTAGGAAGGTAAATTAGTACAACCCCTTTGGAAAACAGTACAGAAATTTCTCAAATAGCTAAAAATAGAACTGCCATATGATCCAGCAATCCCACTACTTGGCATCTACCCAAAGGAAAATAAATCATTTTATCAGAAAGACACCTGTATTCATAGTTTATCACAGAACTATTCACAACAGCAAAATCATGGAATCAACCTAAGTGTCCATCAATGGATGACTAGATTTAAAAACAAAATGTGGTACATACATCATGGAATACTATGCAGCCATAAAAAGGAATGGACTAATTTCCTTTGCTGCAACATGAATACAACTGGAGGCCATTTTCCTAAGTGAAATAACTCATAAACAGAAAATCAAATACCACATGTCCTCGCAAGTGGGAACTAAACAATAGGTACACACAGACACAAAGATAGCAACAATAGACACTTGAGTCTCCAAGTTGGCAGGGGTAGTGAGGGCTTAAAAACTTACCTATTGGGTACAATGTTCACTATGTGGGTGCTGGTACACTAGAAGCCCAAACCTCACCATTACACAGTATATCCATGTAACAAACCTGCAGAGGTACCACCTGAGTCTAAAAATTAAAAATAAAGAAATAAAAACAAAAGTAACTTGGTGATCCTAGGTCCTCTGTGTTTCCATAAGCACCTCCTGTTTACATACATAGTTCTATTAAAAATACTCATAAAAACTAATTCTTATCTATAATTTATTCTAGAACTTCACCTTTTATAAGATTTCTCTCAAAAAGAGACCATGCTGTACTGTTAACCATGGGTAAAATCATGTCTGACTAATCTTTTCAGGTAACAGGAACAGCAGAAACTTACTAAAAATAATCCCTAAACTTAATAAAAGGAAAATAATTTGTACATGTAAAAATGAAATCTGGTATGCTCAAAATATTGTCCATGGTTACAGCTGAGTAGTGTGACTAGTGATGTCCAGGTTTGCTTTTCCATTTTATAGTCTCCCAAATTTTCCAGAGTATGCATATATTACATTATGACTTATTTTTTCTTATTATAAGTACATAGATCTCCAATGTTTAATTTTCCTTTTATTCTAACCTTTGCTTTTTGGTGGATAAACACTGTGTTACAATTGAAGTTGTCAGCATAAATATACCAGTGTTTACCACAAGTTCTGGACTTTCCTTTTCCACTTCACAAAATCCAAGATAGAACAACAAACTTGATTCATGCTTTGCTTTATTCATTTACTGCTGTGTTTCATAAATATTCAAGAATCAACCTTGCTTGATTTATTCTGATCTTAATAAAATGTGGTTTTTTTTTCCTCATTAACCTGGAGTGATATGCAAATAGGAAACAATAACCAGTAGACAGGAAGGAAATGAGATTTCAACTTCACCAACAGTAAATGCCTTTTTCATGTTTTTCAGAGAGTTGGTGTGAGTCGAGCACAATGAATACAGATTTCTTCCTTAAATCACATTGTTAACCAAAATGCATTGAACAGAACAGTGAGACCACATATTGGCGAAATGAAATATCAACAAACATTGGCAAGATCTGCCAGGTGCAGTGACTCATGCCTGTAATCCCAGCACCTTGGGAGGTCGTGGTGGGAAGATCACGTGCTCAGGAGTTTGAGATTACCCTAATGGTGAAACCCGTCTCCACTAAAAATACAAAAACTAGCCAGTCCTGGTGGCATGCACCTGTAATCCCAGCTACTCAGGGGGCTGAGGCAGGAGAATCACTTGAACCAGGGATATGGAGGTCACAGTGAGCTGACCACGCCATTGCACTCCAGCCTGGGCAACAGAGCAAGACTCCATTTCAAAAACAAAAACAAAAAAATTGGAAAGATATGTAATGAAATGGTAAATGGAGTCTTTCAGTAGCTGAATCTCTGTCTTCTCTCAATATATCAGGTCCTTCCTAACTTTCTTTGCCTCAACCTCATGACTTCAGAGACTATTAGCACAAAGACCCTCAATTTCTTGCTTCCTGATCTCCCTGACCTGGGTCAATTTACCTACCTCTACCTGGGCTATTGAACACTGATCCTGAAATCCATGTAACTGTGTCAATCACACTTAGATACATCTCTAATATCAGTATCAGTTGGACACTCAACCCTAAAAGGTAATTCTTTCACCTCATTTTAGAGAGTTTTCCCTCCCATCAATTTGCAACCTCTGCTAGATCATCAAGGGGCTTTATTATTTGATGAAAATCATTTAAAACTCCCTCTTACAGCAGATAGAGCAAAATATCCTATTCAGGAGAGATTCATTCTCTCAAAATTTACAGCAATGATGTTTCAAGAATGTTTTCAAACAAGAAGAGGCCCCAGGTCAAGATTTCAACATCAACAGTTCATATCTAGCTCACGAATTAGTGCATCAGGAGAACTCTTGGCAACCAACAAAACACACATTCTAAAAAGCAAAATGGAGCCCCCCAGGCCCTGCCCTACCATCGACACTATGGCCTTACATTCAGATTCTAAAATGTGAACGTGCTAGTTGGGATTAACAACACAAAGGCACATGAACATAAGGAAAAAGTTAAAAAGAGAGTAGTAATTAAATCGCTTCCCACTGATTTCATAAATGATTGAGGAAAAGGTCATTCCCACTTGAGTTTTCCTGTCCACCAGCAGGTACTTCCGGAAAATATATTCTTTTTTGAAACTATCAACAGAGTGAACAGACAACCTACAAAACGGAAGAAATTTTTTTGCAATCCATCCATCTGACAAAGGTCTGATATCCAGAGTCTACAAGGAACTTAAATAATTTTAAAAGAAAAAGAAAACATTTAAAGTGAGCAAAGGACACAAACAGACACTTCTCAAAAGAAGACATTCATGCAGCCAACAAACATATGAAAATAAGTTCAACATCACTGATCACTAGAGAAATGCAAATCTAAACCACAATGAGATACCATCTCATGCCAGTCAGAATGGCAGTTATTAAAAAGTCAAGAAACAACAGATGCTGATGAGATTGTAAAGAAAAAGAAATGCTTTTACACTGTTAGCGAGAGTGTAAGTAGTTCAACTATTGTGGAAGAAAGTGTGGTCATTCTTCAAAGATCTAGAACCAGAAATGCCATTTGACAAAGCAATCTCATTTCTGGGAATAGCAATCATTCTATTACAAAGACACATGCACATATGTGTTTACTTCAGCACTATTCACAACAGCAAAGACCTGTAAACAACCCAAATGCTCATCAATGATAGACTGGATGAAGAAAATATGGTACATATACACCACGGAATACTATGCAGCCATAAAAAGGAATGAGATCATGTCTTTTGGAGGGACGTGGATGGAGCTGGAAACTGTTATCAGCAAATTAATGCAGGAACAGCAAACCAAACCCATGTTCTCACTTAAGTGGAAGCTGAACAATGAGAACACATGGACACAGGGAGGGGAACAACAAATACTAGGGCCTGTCAGTGTGGTGGTAGGAGGGAGAGCATCGGCAAGAATAGTTAATGTGTGCCGGGCTTAATTCCTAGGTGATGGCTTGATTTGTGCAGCAAACCATCATGGCAGGCATTTACCAATGTAACAAACCTGCACATATAGCACATGTACCCCAGGACTTAAAAGCTGAAGAAGAAAAACAAACAAACAATAACAACAAATATATATATTCTTTTGTAGGCCACAAAGCTGAATGTTTGAAAGCATTTGGGGCCATTAGACTAAATTTCACCCAATTAGACTAAATGTCACCAAAGTTTTATCTTCATACACATCAACTAAGCTACAGAGCTAAAAAGCATGCACCCTAATCCACCAGCCACTACTCAATCAATCAACCTGGCATCATAACAAAAGAAAATACCTCAGCCCATGCCCTGTACTCAGGAAGTCAGCAGTTTCATTTCCAAATGCAAAGAACACATTTTTCAGATATAAAACAGAGAAGCCAGCACCTCTGAGGTCTGAAGTGCCCACGAAACAACAAGCACCAGAGCAGATAATCAGCTAAGGAATCCAGATGCTGGATTTATTTTAAGTAAACCAACAATGGCACCAGTAATAGAAGAATTTAATTACAGATTACGGCATCAAGAGATAAAATATACATATTCCATATTACTATGGATCAGCAGGAAAGCTTCTGAGTGTCTTCTTATGAATTCACTTACCAAAGCATCATCATTACTACATTAGTCACAGGATTTATAGTCATCTCACACCAAATTCCCTTCTTTTAACTGAACAAGCTTCAACGAGTAATGTGAGATTTTATGGCTCCCGCCATATGCCATGACTATAATATGACATTCTCGGTTATACTTTTACTGTCTTACAAGTTATAAATAATGAATCAGATTTGCTTTCTTAGTTTTCCTAAGGATAAACCCTTGGACTGCAATATGCAAGCAAAGCTATCTAAATATATACCTACCAAGTTGTTTTAATTATAAATTATTTTTAATAATTCCATTAATTGTGAAATAACAACAGGCTACTTAAATACCATTTTTTTAAGTTCACTTAAAAGACAATAAGCAATGTATAAATGTTTCTCTCTTAGGAAACAAAAGCAATTATATAAGTTGAGAAATTAAACCAGAAAATAAAAGAGTAATTTAATACATATTTAGTGACAACCTATTATGTGCCAGGGATTGCTCTAGGTATGAGGGACATAACAAAGAGTATAAAGAACATTGTTTGGTCATTTACACAGCGTGTGTTCCCTCCTTCTTAATGAAACCCTGATTCACCTCTCCCCAGGGCTGCCCCTCACTCCATGGTGGGTCTAACTGATCCAATGGTAATTCCATTCCCATCACTAGTGATGGGTTCAGGAATGTGGCCCAACCTAGGCCAAAGACCCACAGCGAGTGTGATGACTTTCGTGGACACTTTTGGAAAAGATCTTCCTCGATCTTCTGTGGCTTTCAAGAAACAACTCTCTCTTCTTCTAGATAGTGTGTTGAGAAGAGAGCTTTGGAACTGACGCAGCCATCTTTAGGATGGCTTAGGGATCTGGAGAAGAGAACCAGGGCAGTCACATGGAAATGAATCTGGACCCACCAGATGATATCATGTGGGAACCTGGCCCTGCTTCTCAGTGTCCATATTTATGTGTGCCAATTAATCTCATTATTTAATCAATCTTAACTGGATATGCTGCGTAAACATCTGAAAGCAACCTCCAAAGGTCCTATATGGTCTCTTTGCTTCAGAATCTCTAATCCAGGGAGGAACACAGATCCCAGCCCAATGTGCAGTATTAAGGCTCTCTGTGATGTCATGACCACAACTCGCCAGGGTATTCCCTCATCTCCAACTGGGAATCCATAAGGAACTTGTACACTGACTAATACTCAGAAAACTACTTCCAACAAGAGGGAAAAAAAGAAAGGCAGAGACCAAAGCAGAAAATTAGAGGGGCTACCACCCTCCTTAGTCATGTTTCAGCTATTAGCTAAGCCATTTAAATAGCACCATTTCAGAATAATGGTGTGCAGGCAGCTGCAGGAATTTGGTCCTTTCTGGCATTCCACTATCCAGCCAAGTCTCATCAATGTTTAAATTAAAAGAACATTTTAGATGGGTTATAGTAGACAAAACAAGTCATGAATAAAACAATTCTAGAACACTGCAAATAGCAAACCTACAAAATGATCACTTAAGTAATTGTTGTCTTTTTAATAAGAATAATTCTTACCCATATATCCCTAATATCAATAAATAGAAACCATTTTTTTCTTTAAAGATATAACTTTATCTTCTTTACTCACCCCAAGCTGCTGAAAATGGTCATCAATATTCTTGAGAAACATCAAATAATCAATTACAAAATTCGGCTGAATAATTTTCTCCCTGAGAAGAAGCTAAATCCATACAATTCAACAGTGCAGATTTACTTATGTGGGCTGTTTTTCCTTCCACAACAGCACACACTAACAGTTCTTTTAAAAATAAACATTAACATAAATTCTGAACACTGAGGACACAGACAGACTACAACAGCAATGTAAGGGCATAGCCCGGATAATAGACAAAATGAAATTTTTAAAAATCTCCTTTATCTAAGTTTGGAGCTTCTCTAATCAAAAACAAATAGTATCCACTACTAGACTCATTTATTCATTCATTTAACACATTTTTACCGACCACCCATTGTGTACCAAGTACTGTGCTATCTGGTACTGCCTTGGACCCAACCTTCATAAAACATTGTTCTGAAGGGGAGACAACAAAATATCTCCACCAATACATGTAAACTACAACTGTGGTAAGAATATGAACAAATGACTGGTGTGGGAGATCCTACTTCTCTGATGACAACTGATACCACATCAAGAGCTCTTAAAGGGAATCTACTTCAAACAAAACAAAATTTTAATAATACATTATGAAAAATAAAGGATAATTTATGTGGTAGCCAACCCTCAAGATTACCCACAATGATCTATGACTCCTGTCCTTATATGGCTTCACCACACAGTGAACTAGGGTTGCTCCCTGTGTCAACTGAAGTTGGTGAAAGTGACAGTATATGACTTCCGATGCTAGGTCATAAAAGCCATTGCAGCTTCTACCTTGGCTTCTTGGATGGCTTGCTCTCAGAGGAGCCAGCAACCATGCCTTGAGAACCCTCAAGCAGCCCCACAGAAAAACCCACATGGGGAGCAACTGAGGCCCCAGGCCAACAGACAGCCATATGAGTGAGCCATTCCAGCCTAATCACACCTATAGATGATTGCTGTTTACAACTGACTGAGAGATCCTAAAAGAGAGCCACCTACCCAAGTCCTTCCTGAATTCCTGGCTAACAGAAACCATGACAGACAATGAATAACTCCCACAGTTTTAAGCCATTAAGTTTTTGTATGATTTCTCATATAATATTAAATACACTGAATGGTTTATCTTGAAAAAATGGTTTAAAATGAAATTAAGTTCATCTCATCTAATAAGAATATTTAAGAAAATCATTCTTAAAATGAAAATATTAATCAAGTTTTCATTAGAGGGCTGGATAACATTACCAAATGACAGTATAACACAAAATCCTTATTGGCACTTGGAATTCTCACAGGACTATAAAAGAGTAATTTTTGTAAAAATAATCAATTTTCTCAAAATCCTCTGTAATTCTTTGGTTTCCAAATTATTGTCTATTAAACATCCATTCTGTCTTCTTCAGTTATGAATAACTGCCAGATCTTTACTAGTCATTACCAGTGAATGTGATTCCAGTAGTTCAATATCACTGTTATTAAAATTCAAGAAATTCTTTACAGTTGGCAATATGTGTGATTTTACTTTTAAACCAATTTGTATTGCATTATTGTAAACATCCAACTATCCACTAGAGATTGATGGATACAAGATACTGACAGAATGAACACTAGCATTAAGGCAAAAAGTCTGAGTGGGAACTAACTTTATACTGTCAGTTCACAAATATTCACATTATCATAACTGCCCTATTCAATGTTGTAACACTCTAGTAATTAATATTTGGATATTTATGAAACCCTTTACAAGAAGACTTAACTTAGTTCTAAACCAGACAGGGTTCAGAGAAGGCTTCAGGAAAGTGGCATTTGTGCTTCTATCTAAATGATGAGGGTGGGTTAACATCTCAAAGAGATGTGAGAAAAAACATCGGACAGAGTCAACAGAATGTGCCTCACTCTTGGCAGGAAGAAAATTTTCCCCCATGGTATGTTCAAGGAACTCAAACATGTGTCACTAAACTACATTATTCAATCTCACATCTCTGTACTTCCATTTGGGTCTGTGGGAAACACAGCTTTTCAGTTTTCATTTGTCTGAAAATATACTTATTTTGCCTTTATCCTTGAATGATATTTTCAGTGGCTATAGAACTTTAGTTTGGCAGTTACTTTCCTTTGGTTTTAAAAACATTGTTTCATTGTCTTCTAACTTTCATTGTTTCTCCTGAGAAGTCGGCTGTCAGATTTACTGTTAGTCTGTTGAAGGAATTGTGTATTGGGGTTTGTAATTTTCCTGAATCTATGATGTCTTTCAGTAGATTTGGAAAATTCTCAGCCATTATCTCATCAAACATTGCTTATGCCCCAGAGCTCTCTCCTTGCATGGCTATAGTTTGAATATTTGTCCTCTTCAAACCTCATGTTGAAATGTGATCCCTAATGTTGGAGGTATGGCCTAATGGGAGATGTTAGACAAATCCCTCATGAATAGATGAATGCCCTCCCCGGGGGTAAGAAAACAATGTGTGAGCGGGTTCTCACTCTACTCATTTCCACAAGAGCTGATTGCTACATCAGCTCCTCAACCCCACTCTCTTACTTCCTCTCTTGCCATGCAATCTCTGTACACGCCAGTTCCCATTCACCTTCCACCATGAGTCGAAGCTGCCTGAGACCCTCACCAGGTATCCAATCTTCCATCCAGCAGAATAATGAGCCAAATAAACATTTTTTCCTTTATAAGTTACCTAGCTTTAGGTATTCCTTTAGCAACCCAAAATGAACCAAGACACCTAATATGGATCTCAATCTATCCAAAACAAAACTGTTTTTTTTTTTCCCAAAACCTTATTATTCTCCAAATATTCCCCCAATGAAGTAAAAGCCATCATATCTACTCAAATGCTCAGGACAAAAACCTAGGAGTACTGTTCAATTCCTCTCTTTCCCTCACACTCCCCATGAATTCATCAACATATCTTTCAAAACATACTCTAAGTTCATCCACTCCTCCTCCACTGAGCCACCAGTACCAAGGTCCATACCACTGTTTCATACCCAGACTCCTTCTCCAGGAGCCTCCCAACTGGGCTCCTTACAGTCTAATACCCACATATAACCATGGTCATCTTTCTAAAACATGAATCAGCTCACATGCTTCCCTCTCTTCCTACAAAGCTTCCATGTCCGGTCACATGTGGAATAAACTCCTTTCTTTAGATGAGGTCCCAAGCTGACATGATTTGCCTCCTGCCTCCCTCTCAGTGTCATCTTTCCTGGTCTGGCCAGACTCACCTGTCTGTAGATCCTTAATCCCTCCACAGGGCCTTTGCACTTGCTTTTCTCTCTACCTAAGCCACTCCCCCCCGAGATATTGAAATGGTGGGCTTTTTTGCATGACACAGGCCTCTGATCAAATGTCAATTCTATAGAGAGGCTTCCTTAACCACTCTAAAGTAATCTCCCCACTTCAGCAATCCTATCGTCTTATCCTGCTGTACTTTCTTAATAGTAGTTATTACTACATAAAGATATTTTCATATTTTCTTGTGACTATTTGTTAATGACTGACTCCTACCACTAAAACATAAGCACTGCAAGGACAGGGATTTTGTCTTTTTTGCCTACTACTACCTTCTGAGTGATTAATAATGCGGTTTGCATATAGTAAGCATTCAACATTTATGGGATAAAAAAATGAATGTAAATCTCATTGAAATAGATACCTACTGTAATTTCTCTCTCAGTCTTCTATTTCTCTCCTATCCATTATCATCTCATAAAATAAGTGCTAAGTACTATGCACCCCTATTCAAAACCTTCACTGAGCCACTATAACCCCAGAATACAGCCCAGATGAAGACCTTCTTATAACTAGGACACAGTAAAACCATTCAGCTTTTTCTTTTCCCTCCCACTTACACAAAAATTTCACTACAGCTGAAATAATATGAGGAGACAGAGGGCTTGTGGGTCAGTACTATCAACAATGTCCTTTCTTCCAGAGATTAAGAAATATCTAAAAATTTAAAAAAATAAAAATAAATATTATGTCCTATTAATTTTATTTAACTTATCTGGCATGAACTTACAAAGATTATACAACATAAAGCAAATGGCAGTAGTTGTAGCTCTGAGGGTACTTAATAAACATGTGCTACATCATTAATGTAGGTGGGGCACGTCTCTCACACCTTTGTATTCCCAACACTTAGCCTGATGCCTTGGACTTACTAAAAGCTCAGCTGAAATTTGATAATGATGCATCAAAATTCCCTCCTTTGCTATCAAAAGCAACTAGAACATGATAGAAATTATGATATAACTTTATAAATAAGGGCAGAATTCTTTCCATGTGCAAGCTGTGCCAAGATCTAAAATTGAACAACTAGGTGTCATTTGTGAGGAGGAGAAAGAGAGGAGGATTTCAAAGCAATCCACTTTCCCCTCTCAGAAAATCAACAAGTCCAGTGACTTTACCAGCCTCCTGTACTTAAAAAAATTATAGCTCTGCAGTCCTTCCACTGACAGCCAGACTATCCAAGTTAGTCTCTAGCTTCAAACCACCCTTCTATCTCTCTCAGGACCTGCTCCTACAAACGCCTTTTAAAACAACCACCCTGACCAACTGCAAATTTAATCAAACACAATAAATCTCAACTAATCAACAAGCTTAACCACCAGAAGCACAGATACTCATAACCTGGGGCAGTCAATGTGAAGAGACGGGGAATTAGCCAACCAGAGAACTTCACTGAAGAAATGATGGGAGAGGCTGTGAGGTGGAGTCCCACTCTAATGAGTCTCCTTCCCCCTCCCATACTCTCATCTGTCTGCCTTACCAAGCGAGGCCGTTTGTCCAGCCAGGTGCATAATGAAAATAATATCAAGATTGTTGTTGTTTTACTATGGAAACAGTAAGAGACATTTCATTTGGATTCCTTCCTAAGATCTAAGACATTTTAAAGTAAAAATTTCATTAATTTTCAATCTCATATTTCTTTTACTAATATGTATAAAGAAATTGGAGTCTGGTAGTTAACAACAATATACTATATAGTTTCAAATACCTAGAAGGATATAGAACATTCCCAATATAAAGAACAATAAATGTTTGAGGAGAAGGATATGCTAATTACCAAGGTCTGATCACTATACATGATATGTATTGAAACATCACTGTGTGACCCATCAATATGTGCAATTATTATTGTCAATTTTTAAAATACAGAAAATGCATATAATTTTATAGAACACAAAAACTGTTAAAATATAAAGTAATATTATTGCTACATAACGTCAAAAAAAGGAAAGAAATTAGAGTCTGTTTCTACCTAGAAGATAACATTTTAAGTAATTTAAATGCCTGAAGGTAACAAAAATTTATGTATTGAGTAAACCGGCAACCAACAGAATAGGAAAAAATTTTTGCAATCTACCCATCTGACAAAGGGCTAATTTCCAGAATCTGCAAAGAACTAAAGCAGATTTACAAGGAAAAAAAAACAACCCCATCAAAAAATGGGCAAAAGATATGAACAGACACTTTTCAAAAGAAGACACTTATGTGGCCAACAAACATGAAAAAATGCTCATCATCACTGGTCATTAGAGAAATGCAAATCAAAACCACATTGAGATACCATCTCGTGCCAGTTAGAATGGCAATCATTAAAAAATCAAGAGACAACAGATGCTAGAGAGGATGTGGAGAAACAGGAACACTCTTACACTGTTGGTGGGAGTGTAAATTAATTCAACCATTGTGGAAGTCAGTGTGGCGATTCCTCAAGGATCTAGAAGTAGAAATACCATTTGACCCAGCAATCCCATTATTGGGTATATACCCAGAGGATTATGACTCAATCTATTATAAAGACACATGTATACATATGTTCACTGCGGCACTGTTTACAATAGCAAAGACCTGGAACCAACCCAAATACCCATCAAAGACAGGCTGGATAAAGAAAATGTGGGATATATAGCCCCTGAATACTATAAAAAAGGATGAGCCATAAAAAAGGATGAGTTCATGTCCTTTGCAAGGACATGGATGAATCTGGAAACCATCATTCTCAGCAAACTGACACAGAACAGAAAACCAAACACCGCATGTTCTCACTCATAAGTGGGTATTGAATAATGAGAACATACGGACACAGTGAGGGGAACATCACACACTCGGTCTGTTGGGGATGGGGGCAAGGGGGGGATAGCAGGGGGGAGAGATTGGGAAGGGATAACATTAGGAGAAATACCTAATTAGGTAATGGGGGGATGGAGGCAGCAAACCACCACAGCATGTGTGTACCTATGTAACAACCCCACAAAATCTGCACATGTACCCCCGAACTTAAAGTAAATTTTTTTTAAAAAAGATGGTATGTAGGGACCTTTATACAAAGCTGAATTTATTCAATTTCTAAAAGACTAATCATCTAAAATTATAGTTCTCTTGCTTTTCTGGAGTTAAAATGTCGTTTCTTTTATGAACTCTCTATGAGCAACAAAATACGGAGAGAATGACACTGACGGTGGCAAGTGATACTGAGGATATTTTAAAACTACTGGGTTGTCAAAATAAATTTGGGGTACTTTTCCCAGGACTATCTGGTTCCTGAGATACAAAAATCTAAGGATGTATTAATCTATTCCAATTCTTCCCTTTATAAGGCCTGAATTCTCCTGCTGATGAAAATCCATCAAGAGGAACACCATAAACGGACACAAACTGAACAAAGGAAATAGCGTAGGCAAATGCGACCAGAACCTGCAATATATCATGGAAGCTGCAGCACCAACCCAGCAGGACGAGAGACAGCTTACTACAGAGAAGAAACACCAGTGTTGCCACTGACTATGGTATTTCTGATAACTCAGGGTGAGAGCTAAACCACTGCAGAAATAAACATTCTAAGGCAAGAAACAGATGGATAAATCTACCAGGAAGAGTAACCCTATTATAAAGTAATAAATTATACATTATCATACCATGATGTGAATTTTCACCTGAACAGGATAAAATGCACATCTAAAATCCTCTAGGTTCTGAATTTGTGAGAAAGTGCTGCTTTCTGACATCTGTTTCCTCTCATTTTCTTGTTTAAAGCAGCCCTGTAAAACCTTTATCTTTGTTACAAGCAGATAAAGATGAATGATATGAACAGAAAGTGTTCTGTGTTCCTTAGAAGCAGGCAAGGAATTATGCAATTGTCTAATTATTTGTGATGGTCTTTTCAGGATTCCCAAAGAATCACAGCTATCTCACCAGGTCCCTAGAGTCTGAGCAGGAAACACACATCTGGGGATGATGGCTGAGCAGAAAAGGCTCAGGAATATAATCACTGCCCTGGATCCTTGTACAGTATTTCAGGAAAAAGAAAGGAGCTCCAACAGCCAGTCACTTGGCAAACAGTAGGCACGGGATGCAGGTGTGAAAGCTGCCGACATCCTCCTGATGGCTGAGCCAAGTTACAGTGCCTGGATTCACAATCTACAGGAAAATGATGCACCTCTGATGGATACAGTTACTTCCAATATCCTTACTATTACTGAAGAAAATCCATATTCATTGATTAACAGTTGTAATAGAATTTAAATATCTAAGTTTTCTAATACGAAAAGCTTTAATCTCTCCCTCCCTTGGATATGTTTTAAGCAATACAAAGTGATATTTGGCAGAAAAGAAAACCAGTGGTGAAACTTAGCTCAAGAGATTTTCTGAAGTTCTAAATTATGTTATCCTTCTCCGGAAACCCCTAACACATTCAGTGCATCTAGAAATTTCACTTTGTATGGCTGTTCAATACAATGCCTTCTCCTCCATATTTTTTCTTATAATGTTTTTTTCTTTCTTTCTTTTTTTTTTTTCCGAGACGGAGTTTCACTCGCTACCCAGGCTGGAGTGCAATGGCGCGATCTCAGCTCACCGCAACCTCCGCCTCCTGGGTTCAGGCAGTTCTCCTGCCTCAGCCTCCTGAGTAGCTGGGATTACAGGCACGCGCCACCATGCCCAGCTAATTTTTTTTTTTTGTATTTTTAGTAGAGATGGGGTTTCACCATGTTGACCAGGATGGTCTCGATCTCGTGACCTCGTGATCCACCCACCTCAGCCTCCCAAAGTGCTGGGATTACAGGCTTGAGCCACTGCACCTGGCTTAATGTTTTTTTCTTAAATTAAAAAATCTAAATTAAATCAGGTAGGAGGGGAAACAGAGACCAAAAAAAAAGGGCTTTGGTTACATATCCCAAAGGACTAGAGCCATTAGCAAGTTTTGTTTAGTATTAAGAGTGACAGAAGTATTTGCTTAATATTGAAGAGCAAGGGTCCTTCAAAAGCCAAAAATGCTGCCATTCTTGGCAACTCTCTTGCACAAGATTAGACCAGCTTACATTCTCTCACCATCACTCCACCCTTCCATGTCTACCAACTGCCAGTGAAATAGGGAAGGTATGATTTAAAACTTTCCTATGTTTTTATGGTTCTGCAGGGATTTAGGAATTATTTATGTAACTTAAACATTTACTTGAGGTAGCAAGTGTAACACATTGTATTGTGATTTATTCATGATCCTACTACTGTCCTCAAAAACTTCATCTGAATTTTTTAATTCATTTTATAATTTTAGTCAATCCTCAAAATCAATTATTAAATATATATATATATATTAAGGAGGATGTAGTGACTTTAAAATGCAGGCATGGAGGACATACAGAGAAGAGTATCCTTTAATCAAATAATATAAGACAGAGGAACCTGTCCAGTACTCAACCAAAAATAAAGGCTAAATTCAAACTACTACAAATTAACGTGAAAATTACATATATTTTATCTAAAACCCATTCTTGGCAACCATGCTCTAAGTCTTATATAAAGGTATCTTTAAAATAAGATAACTACATGAAAAGAGTTTATAACAAATGTAAGTATTTATCTGAAACCATTTCAGAATAACTTCTGAAACCTGGCTTAAAACTAACAATCAGTCATTTTAGAATTTAGATACAGAATATTTCTAACCCATAGTTTCCAGCACCCAAAAAGCACAGATGCCATCAGGACCAATAATAAAAACCAGAAAGGCCACACGCCAAGAAGCTCGAGGTCGCACACAGCTTTTTGTTACTATTATAGTCTCCGTGCACACCTGTATGAGCCTTTATGCTTATCAACTACTTGAAGTTCAGGAAAAGGATACTCTGATCATCTGAATTTCATAAGAGAAGAAAAAGCCACACAGCTTATGGTAAGCCATGGTTCAACTGACATTTAGGCTCACAGGGTCAAAACAATGAGACAGTGCAGTAATCAGCACCAGAAATGTGCCACCATGTTGTAACAGACACAAGCTTCGTGCACACATGTGCTCCCATGCAGAAAGCAAACATCTTCTCGCTAATTAACATCAGAACCGCCTACCTGGGGAAGCATGAAAATCCTGTCCTCGTGAAAATTTAAACACACTATCAGTGAACAGCCCTCCCCCTTGTTCATACTTGGCCTTTTAAAGAAAAGTAAGAAACCCAAAAAACATTCTATTCACTTTTGAAATGAAGAAAAGTAGAAATCCAAACTCTAGGTAGATTTCTCCACCTGCCTCAGGTGTTTTGATTCTAGTTTTGTTTTATAGAGAACAGTCTGTCTCACTCATCAAGGAAATCACAAGAGAAAAACAATTACAAAGACCTGCAGCAGCTGAGCCTGCAAGAGACCATCACTCTAGGGTAGCCAGTCAACCCAGAATTTCACCACAGGGAAAACTCAATAGCTCCCAATAATGCTGCTCTTTCTTTGCTGGCTTAATCAATGGGCTAATTTTAAGAGAAATACCCCAGACAAGCCATAATCCATCCATGGTGCAGGAGATTCCACCATCAGCCAAAGTCCTGAATGTTACATAGCACAAGTTGTATTTTCTCCCTGATTAAAATGTGCGGCCAACGATGGATACTTGACACTAAAACAATTTGCATAACTAAGCTCGGCCTCTCATTATCAAGCACTTACAGAGGAATCATAAAGTCACACTTGGAAGCACAAATGGCTAAGAAAAGCATGGCAGTTTGCCAACTTAATATGACAATTTCGTATTTTCTGGGTGTTTTATCACTTTAATTTGACTCTGAGACATGAATGAAGGCCTGACACAAAGAACTGGGGAAAGAGCTAGAACCACCATAAAAATAAAAAGGACTCCATTATTACAATGCTCATAACTCTGAAGCAATGTTTCTTTAAATCACGGACCTCTGCACCACCTACGGCCCAATCTTTAGCCGTGCCTGTTAGAGACACAGAGTCCTGAACCCCAGCCCAGAGCTACTCACCCAGAATCTCAAGGGTCATAGGAGCCACAGATGTCATCTGCTTCACAGACAGGGTGATTGGCTGAATAGATACACACACACATGCACATGTGCATACACACCTACATATACACATACATACAGACACACATATACAAAGACACAGATGCACACATACACAGGCACACACACACACACACACACACACACACACGCATTTGCAGGTGTATTTACTTGAAAGAATTTTAGATGTTATTTCAAACTTTACATCAAAAGTACAAATATGGTTTCATATTCTTCAAGAGTTGCTATGTCTATACTAAACAAAAACATCAACTACTGAAAGCTGTCAACTATGTACAGGTGAGCAAAATCAAATAAAAAGGAAAATAACCATGAAAATAAGTTATTGATCAGAGACTTGGAACCAAGGTTCACATTTACCAGTCACCAATATATGAGTCTCCCTCTCTGGGAAATCACACAATTGTTCCCCAGGGGAGGACTGAAGTGAAAATGCCCAACAGCACTAAGTAACTTCCTAGCATCGTAGGTGTGAAGAATCTAAGTGGGGTATTTTTGTTTAGTAAACTTAAAACCCTACAACTTCTTGATCAAGCATAGTCTAAGGCCCATACCTTTTTAATCTTCTTAATTTAGCTTGGCCATTGTTAAGCTGTCATGGCAGGGTTTTTTAATTCACGGGTCTTTAGCTATTAATTTAATGTGTTTTAACTTATGTTTCACTAATTATGACTTGTTTTAAATTTGTTAATTAAAAAAAAAAAAACAGAAAAAGCCTTTAAAAAGTTTTTTTGTTGTTTTTTTTTTTTGGCCCACAGCTTACAAATACTCTCTTCAAATAAGACTAGAACCAAAGTCCCCTAATTCTTTGCAGGTAACCAAAAACTGGATTGTAAATTACAGAACAATCTAAGCTTTACCCTAAGAAACTGGATTCAGAATCCCTCACTGTAGATCGTGAAACATCAGTTGAGCTTCCACAAAACATTCTCCACCCCTGCTCCAATCTAGGATTCCACAGGACATGGTACCTTGATTCTGACACATCTACATCCTTGAATTGTAATGATAAATGTTGTTTTTGCAAAAAAGCAGCTGAGGCATCTTACCTCAGGTCATCATAAATATTGTCACCTCAAATAGACAATAAGCTCATGTATTGTCCATAACTCTCAGATTTGTTTTAGATCGAAATATTTTACTGAACCCCGAGAATATTCCATTTCCTCCAATTCCTGACCTCCTCCACAGGGCATTGCAGGAAATAGGGTTTTATTTTTAGAAGCTCTCTTAAAGACACGAACACCTTTCCGTGTCCCTTCCCATACTGACGACTTCTGCCAGGCTGATGATTGGTGCTCTCAGGTGGCCTCATTTAGCTCTGAGGACACATCAAAGCTCATCCCTTTCCGTGTTTGCATGCAATACTTCATCAGGCAGTTGGCTTTTAATCACTGAGAGGATACATTCTTATAAAAATGAGCCCAACAGGCTGGGCGCAGTGGCTCATGCCTGTAATCCCAGCATTTTGGGAGGCCAAGGCAGGTGGATCACCTGAGGTCAGGAGTTCGAGACCAATCTGACCATCATGGAGAAACCCCATCTCTACTAAAAATACAAAATTAGCAGGACATGGTGTATTATGCCTGTAATCCCAGCTACTCAAGAGGATGAGGCAGGAGAACTGCTTGAACCTAGGAGGAAGAGGTTACAGTGAGCTGAGATCACACCACTGCACTCCAGCCTGGGCGACAAGAGCAAAATGCTGTCTCCAAAAAAAAAAAAAAAAAAAAGAACCCAACAGAATGTTATGCCCTTATTTCATCATATTCTGTCACAGAATATTAAATCATGTTGCTGCCCTTCCTTGACAAAAAAGCAACAGAAACTTCAAATGTGCATTCCAGAAATGGTGATTAAGTGAACCAAGCCACCCACAGTCAAATGTGGGTCTCTTGGTGACCCACACAGGCACTGGCAAAATACCCTGCTGGAGCTGAAGTCGGTCTTCCTTGTAAGCAGAGAGCAGCATCTTTAAACTGGCCTGCATGAGGATTGAGTATAGTTCAAAAGTTAACCAGTGCCCTCTCTAGATGATTAGGCTGACAGCTGGGTTCAAGATATTGCGAAAGAAACACAACATCAGCAAGGACAAATAATAGGAACTCAACAAATACATGCTGAATAACTAAATGAAGTCAGGGTCTCAGACACCTGTGTATCCTTCAAGTAACTCCCATATCTCCACCAGTGAGATGTGCCCAATCCACCTCTGCTCAGCCTTTCAGTTCCGCTAAACAAACCAGATACCCAGTAGGACCCAGGTAGCAACTACAACAGCAGCAGAAATCTAGTAAATTTGAGCAGCTGCTCCTTCCCCACCGACATGATGAGCCAGAAGGCCTGAGAATTTCAAGAGCTGCAGGCGTCAGTCTCCTGCCACACTGTGTCACTCACCTTCCCACACTGTGGGCTAACATGATATCTGAAATCAAGTCAACCTTGCCTACCCCATAAAATAGTGTAGAGAACAATCCCACTTTCCTCTTACTCTTCAGGGATCCTTGTAACACACCTGTTATGATTAGCATGTAGGTAACAATTGTTACAGTGTGAACCACATTTGGTGTGTTTCTAAGGGAGCATCCTGTGTTTGTGAATGTGTAGCAGAGGAGGTACAGATGGCTAGAAATTCACCTGAATGAATCTTCATAGATTTTCAAGTAGGCAAAGTGGTGGAAGAGGAGAACCCAAGTTGCGGGGATGTAATTAGTGATTCCTAACCCACAGCTTCTGAATCCCAGAAAAGGAACTGCATGGAGGCTGGGGGCTGAAAAGCAACTTATATTAAAACAGATCTGGGGCTGAGTGCAGTGGCTCATGCCTGTAATGCCAGCATTTTTGGAGGCTGAGGCAGGAGAATTGCTTGAGCCCAGGAGCTCAAGACTAACCTAGGCAACACAATGAGAACCCATCTCTATAAAAAGTAAAAATTAGCCAAGTGTGGTGGTCCATGCCTCTAGTCCCAGCTACTCAGGAGGCTAAGGCAGGAGGATCACTTGGGCTTGGGTTTGAAGCTTGCAGTGAGAAAAGGTGACACCACTTCACTCCAGTCTGGGTGACAGTGAGACCCTATCTCTAAAAATGTTTTTAAACACAAAAATATAAATTAATTTTAAAAAATAATTTTGAAAACATCTGTTATCGGAAAAATGTAGAAGCACTCTGCAGCACCTTTGAGACATTCTTCTGCTAAAATGTGTTTTTTCCTTACTGGAAAGCCTACTCCAGGCCAACCTAGGAAGACAGGTGTACAAAGCTCATGATACACTCGAAGCCAAGGAACAGAAAGAAACAGTGTCTGCTAATACCCTCTCATGTCTAAAGCCAGAATTCCTCAGCCTCAGGCTATATGAGAATGTTTACAAGCCCTGACACACCTTTAACGACACTGTGGGTTTCTATATAAAGGATCAAGGTGGGAACCAACAAACTGTAACTGAGTGGGAGGGTTGTAGAAGACCTGAAAGGGTTGAAACAGAAAAGGGACTGGATTTTAATCAGGAACAATCTATTTGTCGGGAGACAAAGCCTGTAAAACAGCTCCTAAGAGCCCTGGAATCCAACTGCTAAGGAAACATGAGGAAAGCTGGAAGTAGGAAAGAATGCAGAAAAAAAGTTCTTGATTGATGAGCTTGTGGCTCTGTTTTATCTTTCTCTGGATAAAGATGAAGCTTAATCACCAAAGCTCTCCTGAACATTATGGAATGTTTAGAACAGAAGACAAGACAGCATGTGAGTTACTTTTACATGTTTGCATTTTCTATAATTTCTTCTTTCTGATCTCCCTCAGCAGACTAAAGGTAATCACTTAAATATACAACGTTTGAAAATATAAAACAACAAAATTTTTGCACATTTCAGGAATAGAAAAAAGGAAGAATCATTCACAAAACCATGACTCTACTCGGAAATCTCTATTATGATATATTTCTTCTTTTTCATATTTAATTGAAGTCATTTTCTATATAAAATTTTTATTCTTATTTTTCCATTACTATCATGTTCAATTTTTTATGTTACTATAATCTTCAAAATCATCACTTTTAATGTCTGGAGAATTCACCAAGCGGATGTATCCCAATCTCTGAGCACATAAGATGTTTCTAATTTTTCACTATTATAAATAAAGCTACAATCAACAACTTGTGTGTAGAGGGTCTGGTTTTGTTTTATTATTGAGACAGAGTCTTGCTCTGCCACGCCCAGGCTGGAGTTCAGTGGCACGATCTCCACTAACTGCAATCTCTGCCTCTGGGATTCAAGTGATGTTCCCACCTCAATCTCCCAAGTAGCTGGGACTACAGGTGTGCACCACCATGCCCAGCTGATTTTTTGTATTTTTAGTAGAGACAGGGTTTCACCATATTGGCCAGGCTGGTCTTGAACTCCCAACCTCAGCTAATCTGCCCTCCTTGACCTCCAAAAGTGCTGAGGATTACAGTCATGAGCCACCGCACCTGCTGAGGGTTTTCTTTCTTGTGCTGGTGCCTTAGGATAAATTTCAAATGGGACACTGAATCATTAGATATCCCATATTTACTGATCTTTGGATTACCTACCAAACTGCTTTTCCAAAGTTTTAAACTACTTACTATACAACCAAAAATACAATACAAACCAAAAAATAGAAGAGTATATCTTTGTGAGTCCACATATTGTTCTCACTGATTTCTTTTCAAACTATAACTTCTTTCCTTTTTTTTTGGGGGGGGGGGGGGGTGGGTCTGAGATGTAGTCTAGCTCTGCTGCCCAGGCTGGAGTACAGTTGCATGATCTCAGCTCACCGCCTCCCAGATTCAAGCAATTCTCCTGCCTCAGCCGCCCAAGTAGCTAGGACCAAGGCACATGCCACCACACCTGGCTAATTTTTTGTATTTTTAGCAGAAACAGGGTTTCACCTTTTTAGCCAGAATAGTCTCAATCTCCTGACCTCATCATTCACCCACCTCAGCCTCCCAAAGTACTCGGATTACAGGCGTGAGCCACTGCACCCAGCCCCATTTTTTTTCCAATTCGATTGAGACTGGTCTATTTCTATATGTTTATTAGGTACATTTCTTCCACATTGTCTATTCATGTTCTTTGCCCATTTATGTACCATTTCTCAATTTGAATAAGCTCTTTGTATAACAAATACATTATACTTGATAATATTTGCAGCAAATTTATTTCTCACTCTGGCTACATTTTGTTTACATACATTTACTTTTATGTAGCCAAATTCCTTGCTCACTTCTAGTGCTTGAAAGTCATCTGTCATGCAGGAGCTTCTTCAACATTAAATTCTATTTTTTTCTGGCTTTTCTAATGTTTTATTGTGTTACTGCTGTTAAATTTACTATGTAATCATACAGAATTCGGGTATATCAAATCAGGTATCATCCTATATAATATTTCCCAAATTTCAAACCAGCCATGTGACAATATCGCTGAGTAAGCCCATTCAGATTGATCTGTGCTATTTCCTTTGTCCTACACATACTTTCTATTCATGTGTGAGGCCACGGGGGTATCTATAGACAAGGAGGTATACACGTGCATGTCTTAGGGTCAGCTTCTGAGTTCCTTTATAAATGTTAGCTTCTCTCTCTCTCCTATGTTAAGGATGAAAACTAAAAAGGGTTTTCTGTCCCACACATTTTTGGGAGTTGGTATATAGGGGGTAGAAGATTGAAAAATTGAAGGGAAGGAGCGCATGGGGGTTCCCTGGGAATCTTTCCAGACATGTCCAGGAAAGCAAGCCCAGGAGGACATTTCCCACCCAAACACCCCATGGAGTCACCACCTCCACTCACACCTCCAGAGCAGTTCCCTTTCACACAGGCACTCCTCAGGCTGCTGGGCATGGGGAGTAGCTGCCTCCTCACTTTCCCAATTCCTCCACACATCCAGTAAGTACCAACTGAGTGCCTACCATGTGCCAGGCACTGTCGTAGGCTCAGCAAAACACCACTGAACAAAGACCCTAGATTCCTGATTGGTGACAACTATTCCCAAAGATTACGTTGTGCCTTAATATAACTGCAGCTATGCCTACTGATTGCCTGCTAAATGCCAGGCAGTTTCTTTATTCACATACATGCAAAATGATCTCATTTAATCTTCAAGGCAACCCTTGGGTTGTGTTAACACCATTAAGGGTTAAAAAAAAAAAAAACAGAGGCTCAGAAGGGCTACGTGCCTACACAGATCCATTAAGTGACAGAATCGTACCCACGCCAGGCCTGTTGGGCCCCACAGCCTTCAACTATATGTAGAGCAATAATTTTGCAGAGGTTAACATGGATGTGCTGACTACCTGTGATTCATTCTCTAATTCCAGCAATCATTGTTAAATGGACAATTAATCTACATACTCTCACACGAACAATTTAAAAATCCTACATCCTACCACATAGGACTTCCTGTTGTATGTACCATCCTAACTCCAGAGGGCAACCTTCTCTACTTATGCCACAGCACTACGAAACTTCCCCTGTAAGGGCCCCACAGAGACACTGTCCAGTAAGGAGCCCCGCCTTCCACCAGCCTGCTCCCTGCCCTGCAGATGTTTAACCATCTCTACCTGCTGGCTCTCCCCAGCAAGCTAAGATTCCCAAACAAACTGGCTACCATCATAGTAAGAACAGCATTCGTTACTGAAGGAACTAGCAAGGGACTGTCTGCCTGACACTGGTAAGGTTCTGTTATCAGGCCAAGCCATGGCTGTCCAGCACAGCCCTACAACAGGTACAGCACAAAATGAGGGATGCACACATTGAACCACTGTCACATTATACCCGACATGCAACCAGAAATGTTTGCAAAAACTGAGTGTGACAGGAGAGTTGACATATATCTGAACTTTCTCTGAAAGCGGTATAAGAATGTCTCATCCTAGTGCCTCCAATATCCAGCACACACAGGGAAACCTCTGAGGGGGATGGGAGTGAAGAGGGTGGGGTCAGTCAGACTCCAAACATCCAGTGACATGCAGCACATGGCGATGTTGTGCTAAGGTGGGCTCTACTGCCAGCACTGCCTTGACTGAAGGCCAGATAGCCCCTCTCCAGTCACATTTTCCACATGACACTGGGCTTCTCTACCGGTTTCACGTGAGACGTCTAAAACAGTCAAGACCTAGGTCTCCTTTCCAAACCCCAAGTTCCAGCCTGGTGATGGTGTCTGATGTCTCAGGGGTTCTCTGCTCACATCATTTCAAACACTATCCTCTTGGGAGGAAGAAAGTTAAACAACCTGATTGCTGCAAAAAGTTGAAAAGGAGTGGGTATTAGAAATGCTGCCTCATTTATCCTCTAGCAATTGAGTCATTTGCATGTTTTCACAGAAAATGAAAACAGTTATCAGGAAAAAAGAAACAACAGTATTTGTTTAAGGGAGGAAGACCCTCGGTAACATCTAGAAATTGTATTTTGATCTTATCTCCAAATGGAAGCTCTCCCTACAGATGGCAGAACATCAGAGCACATGGCAATTAAGCAAATTCTAAATCCGTCCTGCCAAAGATTATCTACCACTTTGTCTAACCGATCACAACTCAATGTAATTTAAATCAATCCCTCCCTCCAGCACAGCCTCAACCCAAGCACAAGGTTCTTCAGTAAAAGTAGGCAGGATGGAGTGTACTGATCAGCAAGATTCTGAAATAAAACCCAACAGTCTGCCTCTCTCTCGTTGGGCCTCAGGAGAACATGCTACAGGAAGGGCTTCCACCCCCTCCCGTCTCTGTCTGGATCCTGGTCATCCCTCACAAACTTTCTTCCTGAGCAACACACAGTATACATTTCCCATGTTCTAGCCTTCCTCCACGTACGTTTCTCTGTGCAGCTCCTTAAATAAACACAGCATTTCTTAAATCAGTCACAGGATGATCTACTCCAACATCCTGAATAAGTTCAATATGTTTTGCAAAAACACAATTTTAACTTTGTCATTAAGTCTAATAATGATATTTCTACTCCATCTGACACTGAGTTCTGCAAACTCATGAGAGCTTTTATTACTGCAGCTTAGAAAGCTGGCAGATACACACACAGGGCTTAAGCAGCCAGTACATATCTAATTCGGCAGTCCTAGAAAGTAAAGGAGCATTCAGATAGGACCAGCTTATGAATGGGGCTATGAACATGTTTCCATAGAAGTGACTGGACTGCAAGGATGAGGTCCCCGTGTTACTCCCCAAAGCTCTTTTGTTCATTATGTCTCTGAAGAACCCAGCCATGCCTGCCCACTGTGGGACTGCCTTAGACATCCAACCTGGGACAATGCCAATGGCAGCCCACAGTTCCCACTGGGCCCCAGCCCCGCCACATGGTACCGACCACTGAACAGGGTAACACAGGGTCAAGTCCAACCTGGTTCCAGCCCCAATGGACGTCAGCTTCTCCTTCTGTAAAATGCGGACAGTAACACCTAATCCAGGATGTTGTGCAGAGAGCAAATGTGATGATTGCACAGGGCTTCCCATGTAATTACCTCCTTCCCCTTTTCCAAAAAGCAGCCTGTCCTGAGTACTTGCCGCCTCCTGCTACCAAAGTACTCCTGCTTCGCTTCCCTTCCTGGGTTACCCTCTTGTTGGCCGTCTGTACCTTCTCCCACCTCCTCTCTCCACCTGAGTGGCAGCTCAGTTCAGGGAGTGTGTCTGAACTAAGAAGGAACCGACAGATCCTGGCCTCAACTCTAGCTGTCCTGCCTCCTCATCTGGCAAAGCTCACCCTCTATCTGAACATCACCCCCACCCACCCTGTCACTTATCCAGCTACATTTTCTCTGTTCTTCCAGATTCTGCAGGAAGGTCCCCTACAAACATACACCCTTACACCTCTGCCCCCTCTCCATGTAACAGTCTGAATTAGGGGTTCCTCCTTCATATTCCGATAAGCCTTGTACATACCTCTGGAGAAATTAATGCATTCTATTTTAAAGTATATGCCCCCTCTCTAGATGCTAAGTTTGAGGGTGGCAGATAGATGGAGGGCACATATTATAATTTTGTTGTCAGCTTCCAATGCAGCAAATATTCAAAACACATTTGATGTTGCTGGAGATAACGACAATGACATTGTGCCTGTCCTACCTGCCTGGGAGGTAGTGGATGAAGAATGGGAGGAAGGACAGCCAGGGATACAGTAGAGATACAAGTTTAAACAACTATATGAAAGAATTCAGCCAACTATTAATTGTTATGCAAATGTTAGTCTTAATACAGCTTTGTCCAGCAGGTCAGTGAAAAAGACAAATTTGTAATTCAATGCTTTTATCTTTAGCCATGGGTTTAATTCCTGAGCCATAACCCCAGTATATTTATATAAACTAAAAATATGATGCAAGGTAGAAAAGCCTTTCAATACTAGATACCTCCACTCAAGAATCGTTCCTGTAAAAATAATGTCAACTTCAGGGAAGATCTACAAATCCTGAAATTCCCAAGCAAATGAATACCCAGCCTCTCAGGAAAAGGCACACTCCCACTCACAGACTTTTTCCCTCTCATTTTTTAAGTAGGTCAGATCCCTCTATTCTATATCCAGAGCACCACGCAGCTCTTCTGTATGGTACCTAGTGCTGCTTCAATCATACACTTGTGTTTTAATGAGATTTAAAACAGCGGGGGCCACACATGGCTTTATACACCAACGTGTTCTTAGTGCCCAGTCCAGGGCTCAGGGCATATAGCAGAGGCTCAAGAGGATTTCCAGAAGGAATGGAAAGGTGGATGGATGAATGGATGGATAGATGATAATGAATAATGCTGGAAATACTGATGTGAACCTGTAGGGTAAGATTCTGTGCAGAACACTGGAGCAAACTTGAACATAAACTTGACCTTGATTTGTTTATATTCTCATTCCCTAAGCACTTTCTTACATAGTTATCATCAAAGCTCCATTAACATGTCCTTCACTGCTTCCATATTACTATGTCAAATGTATTTCCATTCCCTTCCATTTTTATTAAAACCCTTGAAAAGGGAAGTTCTGTACTTTGACTTTCAAACCATTAATTATCTATTTCTGCCTTTTCCCCAAAGGCAGCCTGTTCTCTGGTACTTGCTGCCTCTCGATATGAAAATCCTTTCTCTTCTTGGATACCTCACTCCATATGTGTAGTATTTTTGCCTTTTCTTTCAAGAGCCAACTTTGTTCTTATCTGAGTCTCTATTCCATTTCCCACATGGTATCTTCCTAAAAATTGATCTCTGATCTTCCATCTCTCCAGGAAGTTCATGGACTCTATGACTTTAACCTTTCAGATTTTTAAAAAGGAAAATCACTAGTTAGAAGGTCAAGTTCCTACATCTAAGAAGGTTTGCCTTTGTCTTCCAGAACCATCATCTTCACAAATATTCTCAGTTGGTACAACGTTCACTGTAAGAAGCCACCAATTCTATACCCAAGATGGCTCTTTGAAATAGTATTAATTACTACTGTAAATTAAATTTAACCTTAATACACTCAATGTCAAGGTCTTCCCCTGCCAGGTAAACCAGGCAAATGGGCAATCAGCCACTTCAGGAAACACCAGCTCCCCACCTTCTTAGAGAGTCCACGGTGAATGTGCTCAACTGCTGAGATGTTTTGATTTAGTGGATATAAGTTGTGTTAGCATGCTATAAATGACAGGAGTCTCCCTCTCTCCACACAAATGCCTTGCTTTTTTGATTTGGAGTTTTAGTGGAATTTCTTGTGTGAGAAGATGTTTAGATATACTGTAACTTAACAAAATCATAGCAAAAAGCAAACAATGATGCAAAATAGGACTCTTTTTTTGGCAGAGGGTGCTTCTGTTCTACGACCAATGAAAAGTAGTCATTTCTAAAATCCTCCTTAGGCCATTTTCAGTTGAGTTGGCTAGCCATAAATGCACAACTTGATATTCTGTAAACAAATTTGTCAGAGAGATTTCCCCACATAAGCGGCTGAGTTCTGCAAATCTGCAGATGCACACAACTGCAAACATCAGCACCACTGCTGCTGTTGCTGGCAAAGTGAGAACAGAAGCCCTGTTTCCAGCTGATGGCCCATTATTGCTTGGGCTTCCAAGATCCTGCCTGCTTTCAAAGTGGCTCTACTGTTCAGCCAAGTGTCAGGCCCTTCAAAGACAACCTGTCTGGCCAGGTATGACCTGCAGCCTCAGGATGTGTCAGACTGAGCATGCATCCCACTTTGTCGGCTGCATTTGGGCCTCACCACTGCTAAAAAAGATTTTATGGACAATCTGGGACTTCCCTACATATGCAGCCGTCCATTTATTCAAAGGATACTTAGTGTGCCTAAATGTGCGGTGTGTCTGGCTTTGCAAGGCAGCAGTCTTCAAACTGGAGCACGCAGACACATTTCAAGGGTGCTCATTTTAAGGGAATCAGTTTACAGATCCTTATATTCTATTTGTACTTTTTCCTAAAATTGCTCTGCCTGGGAACATCTTTCTCTCACAACTACCCTTCTTCTGTCTTTTTTTTTTTTTTTTTTTTTTGAGATGGAGTCTCAATCTGTCTCCCAGGTGATATTGGTTCACTGCAACCTCCCCTTCCCAGGTTCAAGCGACTTTAGCCTGCCTTAGCCTCCTCCTGCCTTAGCCTCCCAAGCAGCTGGGACTACAGCACATGCCACCACGCCCAGCAAATTTTGGAATTTTTAGTAGAGATTTTTAGTAGAGATGGGGTTTCACCACGTTGGCCAGGATGGTCTCGATCTCTCGACCTTATGATCTGCCCACCTCAGCCTCCCAAAGTGCTGGGATTACAGGCATGAGCCACTGTGCCTGGCCCCTTCTTCTGTTTTTTAAAGAGAACACCCCTCACACATCCTGAGTACATAGATGTGGGGTACAAAACCTTTTAGTACAATCATTAGAGAAACACAAATCAAAACCACAATGAGATACCATCTCACGCCAGTCAGAATGGCGATTATTAAAAAGTCAAGAAACAGCAGATGCTTGCAGGACTGTGGAAAGATAGGAACACTTTTACACTGTTGGTGGGAATGTAAATTAGTTCAATCTTTGTGGAAGACAGGATGGTGATTCCTCAAAGACCTAGAACCAAAAATACCATTTGACCCAGCAATCTCATTACTGGGTATGTACCCAAAGGAATAGAAATGATTCTGTTATAAAGATATATGCATGAGTATGTTCAGTATAACACTATTCACAGTAGCAAAGAAATGGAATCAACCCAAATGCCTATCAGTGATAGCCTGGATAAAGAAAATGTGGTACATATACACCATGGAATACTATGCAGCCATAAAAAGGAATGAGATCATGTCCTTTGCAGGGACATGGATGGAGCTGGAAGCCATTATCCTCAGAAAACTAATGCAGGAACAGAAAACCAAACACCACATGTTCTCACTTATAAGTGGAAGCTGAACAATGAGAACACATGGACACAGGGAGGGGAACAACACACACTGGTGGTGGGGCAGGCTGGTCGGGGGAGCATCAGGATAAATAGCTAATGCATGGTGGGCTTAATACCCAGGTAATGGGTTGGCAGGTGCAGCAAGCCATGGTGGCACACGTTTACTTACGGAACAAACCTGCACATCCTGCACATGTATCCTGGAACTTAAAATTTAATTAAAAAAAAAATACTAGTGCCTGTGGGATGATAGAATTCTGTTACTAAAGAATAATCCATTAAAATTAAAAACCTTCTAGTGACAAAAGCACAATTCCTATTGGTATATCAAAAAAGACTGGTATACTTATCTGCTGGGATCTAACCAGGAAAGACAGAATCTACTTTATTTGTCACAGAGGGAATTACTGCAGGGCACTGATTAAACCAATGAAGGAAGAGCTGGTAAACCAGCTGGGAACCTCGGAGATACACAAAGATGAGTGACGGCTGGAAGCCAGAACCACCCCTGAGCTAAAGGAACAAAAGGAGGGGATGTGTCATCAGGGCATCCCCAGGAGGGAGCTGGAAGCACCATGAGCCCATCCAGTGGGAGCCAGATCTGCCAGGAGACTCAGCTGCTACTGAAGCGCCGCTGAAGTCAGGGAACGGGGGTGAAGACATCCTCTGGCTCCTCACACTGAGAGCCTCTCAAATCACCCAGTGAACAGATTCCACTGGCTAGACTGAAAAGAGGAATGTAACTAGTTTTATTTCTTAAATGTCAATATTTACAATAACCTAGGGATTACTGCAACCTCTGCCTCCCGGGTTCAAGTGATTCTCCTGCCTCAGCCTTCTGAGTAGCTGGAACTACAGGTGTGTGCCACCACACCCAGCTAACTTTGTTTTTCTTTTCTTTTCTTTTCTTTTTTTTGGTATTTTTAGTAGAAACGGGGTTTCACCATGTTGGCCAGGATGGTCTCGATCTCCTGACTCCATGATCCTCCCTCCTTGGCTTCCCAAGGTGCTGGGATTACAGGTGTGAGCCACCATGCCTGGCCGAAATAATGTAACTTTTAAAAATGGGTGGGTATATAAGATTTTCAAGGCTTTTTAGGAGGTTCATGAGCAAAAGTTTGAAGACATCTGTGCTGGGAAATATGAAGATAGAGAAGAGCTATCCCTCCCTCAATGTGTTCATGGACTAACAACGCATAGGCGAAAAGGAGAGATTGAACTGCAGTTCCTGAGACAGGTCACATTCAGACAACCCTTACCCATCTTCTGGGAGGCAGGGATTATTCTCTGTTTTACAGGTGTGGAAACAGAATCTCAGCAGGTCATTAAGCTGCTCAAGGCCAAGACTGTAAGCAACGTAACCAGAACTAAAAATCAGACATCTTTAGTTCCACAATTTCTTGTGGAGAGAAATGACTCACTGGTTTCAAATGCACAGAAGCAGCATGTTATAAAATATTCCCTAAAGGAGTGTTTCCCAGACTATAATGTGCATACAAATGACCTGGGATTCTTGCTGAGATGCAGATTCTGATTCCAGAGGTCTAGGGTGAGTCTTGAAATTCTACATTTCTGAAAGGTTCCCCAGCTGATGCCTCATTTGCAGACCATGCTTTGAATAGCAAGCATCTCAAGCAGTGGACGTTAAGCTTTCTTGAGTGGACACCCCTAACTATAAGAAGCTTTGAGCAAGCATCTCCCAATACAAGTACATTTGTTTATTCATGCATTGTAGATTACATGTATTCTGACCAGTAATGAATGTAACAAGCCATCCTATCCAGATAGCACAAGATACACTGTTATAATAATAGCTATGAATCCATATTTCAAATAATCTTCTTAATGACCTTGAATTCTTTGGCCAACTTCTTATCCAGCAGGATTAAGTTATCTTTTTATTTGCCTAAGGCAATTCTCACACAAACAGTAGTAGGACTATCAATTCTGTCATCTCTTTGATGCTCATTTGTACTTTTACTTTTTAACATGATGGTCAGTCTCTGGTTTTTAAGCTACTTCTCTATTTTGTGAAGGTCAATTTGGTTATAAAAAGATAATGTAATTTGAAAATCTACTTAATCCCATAGAAAAAAAGGACAAGGGTCTGAAGGTGTCACTGTTTCCCCTCCATGCAACAGACCCTCCACCAGCTGCCTCATGACACCTCAGTTCAGAACCTTACAGATTGACCAAGTGAAGCCATCTGTGTCAGTCCTTATAGAAAAATATAATAAAAGCTCAGTGTCTGTCTCATCAGCCACCCCCTACAGAATTTTAGGAGCCTCCAAGGCATCTACTCTGGCCACTGCATCCTAGAGAAGAGGAATGTGTAACCAGTAGAAACTTGGAGAACAAGAGATCACCTTCACAATTCAACATGCTGCTGCTTTTAGGACCAAATACATTTTCAAAAAGTTAACAAATGCATAAGCAGTGGAGAAAACATTTTAGATGGGACTTTTTACCTTTTGACAATTAAACTCCCCTACCACCCCACACTCATACACTGAACTGTCTCCTACCTTTCCCACTTTTCAAGATTTAAATCTCTTCCAACCAGATCTAAAATGAAGGCATTTGAAACAGAACATTTAAGTAGGAGTTAATTAGAATACAATCTCAGACCTATTTCACATCATCAGATGCCATCCATCCATAGGAATCTGGCACAAAAGTTTTTTCCAAGGAATCAATCAATCTATCTATCTACTTTATCTATCTATCTATCTATCTATCTATCTATCTATCTATCTACCTACCTATCTATTTTGAGACAAAGTCTTGCTCTGTCATCCAGGCTGGAGTGCACGATCTACCTCCCAGTTCAAGCAATTCCCCCTCTCACCTCCCGGGTTCAAGGGATTCTCCCTCCTCAGCCTCCAGAGTGGCTGGAACTACAGGCATGTACAACCACACCTGGCTGATTTTTGTATTTTTAGTGAAGATAGGGTTTCACTATGTTACCTAGGCTAATCTCAAACTCCCGACCTCAGGTGATCCACCCGCTTTGGTCTCCAAAAGTGCTGGGATTACAGGCATGAGCCACGAGGCCCAGCCTTTTTCCAAGGAATTTAGAAATTCCGTAAATGAGTATTGCTCAGAAACAAATATCTTTTTAGCCTCTCAAAATAGAGTCCTGGAAGATCATTAGCTTCCCTTTTCACAACCTGTTGAAGACAGACACCCCAGGTACTGTCCCCACACCATGTCTCCATTACTTTAATTCACTTGTTCTTCTAACAGATATTTACTGAGTGCCTCCTATATATGAGACCCCACCCAAGCTGTGGGGAAATAGTGGAGAATAAGAGCCATACAGTAATCTTCCCAGAGCTTGCATTTCAGTGAAAGAGACGGACGAACAAAGAAGTATGTAACGTAGGGAGAATGTTCTGAAAAAAATAAGTCAGAATAAAGAGGGCAGGGAATACAGAGAGGCACCAGGCAGTGTGATCAGGTGAGGCCCCTCTGAGGATGGACATTTGAGCAGGTTGAGAGGAGCCAGCCCTGTCCTAAATAGCAGGAGGAGAGGAGGGCATGGTAAGTGCAATCCCTGAAACAGAAGGTGACTGAGGCTCTAAGACCAGCAAGGAGGCATCAGGAGCGAGGAGGAGCAGGAGAGTCCCAGTATGATGGAAAGCAAGTGTGAACAGGAGAGTGCTGTCACCTCATTTAGGTTTCAAAGATTCATGCTGGTTACTGTGTGGAGAGTAGACTTCAGGATGGAAGAGTGGAAACAGCACACACCTACAGTGCCGCCTCCTCCAGGAAGCGTTGCCCAAGGCCCAGGGCTGGGCACTAAGTCCTGTTCAGGTCCTCTATCCACTCAGATGCATCCCACAGCGCCAGGGTCAGAAACTGAAACTTTGAGGTTGCTCACTTGCACAAGCCCCTTCAACATGCACATTTATCTCTCTACCAGGTGCTCCCTTAGTAGTTTTGCATGGTTTTGGTTTTGTTTGTTTGTTGTTGTTATTTTTTGGATTTTGTTTCTTTGCTGTTTTTGTTTTTGTTTTGAGATGGAGTCTTGCTCTGTCACCCCGGCTGGAGTGCAGTGGCGTGATGTCAGCTCACTTCAACTTCTACCTCCTGAGTTCAAGGCCTTCTTCTTTCTCAGCCTCCCAAGTAGCTGGGACTACAGGCGCACACCACCACACCCAGCTAATTTTTGTATTTTTTTAGTAGAGATGGGGTTTCACTATGTTGGCCAAGATGGTCTCAATCTCTTGAACTTGCGACCCCACACCTTCAGTCTCCCAAAGTGCTGGGATTACAGGCGTGAGCCACTGCACCCGGCCAATTTTGCGTATTTTTTTTTTTAAGACGGAGTTTTGCTCTTGTTACCCAGGCTGGAGTGCAACGGTGCCATCTCAGCTCACCGCAACCTCCGCCTCCTGGGTTCAGGCAATTCTCCTGCCTCAGCCTCCTGAATAGCTGGGATTACAGGCACGCGCCACCATGCCCAGCTAATTTTTTGTATTTTTGGTAGAGACGGGGTTTCACCATGTTGACCAGGATGGTCTCGATCTCTTGACCTCGTGATCCACCAGCCTCGGCCTCCCAAAGTGCTGGGATTACAGGCTTGAGCCACCGCGCCAGGCCAATTTTGCGTATTTTTTAAGGAGGGCCTCTGGAACTGTACGTGCTTCAGGACCCTGGTCAGAGTCCTTCCCAGCAGGTACCAGAAGTACCGGATCTACGTTTCCTCTTAGACTCTAAGTGTCTGGAGGGCAAGGACCACATCATATATACCTTCATATCCATGACATTTGCATAGTGCCCAGTACGTTGTGGTCACTCAATACATACTTTCTGAATTATTCAGCATACACATGTGATGATTTGTTTTTGAAACAGGTGCTCTGATTTCTTTGCTTTGTAGATCAGCAATGCCAAGGCTTTGAGAACCCCTGGTCACTTACAATGAATTTCATCAAGGTCAGTGGCCAAATATATGTGCTTACATAACGGCGTTTAAAAACACAATTTAGAATGTTTCAGAATCACCAGGCCTGCATTTGAATTATGCAAATGTTACAGATTTCTTGTTTCTCTTAGGTCCACTCCAGATATTTTTATCACTTTTCTCTACTTTCTATAACAACATAAGTAAAGGCCTTACTGCTAAGAAACAAGATAAAATACAGCATAGAAACAGCCCTCAGAGACACCTCAAAGCTTCACAGAACAAACAAGCTCCAGAACAAGCTTCCTTCCTTTTCAGAATATGTTTTAACTTGCAAATAAATGATCATCCTCATTAAACAGCGATATTCCCCTCCTTTCTGGCAACTGAGAGATACACTCAGCTGCACACAAAAAAAAGGGAAATTTTCATCTAAAAATAAATGAAACCATGGTAAACAGGCAACTGAATTCTGAATGCAAAAATCAAGGTAAATTTTCTCTACTCCATGATCTCATATGAATAGAAAACAAGTGATTATAATAAGAACAGGTATGATAATGAAATTTTATACCCGACATGAGATTTTAATTTTAATGTATCCATGTGAGTTTTGCTATCAAATGAATCAACTGTCTAAAGACCAGTCTCTAGGAGGGTGGTTTAGAGACACCCTGAAAACATTCTGCACAAAGAATGAAACAAATTCTCTGTAACAAAATTAAACTTCATTTTTACAAGTCCCTTCTCCCTCTACTGTTCAACACATTAATGTTAAGCATACCCTCTAGGCAATTTATGTTTTTAACATTGCTCTTGTAAACAGAGTTGACCAGAACCCACTGCTGCTGAGAATTCTACACAATATTGCAAAGTTCTGAGTTGAATCTAGAGAGAGGGTTCCTGGTGAGACTGACAGAATGCCTAGCCCAGCAGGATTGTCGCTGGCCAATTAGCCAAGCTTGGCCCCTCTCCCTGAACTTGCCATGAGCCAAGATCAGAACACAGCAAGAGACAAACAGGCACCTTGCATGTTGTACCTGAACCCTAAGAAAACAGGGCTGGCTTTATTCCACCTGTGTCCAAAAACTGGGATGGAGCCCTATACAGACGGGAATGTATCTCTGTGTAATGTCAGGATGGCATTTACATTTTTGTCTACTTCTTGAGTTTTCAGACAATATAAAAGTATTCCTTTAGGTCCCTTTCTTTCTTAAGTAGGTAATGTCAGAACCTTCCAACAGGCAGACTGCTATGTACAGCCTCTGGCAGGCATTCATCCAATCGGCCCTGAGGAACCAAAGGGATATGCCCTCCCATCCTTACTGCCTGTTCCAACAACTATGAAAAGATGAATTTGTCCCATTCATCATTTTGAAACACCTGAGGTTTCTATAGAACGGAATCTGATAAGCCATGACTACACCTTGTTCCCTGGATTTGGAGGTGGCAAGAGAGGGGGAATCAGGTTGTTAAAGATTTTTTATGCGGGAAAATCTTGGGAAGGGTTTTGTACAGGCTGATGAACTTGAGCTGAGTCTCAGAAAACTCAGAGGTAGAGAGGGAGGGACAACAGCATTCTAGACAAAAGAACAACATGGGCAATGAAAGACAGGCAGCACAAGGCATGTTTAGAGGAGATGCAGGAAAGTCTGGCTGGAGCAAAGGGTTCAAGCAGGAAAACGGTGAGAGGGAAATTGGGAAGTCAAGCACTTGGCTTTCCCAGCAGAGCCAGCACAGATGGCATCCACGGGGCAGTGCAAGGTAATTTCTGAGCTGGCTGTCATTCTATCTGTGCCCCTAGCTGCAGGTAGTGCTGCTGTGAAGCTCAGTTTCTAGTTCCTCTAAGGACTCTGTATGATGCCCACTTATTTTCCTATTACAGGTTTGTGTTGAGTTTGCTTTTTGGTGCAGCTGTTTGCTTATAGCATATTCCTCTGTGGCTCTAGACCAACTGGGCTTTCATGAATTTCTACCATGTTTTTGCCTATTCAGCTTTGCAAACAAGCTGATACCAGAGTTGATGACTTTCTATATTCTTGCTTTTAGAGATCCAGGTGTCTTATTTTTATTGACCGAACACTTGCTTTGAATCTCTGAAATGACTTTCTTAACTCTGGCACATATTTTCCATTTATCTAACTCTGAAAGTGCAAGAGGAGTGTTTGGAAAACAAATAAAATACTATCATCTCCAGGAATATGTGCACTTATGAATTCAACCAACAAATACATATGAATTGTGGAGTGGGTTACAGGGTATGTGCTAGAAACTAGGGATACATTAGCAAAGTTCTCCAAACATACGAAGCGATAATCAAAACTATTCATCTGATGGATTAAATCATCACAAGGCTGTTACAAGAAGACCATGCAGCAATACAGGCTATTCATCCAAACTGCGGTTTCTCTACCCTGGCACGACTAGCATTTGGGGTCATAAGGTCCTTTGTGGGGGACTATCCTGTGCATTTCAGATTGATGAGCAGCATCCTTAGCTTTTACCTGCTAGATGCTAGTGGCACAGTGTCCCCAGCTGTGACTGACAAAAATGTCTCCAGACATTGCCACATGTCCATTGGGAAAGTGGGCAAATCCTTGTAGGTTGAGATCTAGACCATTTGGGCCAAAAATATCTCTTCGTCAACAGCAGAATGATTGGCAGGGAAAAGGGTGGGGCTAGAAATGTCAATTATTATTAAAGTGATAATTAACAGGAATGTTTACTGAGAGACTCTCCTAAGTTAATTTTCTTTGAAACTCAGTAATCACACCCCTTGTTATTGAAAATACCTCCAAAATATTTATATCTTTTCCTACCACATTAGGTACCACTCACACACTAGGTACCACTAACATTACAACAAGCTTGTTTTTATTATTTAATTCATAAGACAAATAGTATAATTTAATTATTTTGACTATTATCATTCTTATGGTATCTAACACTATTTTTCAGAACAGCAATTATTGTCATACAGTACTACAGATATAAAACATCACAATCAAACCAATATTGACTGACCCCCATACACATGAACCATGAGTGGCTTAGGAAGGATGGAGAAAAGGGGCTTTTGAGTCCCACCTCTATGTTTCACCATTAACATTCCTTTAAACTATTATTTTGAAGTTGTTTATATATTGGGCTATCCCAACAGATAGTAAATTCTTGGAAAGCAGAAACCAAAGTTTATTCCTTTTTACGTTCTCACCATCTGGCACAGTGACTATCACAAAGCAGGCATTCAATAAATGTATACACCTGAACTAGAAAAGGAATGTGTGACAGGAAATGTGGATATAACACAGAGCGTGGGAAGGGTCCTATCTTCCTGCTAAGAAAGCGGAGCATTATCCTGCAGATAAATGTATGGGGAGGTCAGATGACAGGAGGGCTGAGCCTGACCAAGGCAGAAAGCCCTGGAAAAAGCCACCTGTGACAGAGTATAGGCCTAGCTACTCCCCTCCCTCCCGCTCTCCTTCCAAGCCTGAACCTTGCTTAATGTGGGCACCCAGAGGCTACATCTATGTGAGGTCCATCCAGCATCAGAAAGCATAACTCTGAGACGGCATTGGTCTTCAGGCCTGCTGTATGGTTTCCTTGGACAGTGCCCTAGCAGGACACTGAAGTCAGCCAGGAGATGGGCCTGGCAGGTGTCAAAAAAGCCAAGAATGAAAGTATGTCTGGGAAGATGCTACCAAGGGTCACAGATGGAAGAACTAGGCCACGCAGGAAAGGAAACGAGGTCTTCCCTGCCAAACCACCCTGCCAACTCCTTATCAATTTGCCAGAGCCACAAGACAGTGGACACAGTGGAAATTCATAGGCAAGGGGGAGAGGTATAAAATCACAGTAAGTCTTGAAAGTCTCAAAAGTTATCCTGTGGGTCCTCTAGACAAATCCAGGCCTGACATTACACTGAACCCCACTTCTAGAGATCCTCTTGCCTTTTCCTTTGGAACACTCCCCTCCCTCTTCCTTTGCACTGAGGAACCTAAAATCAGAGCTCCTTTGCCCTGTATCCTCAATCTGGGAGGCAAAAACTTAGACTCCACCCTCATCCCAATCTTCTCATTTGCATAGAGCCAACAAGAAGAATCAAAGGGGCCAAAGAAAAACTTCAAGTGATGATGACTTTATTGGCAGACACTCCACATTATTCATGCTTATTTGAATATCTTCCTACTTTGTCAAAAAAAAAAAATTACCTTAGGTAGGTTTCTGGCAGGCTGCTCTTGCCATCCTAAACACAATGCAGGGCAATGGCTCAACCAGAATCTAACAGGGACATGAACTCTTCCACATCATCCCCAATTAAAACTATGAGAACCACAAACAATGAATCTAATTGTTCAACACCCTGTGTCCACGTGTCCTAATTGTTCAACACCCACCTATGAGTGATAACATGCGGTGTTTGGTTTTCTGTTCTTGCGTCAGTTTGCTGAGAGCATCACACACTGCGGTCAGTTGTGGGGGGCGGGGCTAGGGGAGGGTCGGTGGGGGGTGGGGAGGGATAACGAGGGGAGATATACCAGATAGAGGAGATGTGGGGATGAAGGCAGCAAACCACCTTGCCATTTATGTACCTATGCCACAATCCTGCATGATTTGCACATGTACCCCAGAACCTAAAGCACAATTTAAAAAAGAAAATATTTATAATTTAAAATGTTATACAGTAGCCATTTCTTTTGCATAAAATAATAAAAATCTATAGCATGGAGCTATTCACAAAAAAAAGGAAAAAATAATAATCTGTCACTTAGAAAAAAAAGAAACAATGAATCCAGCCCTCTGTACTTTGCTCAGAAAACCCTGATTGATCCACCAAATACTTGTGGATCCCCATTATGTGTAAGACACTTTGCCAAATAATACTGGGAATGAATTAGACATGGATTACACCACTGAAGAAGCATAGAGCCCAATAAGGAAATAATGTCTATTCACAAATAACTACAGTACAAGGTACAGGGATGCATGAGGTATGAAAAATCACCACAGAGCTACGAAAAATTAGTGAGTTTCACAGACTCAATTTTGTTATGTTTGCTTTCGAGAAGGAAGACGAGTCCTGATACCTTCTTACTATTAAGATTCATTTTTTTGTTAAGTGTGCATTTTCTCACTAAACGAAAGACTACTTTGTTTTCTGAATGCATAAACAAGAACTACTTTTACATGAAGCGGAAGAAAACGTGAGTTCTTCTGACAAGCAGTCTATTAAAAATGCACCGTAAGTGGCATATTATTTGCACATCTATAATAGTCTGTGGAGATTAACCTGCCCTTAATTTCTACTAAAGAGGAAAGAAGAAAACTACAACTAAAACATTTAAAAGACACATACAGCTTTTGACTTGATGGATTGAGAAGTATATCTGCATGTCCTGGTGGATGTTAAAACGCTTGAATGAACTGGAATGCCTCTTAGAACTTATAATGAGCCAAGTGTTTTCAATATAACTCTTTCATGTTCTTTACTTATTTCAGAGAATGATGATTCTTCTAAATTAAACTTGGAAGAGAGAGCTGACCTGGATTGGGAGACCTCAAAAACTTAGTTTAGATTCCCCCTGTGGTCCCTCACATGGGTTCCATATTTAAGAAATGTTCGTTCATTAACAAACTAGTTCAGATCAGCGCAGTTACGTAAACGCTTAAACACACCCCACAGCGCCAAACCAATCAGAGACCTCTACCACAAAGCCAGTCCTTCCATTAAATAAGTTTTACACCATAAAGTAGAGCAGCTCTACTTTCTTACAGGACTCTGTTTAATACACCCTATTCTGAAGGAGGAATCAATCTATATATTTTAAGAAAAAACCTGCATATATGTTTTTAACAAAAGCACTTAAATTAACAGGTCTAGTAATGTCAAATTCTTAAAGGAGACGTCAATGCGCCTTCATTTGGAAGTGAGAAGCAACATTCACTTTGTGGCAGGCACTGTTATATTATTGGGTGCTCTCACTTCTCATTTCATTGAATCCTTACAGAGCTGCAAGCCAGGTACCATCCCTGTACCTGTAACATAAGTAAGGTCACACATTAAAAAAATGCGAGAGCAGAGATATGACCCAGGGTGTCACCAAATTCCACAGAGTCCTTCTTTGTGGCTATCTGATGACTCATGCACCCTCTTATTCTGAGCACCATGTATAGCAAGTTGTCTAGTTTAAAAAACAAAACAAAACAGAGAGGAAATACATCAGGGACCTCTACCACAAAGCCATTCCTTCCACTAAATATGTTTTACACCATAAATAAGGGAATTTTTTCCTTCCAATTTCTTAAACAAAGTTTTGCCCTGTTTTCTCTATATGTCACTGTGCTGCTGAAAGAATAAGCAAAAGACTAGGTAAATCTTGTTTTCCTTTGAGATGAAAGAAAAAGGATTCTACTTCCCAGAGACACAGCTTCAAAGTTGCTTCATTCATTCTAGAAATATTTCCTGAGTGCCCAATACACATGAGGCATTTATTGGTCAAAGTGTCAGGAAAATGGTAGTGAATAACAGACAAAAGAGTGGGGGAAGATGGCCACATGGGAACAGCTCTGGAGCACAGTTACCAGCAAGAATGCAGAGGGTGAGTGATCACTGCATTTCCAAACAAGTTTTTACTGCCCACAGACCAGGATCTTCCAGGGCTGAAAAGCACCACGAGTTTCCAGCACAGCTGTTTCAGCCAGCGCCACAGGTCTTCACACAAAAATTCACACAAATCTGGGCAGCCATTTCAACTGGCACCTGGAACGCCTGGGACACAGAGCTGCCCATTCAACTGAAAATAAGGGGTCTGAAACAGGGAGCCAGGTGATCTGGCTCAGCAGGTCCCACCCCCAGAAAGACAAGCAATCTGAAACCCTTTGGATTGAGAGTTTTGCAGCAAGCGCAGCTGGACCCAGGACAGTCTAGCTCAGTAGGGGAAGCACGTCAGCCATTACGGAGGCAGTCCACCACTACCAAGGCAGTCTGTCACTACCGAGGCAGTCTGCCTTTTCTGCCTTTACTGAGGCTTTCTACCTTTACCGAGGCAGTCCACCTTTTCTGCCTTTACCGAGGCAGTCCACCATTACCTAGGCAGTCCGCCATTACTGAGGCAGTCTGCCATTACCGAGGCAATCCGCCTTTACTGAGGTAGTCTGCCATTACCGAGGCAGTTCTAACTGCACCTTTATAAACAAAACCACAAGGAAGTTCACACAGCAGCTGGGCAGAGCCCATGGCAGCTCAGCAATGCCTCTATTGACAGACTGTGACTCGACTACCTCCTTCCTGGGCAGGGCATCTCTGAAAAAAGGCAGCAGCATATAAGGAACTTATAAATATAGCCCCATCTTCCCAGGACAAAGCACCTGGGAAAAAAAGGTAGTTATGAGTTCTACTGCAGCAGACATAAACATATCTGCCCAGAAGCTCTGAATGGAAAAATGGAGCTCCGAGCTCAGCACTTGAGCTCCTATAAGGGACAGACTGTCTCCTTAAGCAGCTCCCCAACCCCCATATATCCAAAGAAACACCTCATAAAGGAGAGCTCAGGCTGACATCTGGCGGGTACCCTTCTGGGACAAAGATAACAGAAGAAGAAACCAGCAGCAACCCTTACTGTTCGGCAGCTGCTGCAAGTGATCCCTAGGCAAGCAGGGCCTGGAGTGGACTTCCAGCACTCCTACAGCAGAGGGGCCTGACTGTTAGAAGAAAAACTAAAAATCCAAAAGAAATAACTTCATCAGCAACAAAAAGGATATCCGCTCAGAAACCCCATCCAAAAATCACCATCTACAAAGACCACAGGTAGATAAATCCATGAAGCTGGGAAGAAAGCAGTGCAAAAGGAATGAAAACACCAAAAACTAGAATGCCTCTCCTCCTCCAATGGATCACAGCTCCTCACCAGCAAGTGAACAAAGCTGGATAGAGAATGAGTCTGATGAACTGACAGAAGCAGGCCTCAGAAGGTGGTTAATAACAAACTTCTCAGAGCTAAAAGAACATGTTCTAACCCAATGCAAAGAAACTAAAAACCTTAAAAAAGGGTAGATGAAATGCTAACTAGAATAACCACCTTAGAGAAGAACATAAAAGACTTAATGGAGCTGCAAAACATAGCACGAGAACTTCACGAAGCATACACAAGTTTCAATAGCCGAATCAACCAAGCAGAAGAAAGGATATCAGAGATTGAAGATCAACTCAATGAAATAAAAGGAGAAGGCAAGATTAGAGAAAAAAGAGTGAAAAGAAATGAACAAAGCCTCCAAGAAATATGGGATTATGTGAAAAGACCTAATCTGCATTTGACAGGTGTACCTGAATGTGATGGGGAGAATGAATCCAAGCTGGAAAACACTCTTCAGGATATTATCCAGGAGAATTTCCCCAACCTAGCAAGGCAAGCCAACATTCAAGTCCAGGAAATACAGAGAACACCACAAAGATATTCCTCAAGAAGAGCAACCCCAACACACATAATCGTCAGATTCACCAGGGTTGAAATGAAGGGAAAAATGCTAATGGCAGCCAGAGAGAAACGTAGGGTTACCCACAAAAAGAAGCCCATCAGACTCACAGCAGATCTCTCGCAGAAACCCTACAAGCTTAAACACTAACCCCATCAAGATACCTATGATTCTCTTCACAGGCTGGAAAAAACCACCTTAAACTTCATATGGAACCAAAAAGAGAGAGCCTGCATAGCCAAGACAATCCCAAGCAAAAAGAACAAACCTGGAGACATCACACTACCTATCTTCAAACTATACTACAAGGCTACAGTAATCAAAACAGCATGGTACTCATACTAAAACAGAGATATAGACCAATGGAACAGAAAAGAGGCCTCAGAGGCAACGCCACATATCTACAACCATCTGATCTTTGACAAACCCGACAAAAACAAGCAATGGGGAAAGGATTCCCTGTTTAATAAATAGTGTTGGGAAAACTCACTAGGCACGTGCAGAAAACAGAATCTGGACTGCTTCCTGACACCTTACACTAAAATTAAGTCCAGATGGATTAGAGACTTAAACAGAAACCCTAATACCAGTTAGAATTGCGATCATTAAAAAATCTGGGGACAACAGATGCTAGAGAGGATGTGGAGAAATATGAACACTTTTACATTGTTGGTGGAGTGTAAATTAGTTCAACCATTGTGGAAGATGGTGTGGCAATTCCTCAAGGACCTAGAAATAGAAATTCCATTTGATCCAGCAATCTCATTACCGAGTATATATCCAAAGGATTATAAATCATTCTATCTGACAAACGGTTAATATCCAGAATCTACAAAGAACTAAAACAGAATTACAAAAAAATAAAAATAAAAATAAATGATTCAAAAGTGGGCAGAGGATATGAACAGACATTTTTCAAAAGAGGACATATATGAGGCAAACAAACATATGAAAAAATGCTCATCATCACTGGTCATTAGAGAAATGCAAATCAAAACCATACTGAGATACCATCTCATGCCAGTTAGAATGGTGATCATTAAAAAACCTGGAGACAACAGATGCTGGAGAGGACGTGCAGAAATAGGAACACTTTACACTGTTGGTGGGAGTGTAAATTAGTTCAACCATTATGGAAGACAGTGTGGTGATTCCTCAAAGACCTAGAAACAGAACTTCCATTTGACCCAGCAATCCCTTTACTGGGTATATATCCAAAGGATTATAAATTGTTCTATTAAAAGACCCATGCACACGTATATTCATCGTGGCACTGTTTATCATAGCAAAGACCTGTAACCAACCCAAATGCCCATCAATGATACACTGGACAAGGAAAATGTGGCACATATACACCATGGAATACTATGCGGCCATAAAAAACAATGAATTTGTGTCCTTTGTAGGGACATGGATGAATCTGGAAACCATCATTCTCAGCAAACTGACACAAGAACAGAAAATCAAACACCACATGTTCTCACTCATAGGTGGGTGATGAACAACGAGAACACATGGACACAGGGAGGGAGCATCACACACTGGGGTCTGTTGGGGGGCTCTAAGGGAGGGACAGCAGTGGGTAGGGAGGTTGAGGAAGGATATCATGGGGAAAAATGACAGATATAGGTGATGGGGGGATGAAGGCAGAAAACCACATTGCCGTGTGTTCCTATGCAACAATCCTGCATGATCTACACATGTACCCCAGAACCTAAAGTACAATAAAAAAATTTATAAAAAATAAATAAATAAAAATAGACAAAATCCCTACTCTTGTGAAGTTTACATTCTAGTGACAAGTGGAATCTACAGGGGAAAGATCAGAAAATGTTACTGGCTGGGAGCAGTGGCTCACACTTGTTACCCTAGTGCTTTGGGAGTTGGAGGCAGGAGGATGGTTGTTGGAGATCAGCTTGAACAACGTAGCAAGACCCCATCTCTACAAAAATGTAAAAAAAAAATTAAATTTAATTTAAAAAAATGGCCAGGGCTGGTGACACATGTCTATAGTCTTAGCTTCAAAAGGCTAAGGTAGGAGGATTGCTTGAGCTCAGGAGTTCAAGATTACAATAAGCTATGATCACACGACCACATTCCAGCCTGGGTGACAAGGTAAGATCCTGTCTCTAAAAAATTAATTAATAACTAAATTAAATTAAAATTTTAAAAAAGAAAATTCTGGCCAGGCGCAGTGGCTTATGCCTACAATCTTAGCACTTTGGGAGTCAGAGGCAGGCAGATCGCCTGAGCTCAGGAGTTCAAGATCAACCTGGGCAACATGGTGAAACCCCATCTCTACTAAAATATAAAAAATTAGCCAGGTGTGGCATGTGCCTATAGTCCCAGCTACTGGGAAGGCTGAGGCTTGAGCCCAGGGGGCGGAGGTTGCAGTGAGCCGAGATAGTGCCACTGCACTCCAGCTTGGGCTACAGAGGCGCTCTCTCTCTTGCACTTGCGCTCTCACTCTCTCTCTCTCTCTCTCTCTCTCTCACACACACACACACACACACACACTGCTGTAGAGCCCTTCCTCCCTCCCTATGTGCCAAAGCAGCTCCCCAAGACATGTAGGGTAGACAAGTACTCTGAAAAGGCCACTCTCCTATCCTGGTATTTAAGAGAAATATCCCCAATTAGCAACTGAACATTAAATACACACCCACAAACACACACACACACAGACAGCATTTTAAAAATCAGGACGCTAAGTACAATGAATAACTACTACATAAATATGACAAAGAATTAAATACAAAATCCCTTTCAGGCAAAAGCAGTTGTTAAAAAGCCATTTTTTAAATGTCATTTAATTCATTCTCTTATCTCCTAGACAGAACCAAATTCAACCTTCAAAAGAACTATAAATGATCTCCCTACTCAAAGTCCCCAGCTTCTGCCCCAGGAAATCACAACCAAATGGCTGATGTCGGCTCAGGTTCTCAGTGCTTCTACAAGGAGAGGGCAGAAATTCACACTGTATTAAGAATGTGCAAGTCAAAGCAATAACTCATACATTTGAATAATTACCCATTCATTTTGAATTATTCTGTGATTTCTGTGATAATTCAAATATGATGAACTCCTTTGATATAATATGAGCATCGCAGGAACTTTTCCAGGATTCCCATTGTAATTCATCATTAACTGGATGCATGTTCAAATATTACACAGCTCCCCGCTATCTGCTTCTAATAGCAGGAGCAAAGCCATTTCGTTTGCTTACTGGCATGCTTACCCATTTAATCTCCAAAGATGACACAGTGCCAGCATGACCCAGCCCCCTCTGTGTGCCCTGATGACCTACTTTAATAAAATCTGGCCTCATGTCAAACAGACCACAGGTTTAATTCCTGGCTACAGCAGCTACATAACAGTACATACGAGAGAGGGGCGCACAGAAAATTGCAGTCTCACACACCATTTAAAAATGGACAACAAAGAGGCTTATATGGTTTCTATCATCTTTAAGAGAATTGCCCATGTGACATTTACTGAATCCTCCACTGCCCCCTTTATCCCAATAACTAATATACTAAATTTCTGAGCTCTGCATCTATGAATTTAAATATTAAAATGTACTTGGTCTTTTTTTTTTCTCCTGATCCGTGAATTTAAATATTAAAATGTGTTTAGTCTTTTTTTTTTTTCTCCTGTGTTTTCTGCCTGAGGAAAAAGATGAATTAGGGGAAAAATAAACCCTACCCTGCCTGAAAAAAGAGACTCTGAGACCCCGGTGCTTCTAATCTATTCTTGAGGATAATTTTAAAGCAGAAAATAAGATGCACACGCTGCTGGGCTTCTTTACATTCTCCAAAGCTGAGGATATTTCAGTAATTTAGATACTCCTGAATCACAGGGCCTTCTCTGGTACAATAACAAAAAACATAACCTTCAGAAATCTCTAAGGTCTCTGGGAAACCAATTGCAGCCAACAATCCCCTCACAGCTTATTATGTGGCACAAATTTAGTTCTAGGATTCCCCTAGCCTTGTTCAGCTGGTGTCCTCTAATGGTAAAATTATCTGCCATATTTTAAGTCAGCTCTGAGGGATGAAAAGGCCTAGTCTGAAACGCATAACATTTGAGAAATGAAAAAGACATTAAAGAGTGGAGCCAGTCTGGGTCCAAGGAGGTACGAAAGCCTACTGACGACAGGCATGTCTCCCTACAACCTCAGCTCCACCCTTCACCTCTCAGAGCTCTAAAATGAGAGCCCTGGCAGCACCTGCCCCAGAGGGGGTTCTAAGGAGCCAATGAGATACTGAGTGTTAGGTTCAGCACAGTACTGAACTAGCAGCACCCACTGTATGAGGCTGTTATTAGCATCTGCACAGGGTAAAGTCATTCCATCCCATTAAGCATGCATCAAGCACATGGTGCTCTATACCTAATCTGACAGCCTCCATTGCAGAATAACTCACCAACTCCCTTCTTTCAAAGGCTGTGCTATCCTAAATCTCTCTTGCTGCAGAGTATGTACATCTTTACAGAATCACCATGAAGGATCTCTTCTTTAAAATAACGAGGACAATTATTTGGACCATACAGTGATAAAATATTTCAATCCAAAAATCATAAAGATTCAGGACAGTGAGAATACCAGATTGTCATCAAACCTATAACTCTGTTTTATTTTAATAGTCATTAAGCCCGTGTTTTCACAAATATTCCTTCTGTGTTCTCTAAGAAGTAATACCATTCTCTCTATTGAAAGATAAGGAAACATGAAACACAAAATTATTAGCTCAGTATCACAGGTGCCAAACATCAGATCCAAAGTGTCCTCATATTCTCACTCCCCTTGGTGTTCCACAGGCAAAGATATTATCCACAAACAGACAGCTGAACAACTATGGGATGGGAGGAATTAACTGATCTAAGCCTTCCTTATCCGGTTTCCCTTTTTCCTTCTGCCTTCTCCACTCATAAAAAAAAAAAAAAATCTACATTTGTTTCTTCAAAACATAGATCATTTGTGTTTGGGGGAACAGAAAGGAGGTCGTTTTCTAAGTAACACTGGGGCCTTTTGCCCTAAATCTCATGAATGGTTTTCGTAAACGATCATGTTTGTGTGCTTCTGTATTTAGAGTATCAAATCCTCCACCATAGGCATGGAGGGGAATGGGGAAGAAGGGGATAAATGACACAATAAGAAAACAAACTTTGCATCCCACAAAGAGGAGGCCTCTTGAACATCCCTCTGGTTAGTTCGTCCCCAGCACCCAAGAAAACGAAAGCTTTTACTTAGGCCACATACTTTGTGTCCACAGCTGGCATCTTTTCAACCTGCCACCTCTTCCTTCTTAGGTGTCTTCAGTGCCACGGTGGCAGCTGCCAGCCCTCCACTACCAACCATCCAGCCATTCCAGCAGCTACCACCAACCTCACCGCCCCACACCCTCCACCACCTCCATCCATGACTCCAACTACCATGACCACCACATCCACCTACCTGCACTGCATATGACTTTTTCCCATATCTGTTCTAACTTCCTCAATAACTTTTTTTTTTTAAACAGAATCTCACTTCGTCACCCAGGCTGGAGTATAATGGCACAATCTCTGCTCACTGCAACCTCCACTTCCCAGGTTCGAGCGATTCTCCTGCCTCAGCCTCCTGTGTAGCTGGGATTACAGGCACTTGCCATGACATCCAGCTAATTTTTGTATTTTCGTGAAGACAGGATTTCACCATGTTGGCCAGGCTAGTCTCGAACTCCTGACCTGCCTGCCTTGGCCTCCCAAAGTTCTGGGATTACAGGTGTGAGCCACTGTGCCTGGCCTCTCAGTAACTTTTCAATCACCAGTCACATACTCCACCTCTTGCCCCTAAATCTGGCCCCAAAGTATTACCACATCCCACTTAGCCTGTATTTGTCAACCAATATCTATCAGATATACATTAACAGCAACATAATAGCTTTTTGTTTTATCAGAAGATTAATTACAAAAGTTTGTAAGCAATGAAGAACCATCCATTACGAATGCACTCAACATTCTGAAAGCAAATCTCTTTTACTGGGAAAAACAATCCAAGTTTAAATTGTCTTTGAAAACAAGAACTTCACACAGGTGGTGATCTATAGAATGAAGCTTTCGTTATTTAAGTAGGGCAAATCTGAAAGCACATACTATAAATCACCACATGGCAGAAACTCAGTCATAAATTTAGTTAAAGCACATTTTGGGTGTTTCTTTCCTCGTTTTTGCCCTAGAAAGCTCAAGCTACCCCTTTGGGATGCCAAACCTATAGCTACTGTGCTTCTGATTAAGTTTCTTTCAAGTCTCCCAAAGCCAAACCTCAAACTCTTGTTTCTATCCTCTGTCCCCTATGACTAGACCTTAATAAAAAGTGTCCCTCCTTAGAGTCTATCATAAGTTGAATCTCAACAAAGCAGAGCCAGACTGCCAGTTGCTCAGGTTGTGCACTGCGGAAGAGCACCACGTTTAAGGAGGCAATTGTCTCATCATGAGCATCTCTCTACTCATTTAAAAGTTATTTGTATTTTTATTAAAACTTAGATGATTTAAAGATGGGTAATTTGATTATTTATATTACAATTTCCCAGCATATGGCAATAAAGTGTCTTGTTCTAAAAATCAGTATAGCTCACTAATTCCTCATCAGATAGGAGTGAAATGTCTTACAGAGGGGTGCCTTTGTCCAATTTGTACAAAGCGCCATATGGGCTAGCAGCAGCCATCAGAAAAGCTTCTCTCAAACGTTTTAAGCTTTCTGTGGTCTTGGCTGTTCACTAAAGCTTCTGCTCTTAGTTTAATGGACTGTTTGCATTGCATTCACTTTTTTCCTCCCAGTCTGGTCTTTTTCTCCAGTAACTTCAGCTATCAAGTACATCCCCTACTTAAAGCTCATGTCCCACCTCTATCCATCAATATTACTAAACACCGGTGGCTCTGTAATCCCAGCACTTTGGGAGGCCAAGGCAGTAGGATCACAAGGTCAGGATATCAAGACCATCCTGGCTAACATGGTGAACTCCTGTCTCGACTAAAAATACAAAAAATTAGCCAGGCGTGGTGGCATGTGCCTGTAGTCCCAGGTACTCAGGAGGCTGAGGCAGGAGAACTGCTTGAACCCAGGAGGCAGAGGTTGCAGTCAGCCAAGATCGCACGACTGCACTCCGGCCAGAGCAACAGAAAGACTCTCAAAAAAAAAAAAAAAAGAAAGAAAGAAAGAAATTACTAAACAAATGTTAACAATAACATGACCCTTTGTTACATAAGATTAATTACTACTAAGGTGTCCATTCCAAACAACCTCTACCAATTTAAAATCATTAACACGTTACTTGAACTCAGTCAATATCTAACTAGATTCCTCACCACTTAAAAACAATTAAGCTTTCAAATGACAATTTATTTTCATTGACTTGTTTCATTAATAATATCATTTAAAAAAAAAAACTGCCATCAGCTATTTACCTTGAGTATCAGGAAGTAAACAACATTTGAGAGACAATTACAGACATAAATCAAATGGAATAATAAATCAAGTAGAATCTTCATGAACTCACCCTGCTCGCCAGAAAATGAGTTTTACTGCCATTGGTGACAATTGGCCCTAGTAGACAATCCAGCTGTGGAAACCTTAAAAAGAAAAAGATACAGGAAAATTCAGGAGAAAGATTCGGGAAAGCATAAAAAGTAATTTCATTATAATAGGTCTTCTTACCAAAACATATAGTTCAGAAGTCCTTGAATCTATGCAATAATTATACAACAGATAAACTTCATAACTGGAGGTGCTTCATCAACTCACCATTTTTTCCACTGGCTGAGTCTAGGATTTCAGAGATACTTAATCTTGTTTTCAGATTAATCCTCATGGATTAGATGACTTCAATTTTCTTTCTATATTAATCCCTCAAGCAGTTAATGATCTGAAAACTTATTCTTAAATACACCATATAAATGAAGTATCTTAAGGACTTAAGACAGATCTTTTGTCAGGGGAAGAATACCTCTGATATATGAATAATCATGTCCATTTTCTAGATCTTAATTTTCTCATTATGTGCCAAATTTATACTGTCATGCTTATTTTCTTCTAATTCTGAAGCAATAAAAAAAACAGGAACTATGAAGCCTACAATATTAACAATATTAATATTAATTAAATCCTTAAGGAAACATTAATTCAAAAAATCAGCAACTTGCTCTCTTCTCCAAATTGTCCAACAGGAAGATCGGTTGTTCGTGTAGAAAAGAGACAAATTTTCCTCCCAAATGTTACTGGCATAGACACCACAGAACACCTGCTATTTGGAGGCTGACTTATACAAAATTGCTGACATTTAACCATTTTTTTTAACCTACATGTATGGCAATTTCATAATTTCTCCAAACAAAAAAATAAACAGGATTGAAAACCCCAGTGATTATGAAACCATTAAATTTTCTAACTACCTATTGCTCAACATACATCATGTTTCTGAGCAACATCAATGGTTTGGGTATTATCAAACAATTCCATTCCAACTTATCAGCAATGGTACCTAAAAGATAAGAAAGGAATTGCCTCCAGCAGGGGGCTTATCTGTATCTTTTCAATTCTTTCTTCCCACCCAGTCCCCATTTACTTCCAACCCTCAGCATCCCCCTGGCAACCTAAGACTCTTTTCCAAGAGCACAGATGTGACAGAAAGAAAAGCTGAGAGCTGGAAGACAAAAAACGTGAGAGGGACGATGCTGATCTCTAACAGGGGCAGGTGAAAGGGAAAGCAGGCCAGAGCAAGCAAGGGACAAGATGCAGGGGGCAGATGGATGCAGGAATAAGATGCAGAAGGAAGCATGCAGAAGACCCGCCCACTGGCTCAGGACAGGCATGGCCAGGAACGCACCCCACACAGGTCCAAGCCCAAGTCTATGGGGCAATGAAGGAAACATTTACTTCTGTCTTGCAATAAATGTATTAACACATCTATTTTAGGACCTACCACAACTACCACCAGCAGCACAACAGCATCACGACCACCCTACCAAAATGTTAATTTGAAGCATGCATAACACCAATGGAAATAAAAACCAGGGTAATCGAGGCCATGTAGGTACCCCAGGTATAGAAAATTCACAAGTTCCCAAAGTGTGTTTTCTTCTGAGAAGGAGTAGAAAGGGTTTAAATAATTTTCCCTCCCACCAGGAGACCCATTAAATCAGCAGCCTACTATAAATTGTTTTGTTTTTGCATGAAAAAGTAGCCAGCTGGAAAATAAACTTTTTATTTTTTAGATTAATTATGTGAGTATAAAATGTAGGATCAAAATCAGCATTCTGTGACACAGTCACAGAATGGTGGCCACAAAGTCACAGTTGACATGCTAGATGAAACCTGTCACTTTGTTCACATCCAATCAGAATCTTTAAAACACGTAAGACCATGAAATGAAACGCAAGCAGAGTAAATCTGACATTCAGAGGCACTCTGTGTTGTTCCAATAGTGACTTTCCCCTTAAAACGGAGATATTTGGATCTACTGTGGACCACTATAGGGTTGATGGCAAATGTATCATGATGGCATTGATAGTACTAATTGTAACCAAAAAAAAAAAAAAAAAAAGGAAAATTGTCATTATTATCATTTTGGGTATGTCACAGATAAAGAACTGCAAATAGAACAGCTCTGAATTAATAGACCAATTGGAATTATACTTCACGTTATGAAAGAGTTAGAAAGTGACTTTATGCTAATACACATATTAAATAAGGGTGCGAACAAAATTAAGGAGTACTGGCTAAGGTCTGTGAAGTAGATATATTCATGTGTAGAAGCTGTCAGGTACCATTTCAATGAGGCCAATCTATGAAGAGCCACCTAAGAACCAACTGGTCAACCTCAAACAGAGGAGCCCTAGACCACTAGTAAATTACCACTGTAATCAGAATACGGTCTGCAGACCATTAGCCAGGAAACAGTACATGGAAGCTGGCGTAAGAGGCAGGAAGAGCTGATGCTACTGAATGGCCCAGAGTCCTAGATAAGCACTGAGGAAGTGAACTCCGCACGTTGGTATACAAACCCAAAACAGGTGGCTGCATAATAATCACAGAGGGAATTTGTTAAACATAGATTTGTTACATAAATTCCTAGACACCACCCTGAAGGCTGATTGCTGTGCTCCAACAATTCATATTCTTGAAAGCTTTCCCTGGGTACTGCTGTAGCACGACCACATTGAAAAACAGGGGCTAGGGCAACAGAAGGACACTACCAGTGAAGCAGTCTCTTGATTCACCGGAAGTCTGAGCTGGACCATCAGGCATGCTTCATATACTAGTTCACTTAATCTTCATAGCAACAGCTTGAGTAGATTTCAATCACCCAATGTTGCACAATAGGAGACTAAGGGGGAAGATCTGAAAGGTCAGTAACTTGCCCAAGGTAACAATTGAAGAAAGATCAAATCTCACCTCATCACTTACTTCTTGAAGCTCTTCTGTGGGTCTTCACTGCTTAATATGAAAGGCATTCTGAAGCCCCTTGCAGGTCCCCTCAAATAACACGGCCCTCAGCTCCAGCTCAGCCACACCACCCTTTCAGCCACCCAACCCTGCTCCAAGTTATTAGCAGTTTCCTGGGCAGTTCTGTTGCAAGCCTCCCTGCCCTTGCTCCTGCCTCCTACTAGAATGCCTCTGCCCTCATCTACCTCCTCTTCCAAGATGGAGCTCAGACCTCTCCTCCTCGCAAAGCCCTTCCTGACCATCACTAACTCCTTCACAGATAGAACTGACCACTTCCTTCCGTGGGTCCTGAAATAATTAGAACAATAAAACATGATACTTCTCTCCAGTATTCATATGCCTGACCCTATATAGAAATAGACTATGATTTTTGAGAACAGATGTTAGTAAATATTTTAAGAATAAATAAATGCAGTGCTAGAGCCAAAGCCAGAATTTGAATCTGGATGCAACTCAAAACCAGTATACCACGCTGTGTGTCTGAAAGCCTTGCATCTACTTTCAAGAAAATCACTCTTACTGTCAAGATAGTAGCCACTCAGCCAGGGTGGCCAATGAGCACTTGAAATGTTTCTAAACTGAGATGTGCTCTAAGTATGAAATACGTTATTTTGAGGATTCAACATGAAAAAATGTAAAATGGTACTTCAGGTTATATAAAATACATTAAAATTAACTCCATGTTTCCTTTTGATTTTTAAATGCAGTTACTAGAAAACAGAAAATTACATATATAGCTCACATTATATTTCTACTGAACAGAACTATATCCTATAAAGTATACCTTTTCTCTTCCTTATTAATAAATCCATGGACATGATGCTAAGCAGAATTTAACCTTTCCTAATGCCATAGAGCCAGAGCATCAGAGACTGCACCACAGTGCTGAAGAGCATGGCCCTGCTAAACACACAGAGTTTGTCCCTCCACTTCAAGCTCACAGAATATTGTTTTCAGAGTTCTAGCAAGTCACTAAGCTCCTACTCTACTACAGCTTCTGGCACTTCACATGTAACTCCTCAGGTTTCTAATCGTCCGATCAAGATATTTTACTGAAATCTGAGGCAGCAGGTTGGTAGGGAAAAGCAGGGCAGGATCAAGGCAAGGCAGAGCATCTGCCTTAGAGGGAACTAAAAAAGTCAGAAATTGAAGATAAACAATTTCTTAAATAACAGCTTTACTGATATGTAACCCAGATACCATAAAATTCAACATCTTAAAAGGTACAATTCAATGTTTTTTATCATATTTACGAGGTCATGTAATCATCACCACTATCAAATTCCAGAACATTTTCCTCATCCCCAAAAGAAATCCATACTATTAGCAGATATTCCACAGTCCTCCTTAGCCCACTCTTGGACAACCAATACTGTAAACTACTCTGTCACTTGAATTTGCGTATTCTGAATACTTGATATGAATAGAATCATATAACATGTGGTCTTTTGTGTCTGGCTTCTTTCAAATAACAAAATGCTTTCAAAGTTCAGCTATGTTGTACCAGGAATCAGTACTTCACTGCTTTTGATGGCTGAATAATATTCTATTGTATGAATATGCCACATCTTATTTAACTATAAATCAGATGATGGACATCTGGATTGTTTCCAGTTTGAGGCTACTATGTACACATTCATATGCAAGTTTTTTATGTAGATGTAAGTTTTCAATTATCTTGAGTATACACTTAGGAATAGAGTTTCTGGGTCATGCTGTTACTCCATGCCTATAATTTGAGTAACTATCAACTGTTTCCCAAAATGACTGTACCATTTCACAGTTTCTCCTGCAAGTACCAGGGTCCTTGCATTTCCATGTCTTCCCATTTAACTTTGTCTTTTTAATTTTAGCCATCTCAGATGTGTAGTGCTATCTTACTGTGACTTCAATTTGCATTTCCCTAATGACTAATGTAGACTCCCTTTCCATATGCTTATTGGCCGCTTGTATATCTTCTTTGGAAACATGTCAACTCAAATCCTTGTCCAATTTTTAATTGGGTTATTTGTCCTTATCACCCCCCCAAAAAAGTTATACAGTTGAGTATAACTATTTTTTATATATTCTGGATACAAGATCCTTATTAGATATATAATTCGCAAAAATTTAATCTCATTCTTTGGGTTGCCTTTTCTCTTTTCTTGATGATATCCTCTGAAGGAAACAATTTATAATTTTTATTAAGACTAATCTATATATTCATCACTCCTGCTTTTGGTGTCACGTATAAGAAAATATTGCCTAATCCAAGATCATAAAGATTTACTCTCTTTTTCTGAGGCTTACTGTTTTATATTATAAAGTCAGTAATCCATTTTGAGTTACTTTTGTATATGGTATGAAATAGGATACAACTTCATTCTTTTACATAAAGGCATCCATTTATTCCAGCACCATTCATTAAAAAGATCATTCGTTCTTCCTTGTATTATCTTGTCACCCTTTTGAAAACCAAGTAATCATAAATGCAAGGGTTTGCTTCTGGGCCTTATGGATCAACCTTATACCACTGAACTATAATGATATAATTTGCCTACACCAGTGTCTTTTATTACCTTAACTTTGTGTTAAGTTTTGAACTTGGGACATGTGATTCCCTCAACTTTGTTCTGCTTTTTCAGGATTGCACTGACTATTCTGGGTCTCTTGTATTTCTATATCAATTTCAGGATCAGCTTTTCAACTTATTAGGGGGGAAAAGCCTGTTTTTGATAGACATTACATTAAATCTACAGATCAATTTAGGAAGTGTTGTCACCTTAATAATATTGTCTTCCAGTCCATGAACACAGGATGTCTTTCCATTTATGTATGTTATCTTTAATTCCTTTTAACAATGTTTTGCAGTTTTTAGTGTACAAGTCCTGAACATCTTTTGTTAACTTTATTCCTAAATATCTAATTCTGTTTTGTATACATTTACTATTATAAATGGAAATTCTCGTATTGTTAAGTGCATAGAAATACAATTGATTTTTATTAATCTTATATACGGCCACCTTACTGAACTTGTTTTTTAGTTCTCACAGTCTGTGTATAGAATCCTTAGAATTTTCTACATACAAGATCATGTCATCTGCAAAGAGATCATTTTACTTCTTCCCTTCCAATCTAGATGACTTTTCTTTTTCTTGCCTCATTGCCTTGGCTAGAACATTCAGTATTATGTTGAATAAATGTGAAAAGAGTAGACATCCTTGCCTCCTTATTTTAGAAGAAAAAGAGTGTTTCACAAGTATGATGTTAGCTGTGAGTTTTTCATAGATTCCCTTCATTAGGTCATGGAAGTTTCCTTCAATTCCTAGTTTTGTTTCTTTATCATAAAGTGCTGCTGGACATTGTCAAGTGGTTCTTTTTTTTCTGTTTCTACTAAAATGATTATGGGGCGTTTCTGTATTTTATTCTATTAATATGGTATAATAAATTGATTTTCAGATGTTAAACCAACCTTGCCTTCCTCAGATAAATCCCACTTACTCACAGTATACAATCTTTTTATAAGTTGCAGATTTTTCTATCTATATTCTTAAAGAATAACAGCCTATGTTTTTCTTGTGATGTCTTTGGCTTTTGTATCAAAGTACTATTGGTCTCAAAGAATAAGCCTAGAATGTTCCCTCCTCGTCTATCTTCTTGAAAAAAACTAGGCAAAACTGCCATTATTTCTTTAAACATTTGGTAGAATTTACCAGTGAAGCCATCCCAGCCTGGGCTTTTCTTCGTGAAAAAATGTTTGATTACCAATTCAATCTCCTTTCTCATTATAGGTCACTTCAGATCTGCTCTTTCTTCTTGAATCAGTTTGGTAGTATGTGTCTTCCTGGAAATTTACCCATTTCATTTAGGTTATACAATTTATTGAAATAAATTTACTCATAATGTTCTTATTTTATTTCTCTAAAGTGGTAGTGATTCTCCTTCTTTATTCTGATTTTAATCATTGAGTCTTCTCTCTTTTTCTATTAGTTAGGTAAAGGTTTCTCAATTTTGCTGATCTTTTCAAAAGACAATTTTTTTGTTTTTATTAATTTTTTCTATTGTTTTTCTATTTTCTAATTTACTTCTGTTCCCATTCTTACTATAGTTTATATTGTTTACTTATTTTATTTATGTTATATATTATATATTTATATTTGTTATCTATAATATATAATTTATATTATATATATTTATATTACATATTTACTATTTAGTTTGCTCTTCTTTCTTTATATTATCAAGGTGAAAAGTTAGGTTGTTGGTTTGAGATCTTTTTTTTGTTAATATAGTCATTAACAGCTAAAAAAAAAAAAATCCTGTAAATACTGATTTCGTTGCCTCTCAGAAGTTTTAGTATGTTCTGTTTTTGTTTTCATTCATCTCCAACTATTTTCTAACTTGCTCTGTGATATCTTCTTTAACCCACTAGGAGTGTTTAAATTTCCACATTTTCTGTGTTTCTGAAATTTCCTTCTACTCTTGATTTCTAACATCATTCCACTGTGGTCAACGAACATATTCTGTATTATTTTACTCTTTTAAATTCATTGAAACTTGTTCTGTGACCTATTGTGCAGTCTATTTTAAAGAATTTTCTATAGGCATTTAAGAACAATGTATATTCTGCTACCATTGGGTGGTCTTTAGGTGTCTGTTAATTCCAGTTGGTTTATACAGTCCTTTTATTTCCTTGCTGATCTTCAGCAAGAAAATAAGATCTTCTCAGTTTCAACCCATTATTGAAAATGAGGTGTTCAGGCCAGACACAGTGGCTCACACCTGTAATGCCAGAACTTTAGGAGGCTGAGGCAGGCAGATCACCTGAGTTCCTGGCCAACATAGTGAAACCTTGTCCATATATATATATATATATATATATATATATATATATATATATATAAGCCAGGCATGGTAGCATGCACCTGTAGCCTCTGCTACTTGGGAAGCTGAGGCAAGAGAATCACTTGAACACAGGAGGCAGAGATTACAGTGAACCGAGATGGCACCACTGCACTCCAGCCTGAGCAACAGAGCAAGATTCTGCCTCCAAAATAAAATGAGATATTGAAATCTCCAAATACTACTGTTGAATTTTCTATTTCTTTTTTCAATTCTATTAGTTTCTGCTTCACATATTTAGGGGATCTACTCTTAAATACACATATGTTCATATTTGACTTCCTGATGAATTAATCCCTTTAACAACAAGTAATGAACTTCTTTGTCTTCTGTAGTAACTTTTGACTAACAATCTCTTTCACTTCATATCAGTATACCCATTCCAGTTCTCCTTTTATTGCTATTTTCATGCTATATCTTATTCTATTATTTTACTTTCAAAGTATTTGTGTCTTCATATATAAAGTGAGTCTGGTGAATGGCATATAGTTGAGTCATGTTTATTTCATATTTATTTAATTCATTCTACCAATCTGTGCCTTTTGACCAGTGTTTAGTTCATTTATAGTTAATGTAGTAACTCAAAATGGCAGGATTTACATCTGCCATTTTGCTATTTATTGTCTGCTATGTCTTATGTCTTTTTGTTTCTCTATTACTGCCCTCTTTTGTGTTAAATGGATATTTTTCAGCATATTCTCATTCCCTGTTTCTTTTACTATAAATTTTTGTTATTTTATTAGTGGTTTGTACTCTTTTATATTTACCTATATAATTACCTTTACTGCTACTCTTTATTTTTTCCTGTGGATTTGTGTTACTGACTTGTCTTCTTCAGTTACTAACTGAAAGACCCTCTTTAATATTTCTTGTAGGGCCAGTCTGCTAGTGGCAAATTCTCTGTTTTTGTTTTTCTGAGACATCTTAATTTTTCATTCTTTTTTTTTGAATTAACAGTTTCGCTGGACATAGAATTTTTGACTGGCAGACAAATTTTTGCCTTTCAGGATTTTGAATACATCATTCCACTATCTTCTAGCTTCCACAGTTTCTGATAAGTCAACTGTTAATCTTATTGAAGATCCCTCCACATGATTATTTACTTCTCTCTTGCTACTTGAGTTTTTGTCCATTTCCTCAAGTAGTCTTTCTGTTCCCTATCCCTCATTCTTCTCCTTTTGAGACTTCGATCATACATATGTTGGCATTCATAATGGTACCCTATATCTGATGTTCCGTTCATTTTTCTTCATTCTTTTGACTTTCTGTTCCTCATAGTATATAATTTCAATTGATTTATTTTAAAGTTTGCTGATTCTTTCTTCTGCTAATTCAAATCTGTTGATGAGCCTCTCTAGTAAATTTTTTCAATTCAATCATACTTTTCAATTCCATAATTTCTATTTTGTTCCTTTTTTAATAATTTCCCATTTTTAGATTGATATTCTCTATTTGATGAGACATCATTTCCACACTTTAATTCTTCAGACAAGGTTTCCTTTAGCTCTTTGAACATATTTATAATAGCTGATTTTAAATGTTTGTCTAATAAGTGAAGTATCTGGACTCGCTCAGGGATATTTTTTATTGTTTTTCCTGTTATGGCCCATATGTTACTGTCTGCATGTGGAAATTTTATGTTGAAAACTGGATTTTTTTAATGTGGAAACTCTAGAAATAAGATTTCACCCAGCATAAAGGTTTGTTGTTATATTTGTTGCTATTATTGTCTCTATTGCTGTTTGTCTAGTTCCCAAGCTAATTATGTAAAGTCTACTTTCTTTGTCACCTGCAGCTGCTGAAGTCTAACTTCAGTGATCAGCTGATGATGAAACAGATTTATTTAAATGTCTTGAACCAATATACATCGCAGGCTTTGCTGAGGGGTTTTGTGTGTTGCAGGATGGGGTACATGCTTTCAACACTCCAGCAGATAGCTTACAACTCTTAGACTTCTCTTCCTACTTTACTTATGGAAAGCCTCATTGTTATCCTGAGATGACATATTAGGGCCTTCTTAAGTATTTCCTGGACATATGTACGTGGGCCTTCTAGATTCCAAAGACTGTGTCAAAGCTTTTTAACATAGATATCTCCTTTTCTGATTTTTCAAGTTTTTTGGTTAACCCCAACTGGTATCACTGCCTTAGGAAGCTGAGATATTAAATAATTACTGCTGATTGTTTTCCACAAATGGAAAAACTAGCTTTGAGAATGGAGTTTTTTTAGGAAGCTTCTAGACCAATCATACAGTAACAATTTTCTGAGACTGGGGATCCTGGAGGGCTTCAAATCTGTTTTGTCCCTTTCAGTGGCTTCTAGGCTATTCGTTTTGAAGGCTACCATGGAGGTGGGGAGGAAGGAATGGGAATAAGGTAAGTTTAAATGTCACAAAGTTGACTGTTCTTAGTGAGATTCAGTACTTTTTCTTGAATAAATAGTCCTCAGATTGTAGTAAACTCTTGGTTAATTTCCACCATTCCAAAATGGCTTATTTTGATATTTTTGCCAGTGTTTTCATTGCTGTTGTGCAGGAGAGACTTTTCAGAATGTCCTTACTCCAATAATTCAGATGTGCTTCCAAGATAAATAATACCTTAATGCAATACTTTTTAAAAATCAAAATTAATGTAAAAAAAATCCATGATGAACAATAAATCCACGATGAACAAAACTTTAAATACAGATAGGATCTGTAACAGTGCTGTTCCAAACAAAACTGCAGACTGACACAAAAGGAAAAATTGGTAATACTGATCCCGTTTTCCTTTAAAATTTTGATATTTTGTTCATTATGAATTTTTTGTGTCAATTTTGATATTTTAAACTGCATAAAATTTTTATGTGTATTACTGAGTGTTTTGGTGTCCCTTAAATTTTGTGCCTGAGGCAAGTGCTCAACTTGCCTCTCTCTAGTGCTGATCCTGGAGAAATCTAGTTGCAGGCTACATTTCTGCTTTCATTGCTATTCTCTAAACTGATATTAAGGCTAACTCACATTTATATTTTATCCAATATCTTGTGCTATTATCAAAATTAAAATCCTAAAACCTAGCATAAAAAATTTCAGTATAAAGTTTAGGGGTAGAGGACAATGTAGTTAAAATAACTTCATAAATCTGCTAGTAGTGGCAAATTAGCTCAGTCAATGTAAAACTAATTACTAGCTGCCAGTTAAACTAATACGAGGTGGATCTTTAAAAAAAAAAGAAAGAATACTTGCTAGAGTCTTCAGAAAATTAAATGTAATGTTTGGCATGTTCACTGTACAAACTTCCAAAGATATCACGTAACACTAATAGAAAATGCATCAGGCTTAGAAACATTCATTTCAACCAAAATTATTCTGCTACATGATTTCAGTTCTCAAATTAACTTCCCCTGAAGTAAACCAATAGTAATACAAGAATTAGAAGCAAAAAATGTGTTTGGCTTAATATATGGCAACATTTGCAACCTGAGAACACAATTATTTGTGTGTAGAAAAACACTGCCTGTCTTGAGAAGCTATTTGGAATGAGTAATGTCAAACAGCTTAGGACAAAGATAATTAATTCTGGATGATTTGAGATTACTTCTCCCGTATTTATAGAAATAGTGTTCATATTAAGTTTTTAGATCAGTACTTTACAGTAGTAACCTGATGAAGTGTGGAAAATAAACTTTTCTATTAAGAGTTTATTATTTGCTTCTCCTGTTTTATCATCATTTATTATAATCCATGGCTCTATATTCCATGCTTTTTTCCATTGTACTTTTGGGAAAAAGCACTTAAAATCACTGTATCGATATTAGCCTGTTTCTGGACAAATGTATTTGCCTTATTACTGTCTTTATAGATGCTAATGCACTATGTTGGCTTTTCATTTCTCCAAGCTGAGTCAAACTTTCTAAAGTCAATATCGGACAGTCATCAATACTGGTTTGACCCTAATCACATACACTGCTGACTTACCTAGAATGACTGTGTGTACACACTGTTTTGTTTTTCTATGGGAACTGAACCTACTGGTTCAATGCATCTAAGGTAAACAGAGTAAAAAGACTAATAAGAAGAGGACCTCAGAAATCATACAGCCCATCCTCTCTGGGACAAGGGAAGTACATTTGCCTGAAAGACAATAATCTTATTTTTTAACTCTCTTAACAGATAAAATACCTCCTCTTCTTCTGTCTAGTCTAACTGATAATAAAATATAAAATAGAAATAAGAGACCAGGCCAGGCGCCGTGGCTCACGCCTGTAATCCCAGCACTTCGGGAGGCCAAGGCAGGTGGATCACGTGAGATCAGGAGTTCAAGACCAGCCTAACCAACATGGAGAAAACCCATCTCTACTAAAAATAAAAAATTAGCCAGGCATGGTGGTGCATGCCTACAATCCCAGCTACTTGGGAGGCTGAGGCAGGAGAATCGCTTGAACCCAGGAGGCGGAGGTTGTGGTGAGCCAAGATCGTGCTATTGCACTCCAGCCTGGGCAACAAGAGAGAAACTCCATCTCAAAAAATAAGAGACCAAAATAATCATTTGTATTTTATCTATTCATTCATCTAATCATTCATTTTAAATTAAAAACAATTTATTTTTATTGATTTATTTACTTATTTAGCAGATATGACCATCTATCTAGAAAATCCAAGAAAAATAACAAGGTCAGAATCACTAAGAGTCTGAAAAGTGCCTGGTTACAACACATTTTAGAATAGCTTCCTATGTATAAATTATTAGTTACATATAATACAATCAACATGTAGAATATATACAACCAATTGGAAGATGGTCCATTTACAAAAGCTAAAGAAGAGTATCAAATACCCAGGAATGACCTTAAGTCCCTCATTTTCCAAACATAATAGGGCACGTGAGAGAAGCTTTCAAAGTAAGAGACCGCATGAAGTCATGACAGGCACAGAGAAGAGTCTGAAATATCAGACTCCTATAAATGCCACTTCCCTAATGCCAGCTGCATACGCTCACTCAAGCTGCTGTGCTGCTCTCTACCCACCAGCAAACAATCCAAGGAACCTCTATATGAGAGATTTCTGCTTTGGTTGTTGAGAGTTTAAAATGGGTATATGCTAACACCTTAAAAAAGGAAACAGCTCTCCCATCCTGGTTCCATATCCCTGTCCCCATGAGTACAGGAAGGCTAGAAGTAAACACCAGCAGTCAGCCCCTGGCTGCTGCTCCCCAATGGCATCTTCACCTTCTCCACTGAGAACTCCATGACAGCCTGCTGACAGGTCCGTGGTGTGTGTGTTTGGGGTGGGAGGGGTGCGGTTCTGGTTAGCAGACATAGGGCAGCCATCTGGACATGCAGGAGCTGAGCAATTTCCCCTCCTCTAACCCTAACCAACGCCGGTCGCCTTTAAGTCAGGGCTTCTCTCTGGCTCAGCTGCACTCAGAAAATTGCTCTAGGTTCTTGACATTAAGACAGTCCTCAAGCAAGAGCATTCCTCAAGCATACCACTGTCAACATCTTTTATACATCATACTTCTGTTTGTTTCTAGGGTGACTGCAGGGATTACAGGCTGGAGTAAGCTTGTCCCCAGCCCCTTTCCTATGACAAGCCAGTGGGAGTCATCCCTGAAAACACATACTCCCCCTTCCTACTCCTGTTCAGGTATGGTCTAGGCTGGATTCCGATGCCCTGGGAGGCCCTCAGTACCAAGCCACCACACCACTAAGGCCCTAAGAACACCACCAGTGCTCATGGGCAGCCTCAGGTGGCTGGAGTCAGGGATGGGACCGCTGTTGTGAGAAAAAGCTGGCCATGAGCATGAGATTCCCCCACTGCAGCCTGCAGCTGCCTCCCTGTGCTCCCCATAAATGCCAGCTGCACTCTGATCGGGTGGCTCACTCTTCCATCTCCTTTAGGGTTCTGCTCAACATCTCCTCTCAGTGAGGCATTCCCTGACCACCCTAGTTGAAATAGCAATTCCCCACCTCTTGCTCCCTCTCCTCCATCTCTTGATTTATTTTCTCCATAGCACTATCCATACCTGATACATTAAGTACTTAACTTCATCTTATCCGTTCCATTACACTGTACGTTCCTCAAGGAACAGTTTTTATTTGCTGCTCCATACATAATAAGTAGAACACTGCCTGACCTGCAGAGACGCTCAAACTTTTTTGCTGGATGGTGCATAAAAAAGAAAAAAAAAAAAGCTGGACACTGGTTAAAGGCAGTAAAGATGGATTTTACCCAGTACTACTGCAGTGAGAGAAAGACTTCAGTGTAGAACTGAGATCAACTCCGATTCGGCTAGAGGTGACTGGGTGCTTTAAAAGGCGAATGAGAAAGTGCGGAAGGGAAATGAGAATGTGTGTGAGCTCAAGCAGGGTCAAGGCCATAGAACACTCCAGCAAGCAGGCAAGGGGGCCTGCCAATGAGATTAGGCCATCTGTGACTGCTAAATGCACTTGTCAAAGTTAGGCTCCTACCCCCCCACAGAGACTAGGGGACAGAGCCCTATCCTTCCTGACAGTTTCATTTCAAAGGAATGGCTCATAGACACTGAGGAAGACACTTCAGGTGGTAGGAGATACACATTACATCTCAAAGGCACAGAGAAAGAATTACAAGTTTTTAATAAACAATCTAACAAAAGGAAAGTCAGGGGCCTATTATCATTTGTACAGGTTAGAACAAAAGATAAATTCTTTGGGGCAGCCTTGAGCTTTTCTAGGTAGGAATGCAAATGAGGTTGGGTCAGCCCAGGAACATGGCCTTAGGCTGCTAGACACCACATTATACGGTTTGGCTGACCCCCACACAAATGTCACCATGAATTGTAGTTCCCATAATCCCGATGTGTCATGAGACGGACTAGGTGGGAGGTAATTTAATCACGGAGGCAATCACCCTCATGCTGTTCTTGTGATACTAAGTTCTTATGAAATCTGATGATTTTTATAAGATGTATTTCCCCCTTTTGCTCATTCTTCTCTCTCCTGCTTCCATGGGAAGAAGAATGTGTTTGCTTCCCCTTCCTCCCCAGCCATGCTGAACTATAAGTCAATTAAACCTCTTTCCTTCATAAATTACCCAGTCTTGGGTATGTCTTTATTAGCAGGGTGAGAACAGGCTAATACACCATGCTAGGGTGTTTTCAAACCCCTTGGAGGGTGGACGCACAGACAAAATTGTTTTTGTTGAAAGCTGCATTTCTTACAGGCCAAGGCTGAGGCCTAGTTGAAAAGAGGGTTCAGGGGAGCCTGATTAAAGTGTGGTCAAAAAAAGAGTCTCTGTGGATGGGTGAGTAGATGGTAGATAAACGACAGATGGATGGATAGATAAGGTATAACGGCTGGTGGGTAGGGTCAAGAATATAAGATCGAAAGGCATCCAAATTCACATAGGAAGTGGAAATCATTTCAGAGCAAAAGGGAAACTCCTTGACTCTTTTCAACAACTCATTTCAAACATGTGTGGTGGATATTATAAGCCTCTCACTTGCTCATAAAAACTGCTAATGGGAACAAGCTGATATTCATCTAGTCCTTCCAAACCTGCATTTGTTTCCTGTAGGATATTTTCCAGGACTGAGTTTGTTTGCTCACTGTTGAAAATTCATATTAGAGACCAATCCTAAGGAGCTTACAGAAGGATCTCCTATGGAGCTGATGCGATCTGTTCCAATTAACATTTTATTAATGAAGCATCTTTCAGTAGGATTTTTCTTCCTTTCCCCTTGGCATCTTGCCTCTGAGAAGAGGAAGAGCTGTAACCCACTTTCCTCCCTTCCCCACCCCGTTTCCATTCTTCTCCATCTCCAGTTCACACACTGAACCAAAACAGTCCCATGCATGCGAGATCACGAGGCAAAGAGCTGGTTCTCCAGGTAAGTGCCTGATTTCAGTGGCTCCACACAGCCCTAGATTATAGCAGTTTGCAGTCTCTCAGAAAGTCAGCTACGATATTGTCTAGACTTCTTTTTTTTTTTTAATCTTTTCGGACAACAAAAATTAAACTAAGAACAGGCAACTTTATAATTTAATATTTGAACATAAGTTGGAGACAGGGATAAATTCAGGGTTTGTGGAACTCTGGGTTTATATAATTGGAGGAGTGGGAGGGTAGAAAGAGTACTCTCCTGGATATGGAGAAATAGGAACGCTTTTACACTGTTGGTGGGAGTGTAAATTAGTTCAACCATTGTGGAAGGCAGTGTGGCGATTCCTCAAGGATCTACAACTAGAAATACCATTTGACCCGGCAATCTCATTACTGGGTATACACCCAAAGGATTATAAATTGATTATAAAGACACATGCACACGTATGTTCATTGTGACACTGTTTACAACAGCAAAGACTTGGAACCAACCCAAATGCCCATCAAAGATAGACTGGATAAAGAAAATGTGGCACATACACACCATGGAATACTATGCAGCCATAAAAAATATGAGTTCATGTCCTTTGCAGGGACACGGATGAATCTGGAAACCATCATTCTCAGCAAACTGATACAAGAACAGAAAACCAAACACCACATGTTCTCACTCATAAATGTCTGTTGAACAATGAGAACCCATGGACACAGGGAAAGGAACATCATACACTGGGGTCTATTGTGAGGTGGGGAGGGGTAACATCAGGAGAAATACCTAATGTAGGTGACGGGGGTATGGAGGCAGCAAACCGCATGGCATGTGTGTATCTATGTAACAATCCTGCAAGATCTGCACATGTACCCCAGAACTTAAAGTAAAAGAAAAAAAAAAGAGTACTCTCCCTATTTAAAAAAAGAATCCAAAAGTACAAATACAAACTCCGGGCTAACCACATGAACACACTGCCAGCGCCCCTCCCAGAGGGCACCAAAGAAGCCTGTGTGAGGGGCCTGAGGCTTAGGTTCATTAGCTCCCCCGTTGATCTGCCTCTGCTAGAAGGCAGAAAGGACTAGAGAGGTTTCTGCCACAGCATTCAAGTCTCTAGAAAATCGCTAAGCCTAACAGTCTTCTATTACATCAATCCCCGAGACACTATTCTTACCTCTCTTTCACAAACCACCATCCCTGCTGTTCCCTCTAATTTGGCAACAGCAATTCATTATAAAAGCGCGTATGCCGGCGTGGGTTTGGGCGTCCTCCTGGATTTGGGCTTTAATAGTCTAGTTCCGTGTCAATTATGTAATAGCCAAAACAGGGAGTTTAATGGAGTACCAAAAGCACAGTCATAGTTCTTACATAAGCCTCATAAACCATCCATAAGATCTGCTCTGAGGTTTGGATATTTGGGATTACATAAGGTAGACAGGAAACATTGACTCAGAGGCCAGGTTTCTTTCTGACTTTAAAAATAATAAAAGCTTTTTTGCATTTCATGTACTAGTTTATAGTGCTATAATAAGCTTTTGATAGGGAAAATAATCTTTCCTATGACTTACTTTATCGTGTAAACATAAAGGAATATCCTGACACTACTACTCAACTTTCGTTGGTACTTCTGCAAATGAAATGTATCACTCGGGATTCCCCTAAGTATTCTACATGGAATTATGAGTCCCTGATAAACATCAACTACTCTTCGCAGGAAAAACAATCAAGAAGGAGCTTGTAGACAAAACAGAAAAGTCTACATGCTATAATTCTTTGATGTGTCTCCTTTCCAATACTATTTTTTCCTTCCCATGTTCCTGACAACATATTTTTGACTTACCTTAAACCACTGTAGCAACATCCAGGCTACAAAGTGAAAAAGCAATGCTCTACAATGGTTCGCACCCCTAGCTACATGTTAGAATCACCAGGAAAGCTTTTTAACATTACAGATATCAAGGCATCACCCCAGACCAATTAGAACAGAATAACGGGTGGAGAGGGGACAAGGGGTGTTCCCAGCTATCAGTATATGTGATGGTTTTTACTTTTGCTTATTTTAGTGGGGGAAAAATAACCATAAATGTACTTGTTTTAGGGCGTGGGGAAAGGGAAGGGAAAAAGAGACAGATACTTTAATAACTGGCAACTCATAACTACTAAGTTTCCACCAGAGATTAAAAATAAAATAATTCAATAGTTTGAAAACTAAAAAGGATATATGCGGGATCTTTTTATCAAATAAGAATTCTCACCAATTCATAATACACTTCGAAAAACCAACTTCTAATGCTTTACAATTCTACCTAATGACTTTTTTTTAAAGGGTCCCATATTATCTTAAAGGGGTATCTCAAGCTAAGACCACTGCTTATCTCCAAGTAAAGTTAAAGCATGACACTCTTCTTGGATGCTTTGGTAATCACACATAACTTTGCCAATGAGCAAATATTTTTTTAAGCACTTATGTAACAGAGAGTACAGGCGCCTTTGGTATCCTGCCAAGAGTACTTCTTTCCGTGTTTGTATTTAAAATAGAATGGTAGTAACATCACTTGTGTGCCTGTAATTCCTTCTGTGCACAGGCTCAGAATGAAAAAAAAAAAAAAAAATGGATGTAGCAAGCCGCTTCGCTGCTTTACCATTATAAAGCTTGAAGAAAATAACACACTCATACTAAATTAAGATCGAAGACACAGACCAAATTATCCAAAGCTGGGGGTGGGTAAGGGAGAACTCGCTTTAACTAACCTACCACCGCGTCTAAAGCAGGGGGTGTTGAACCTGGCAGCAAGCGAAGGTGCCAAAAGAGCTGCAATCCGTCAGCCAGAGCAGGTGATGTGGGCAGGAAGCGTCGGCGCTCTGGAGACGAGAAGCCGAACCAGCTGCGCGCCGCCCAACTCCGCGCACCTGTCTCCGGCGGCTCCAGAGGGCGGGCGGCAGAGCCGGCCGACCCCGCCGGACCGCGCGGCAGAGGATCCGCTCACCTGGATCGCAAAGAGCCGAGACATGTAACGTCCAAGAGGCCACCACTGCCCTCACGGAGACGCTCATCCAGGCTCCGCCACGCTTCCTCCTCCTCTCCAGCGCCAGTTTTCTATTGACCGACAGGTCTGGACTCCGCTAAGCGGTCAAGGGTTTCCGCAGAAGGGGGCAGACAAACTTGCCCGGAGAGCCGGCGGCGGCGGCGCAGGTGGAGCGCGAGGGGCGCCCCCGCACCTGAGCCGCCGACGCTCGCTGTCACCTCCGCCCGCCCACGCCCGCGCCGCGGCGGCGCCCCGCTCCGCGCCCCCGCACTCACCTCGGCGCAGGCACCGCCCAGGCCGCCGCCCCCGCTCGAGCGCCGGGGCGCAGCCGGGGACCGGGGCCGCCCGCACGACGCCCGGGCGCTCCCGGCTTCGCCGCGGCCGCGGCTGCTCCTCCGGCCGCCTCGCCCGGACAAAGGAGAAGCCGAGGGGCCGGCGGCCGCCCAGCCCGAGCTTCGCCCCGCGAGGTGCGGTCCGCGGTGACGGCGGCCGGGCAGCTGGCGGGCCTGAGCGGGAGGCGGCGCGGGGCGGCTGATGCGCGCACCCCCTCCCGGCCGCGGGGAGACGCACACGCCGAGACCCGGGCGCCTCCTCCCGGCCCGCGCTCCGCGCCCCGCGTCGCAGCTCCGCGCCGGGAGCCGCAGCGCCCTCTGCCGACCGCCCCTGCGCCGGCCCCTGCGTGCGTGCCTGTCCGTCCCGGCCCCAGCCCCCAGCCCCGGCCTCTGCAGGTGCCCGAGCGTCGGGCAACCCCAGGAGAAGGAAGGAGTAAGACGGAGCTCCGGGGCAGGCTCCGTGGCAGGCTCCGGGGCAGGCCTCCAGGAATGGGTCCGGCTGTGTTCCGCTTAGAACAGAAGGAGGCGCTTCGAATTAGGGGCTGCAGGAGGCATTGGGGTTCAGCACTGGGAAACTTTGGTGGACGCTAGGGTGCCTGATTCACAGGAGCCCAAAGCCAGTCTCTGAGAAGATTTGCGCAAAAGGCAGGTGTTTCTTTCTAAAATCAGGCTTATTTCTGTTTAATGAGCTCCATATGTGCCTCCCCACTGTCGGAGGGGTTCCACCGAGCCTCGACCGCTCATAAGGTAAATAGACCAGTTAATGATTTTTCAAAGGCCTTTTTCCAGTCCTACCTCAAATGCTCAGGCTCCCCTACACCGTGCACCTGGAAGGTTTGAAAAGGCAAGCCAAACCAGAGGACTTGTGCAGATTCTGATTCAAATAGCAATGGAATAAAGATTTACCATTATAAAGATGAAACGATGTTGCTGCTCTTTGCACTATTTAGGTTGGCTTTTTTTGTTTTTAGGGGATGTCTTTTTCCAAAACACTGTGTTAAGCAATACTTTACGCCAGTTAATTTTTTTTTAACCAACTGGACTACTTGGTGAAGGAAAATCATGAAATGGCACTTTTTTTTTCACACCACTGTCTTTCAAGATTATTCCATCAGATCTTCCTTCTCCCTTGGAAGAATCTAGGGCAAATTTCATAGCTTTTCCTGTCACTTTCAGGTGCTCATAAACAGTCGGATTTGCTGATATTAAAAAGTTCAGTCCAAAACCATCATTCTCAGCAAAGTAACACAAGAACAGAAAACCAAACACCGCATGTTCTCACTCATAGATGGGAGTTGAACATTGAGAACACATGCACACAGGAAGGGGAACATCACAAACCCGAGCCGGGAGGAGGGAGAGGATGGGGAGGGGAGGAATAGCATTAAGAGAAATACCTAATGTAAATGGCAGGTTGATGGGTGCAGCAAACCACCATGGCACATGTATACCTGTGTAACAAACCCGCACATTCTGCACATGTATCCCAGAACTTATAATTAAGTCCAAATCAAAGTTTTAATCGCAAATTAAAATCAAAATCAAAATCAAAGCTTTAATCGCAATCCATTCAACCCTTCCCCACTCACCTCCGATCACCCACCAGACCCCAACTTGACCCAAACTCGGAAGCCTGCATGGAGGAGGGAAACGACCTTTGCATCCTGCTTCTGTCCTCCCCAGCTAGCTCTGTAAAGACTGGTTCCACCGCCAGGCGTGGTGGCTCATGCCTGTAATCCCAGCACTTTGGGAGGCTGAGGTGGGTGGCTTACCTGATGTCAGGAGTTTGAGACCAGCCTGGCCAATATGGTGAAACCCTGTCTCTACTAAAAATACAAAAATTAGCTGGGTGTGGTGACCTGCACCTGTAATTCCAGCTACTCAGGAGAATCTCGAACCCGGAAGGCAGAAGTTGCAATGAGCTGAGATCAGGCTCCTGCACTCCAACCTGGGTCACAGAGCAAGCCTAGCTTGGGCGACAGAGCAAGCCTCTGTCAAAAAAAAAAAAAAAAGACTGGTTCCTCAAGTTGGGCATTGTGGGGTTCTGACCCTGCAGCTTCAGCCTCAGCGTCACTGGTAGTCTACTTCATGCAGGCCCTGCAGATCAGTCCCAGCTACTTTCCACCATGTGTGTGCTGGCCCAGGGACACCAACTGGCATTTGGTCCTTCACACTGTAGAAGAGCAGGCTGCCATCGCTGCAGCACTGTCTTCTTATTCTCTGGTCACAGGCAGCTCTGACCAGCCTCTTCCCTTGAAGTTTCTCAGGCAGCCATCTCTGGATTCATGCATGTCCCCACACTCCAGGTGACACATGCAGGCTCTCCGAGTAGTTCTCTGGAAGCATGCCTTTTTTTGCATGAAGTAGGTGGGTCTTCCTTCTTCTCCCTGTCAGAACCATGTCATTCTCACCACCAACCTTCCCCCTTGATTTCTCTCTCCTTTCCTTCCATTTGGTCTGAAGGTGGCAGAACCCTAACTTAGCAAATCCTACAGAGACGATCCAAAAAACTCTATTTATGTGTGGGGACACTTGTCTGTGTGGTGGCATAGAGGTGAGCCCCTGAGCTCTTGGGAACATGAGCAACTGACAGCCTGCAGCTGTCACACATTTGGATCCTCCACAGAGCTCACACCAAGGTCTCACATTCCCCAGCTGTTTCCAGCTTACCACTGAGCATGGTGAGAGCACTAAAGCTATACCATTTCTACCTCCAATTGGCAGCCTTTGCCCAGGAATTTCTATCAATCACCCTACCAGGCTTTCTCAGAATGTGCTGCAGTCTGGAGCTTTTCCTACCCAATCTTCTTCCTTTCCCTCTCTCCATTCACAAGTGTCAGACCTGCATTGCAGTCAGAAGGCACCTGCATCCCAGACTTTTCTTTCAAATATTCTGGCACATCTAATCCTATCTTGGCATCTGCTTCTCAGAGGTCCCAAACTGACATAGTCATCTATTGGCCCACCCAGCCACTATCCCAAGATAAGTCTTATTTTAACATTTGATTATGCTGTATTTAGAAACTGTGAAAAGAACAATGGCAAAATCATGGCACCAACCTGAGTGTCAATCAACAGTTGACTGGATCAAGAAGATGTGGTCCATATATTAATACAACATTATGCAGCCATAAAAAAGAATGAAATCATGTCCTTTGCAGTGACGTGGGGTGGAGCTGGAGGCCATTATCCTAAGTGAAGTAATTCAGAAACAGAAAACCAAATACCACACATTCTCACTTATAAGTGGGAGCTAAACAATGAGTACACACAGACATAAAGATGGAAATAATAGACACTGGGGACTCCAAAAGAGGGAAAGGTGGGCAGGGGGCAAAAGTTGAAAAATTACAACTTTTTCACCTTTTTCACTGGGGTTCAGTGTTCACTGTTTGGGTAATAGGTACACTAGAAGCCCAATCTCCAGTATGCTTATGTAACAAACAAGCACATGTACCCACTGAATCTAAAATAAGTTTTTTGTTGTTGTTGTTGGTTTTTTGTTTTTTGTTTTGTTTTGTTTTTGTTTTTTTTGAGACAGAGTTTCACTCTGGTACCTAGTCTGGAGTGCAGTGGCATGATCTCGTCTCACCACAAACTCTGCCTCCCGGGTTCAAGTGATTCTCCTGCCTCAGCCTCCTGGGTAGCTGGGATTATAGATGCATGCCATTATGCCAAGCTAATTTTTGAATTTTTAGTAGAGATGGGGTTTCCCCATGTTGGCAAGGCTGGTCTCGAACTCCTGCCCTCAAGTGATCTGCCCACCTCGGCTTTCCAAAGTGCTGGGATTACAGGCATGAGCCACCGTGCCCAGCCAAATTAAACTTAAAAAACAAAACAAAAAAAAAGCTGTGGAAGGAAGAGAAGAATATTCTTTTGAATTAAAAAAAAAAATGTGATCAGCAAGTATCTCAGTGTACATTCCCTCCCACAGCAGAGACTGATAGAATTACTTGAATACAGATATTTTCATTTATTTATTTATTTATTTATTTAGAGATGGAGTCTTGCTCTGTCTCCAGGCTGGAGTGCAATGGCACAATCTCAGCTCACTGCCACCTCTGCCTCCTGGGTTCAAGTGATTCTTCTGCCTCAGCCTCACAGGTAGCTGTGATTACAGGTGCCCACCACCATGCCCAGTTAATTTTTGTATTTTTAGTAGAGATGGGGTTTCACCATGTTGGCCAGACTAGTCTCAAACTCCTGACCTCATGATCTGCCCACCGCAGTCTCCCAAAGTGCTGGGATTACAGGAGTGAGCCACCATGCCCAGCCATATCATTTATTATTTTTTTTTTTTTTGAGACGGAGTTTCGCTCTTGTTACCCAGGCTGGAGTGCAATGGCACGATCTCGGCTCACCGCAACCTCCGCCTCCTGGGTTCAGGCAATTCTCCCGCCTCAGCCTCCTGAGTAGCTGGGATTACAGGCACGTGCCACCATGCCCAGCTAATTTTTTGTATTTTCAGTAGAGACGGGGTTTCACCGTGTTGACCAGGATGGTCCCGATCTCTCGACCTCGTGATCCACCCGCCTCGGCCTCCCAAAGTGCTGGGATTACAGGCTTGAGCCACCACGCCCAGCCATCATTTATTTTTTAAGGTAATCTCAGCAACCAGGAGTGATGAGATTGAGATGTTAAGATGGAGAAGTATGAAAGGCAACTTAAACCTATATTTTCAAGGCCACTGTTGTATGTAACAGGCACACAAGGACACAATGAATACCACTTGGACTCTGAGGAGCTTATAATGGTCATTTCAAAGACACAGGGCTGAACATTTACCTTCTGGCTCCTATTCTTCATTGATTGAAATTGCCTTTGGAGGTTTAACTCCCAAAGGCACCTAGTGCTTTAGAAAAGACGCTAGGCAGAGAATCAGAGTGACCCATAGCTGCATCCTTGAGATAGGACCTTGTCAACTCACAGGAAACACCCATCAGAACTATGGCTGAGAGGGAGCCAAAGAGATGTGCAGGGAAGCATAAGTGTCTGCTGGCGCCTTTTCCCTTTTTCCTTACCAGACTGAGGAGCATGTGGGTAGAACAGAGGCATCTGCCTTGTGAAATTCCAAAGTGCCAAAATGCCAGTGGGAAAAGCCTGAGGAAGAAAGAATAGAGTGACGTTCGCGAGTCATGAATGACGCTTGGGAGGCAGATTGGCTTACCAAAGAGCAAACTAGATATTAGTGGTCAGGGCCTGTGTGAAGGGATGGGAGCCAGGATTGGACAGAGAGAGAGATTGAACCATGATTAAGTCCAACAGAGCTGCAGTCTAAACCACAAGGAGCCCTGGAGCACATACAGAGTGGTGTGCTGAGCCTGCTCCTACCAGCTCCTGAACATCATTTGTTACATTTTTGTCAATCAGTTGTTAAACAGCCATTATTAAGTTTTAAATTATATTAACCTACAATTATGTGTATTTATTGAAAACAAAGTTAATACTAAAAACTCATTCTTCCCTAATTACTACATGAGCAGTAAAGTACACTGTTGAGGGGGTTTTTTGTTTGTTTTTTTAATGGAGACTGGGTCTTGCTATGCTGCCCAGGCTGCTCTCAAACTCCTGGTGTTCAAGCAATCCTCTCACCTGCGCCTCCCAAAGTGCTGGGATTACAGGTGTGAGCCACCACCCCTGGCCACTGTTGAGTTTATTTACCACTGTTACAGCTGTGTGATGGAAATATTACGTGTACCATTTTGCATCTATTCCCAACTCTGCATTCAGCGATATTGCTTTGATAGCTTGAAATCATCTGTGGAGGGTGTATTTTCACCACAGAAATTAGGAAATACTACACATCAGGATGTTTTCCTTAAAGGAGCCAGTTTTAAACATTTACATGCACGCTGCTGCTTGTGGGATCCATTCAGAGTTGTCCCAGGGTGGGCTAATGAGTAAGGTCTCTAAGTCCCTGCCAGATCCACCATTGGCTATGGACTCTGCAGGGAAGATGTACTCTCGGGTGAGGGGGCTCTCTGCAGGCGAGGCAAACACGAGAATTAGATGGCCCAAGACAGTCTGCTCACAGCATTGCCAAGAGCTGAGGCGAGTCCTTCCGTGAAGGGACAGTTCTGTATCCTCCACAACCAGCACAAAGTTGTTGATATATATCGTCACTGCAATGCTCTCTTCATAGTACTTTCTTACTCGTTTTAAATGCCGGCTACTTCTGTAGTTAAAGCCATTTTCTTCTAATATTGTTTATATGTGATTTTTTTCTTACTATTTGTTTTCTTAATTCATTAAACCTAAAGTTTGCCTCCTTTTTGGCTTTTTAAAGAACCAGCTTTTGACTTTGTTGACCTTATTGTATTTTATTTACAAGTTTACTAATTTCTATTCTGATTTTTATTATTTCCTTTATTCTGTGTTCTTTGGGCTTATTCTATTCTTTTTCTCACTTTCAAATTGAAAGTTTAGCTTATTAATTTTCAGTCTTTTTTGCACGTATATATTTCCTACACAGTTGTAGCTGCAATACTTTCAATATCATTAAACTATAAAGTTCTTAATTTCCATTATGATTTCTTTTTTGACCCATGAATTATTTCAGAAGTGTGTTTTTAATTTCTAAATGCATGAGGCTGTTTTAGATATCTTTTTGCTGTTGATTTTTAATTTAATTTAATTGTGGCCAGAAAACATGGTCTGTTTGATACAGATTCTTCAAAATAGATATAGACTTGCTTTGTGGCCTACTCATAAATACTCCATGTTCTTGAGAAGAATGTGTATCTTCTAATTTAGGTACAGGGGTCTACATTGGACTTTTCAGATTGAGCTTTTTAATATTTTCATTCAAATATGCTCTCTTTTCTAAGAGTTTGTCTCTATGAGCTATCAATTCCTGAGAGCATTACAATCCCCCATTGCGATGCTGAATTTGTTAATTTCTCTTTGCTATCCTGTGAGCTGCTGCTTCGTACGTACACAAATCTCATTTATGAAAAGTCCACTTTCATGACCTTATTGTCTTCCAAAGCCCTCACTTCCCAATGCCGTCACACTGGATATTATGTGTCAACGTATAAATTCTGAAAGAGTACATTCAATCTATGTATTAGTCTGTTCTCACATTGCTATAAGGAAACACCAGAGACTGGGTAACTTATGAGAAAAGAGGTTTAACTGGTTCATGGTTCTGCAGGCTATACAGGAAACGTAGTGGCTTCTGCTTCTGGGGAGGCCTCAGGAAGCTTCCAATCATGAGGAAAGCAAAGGGGAGCATTCTGCATCTCACATGGTGGGAGCAGGAGCAAGAGAGGTATGGGGGGAGGTGCTACTCACTTTCAACCAGATCTTGTGAGAACTCGCTCACTATTGTATAAACAGCACCAAGAGGATGGTGCTAAGCCATACATGAAAAATCTACTCCCATGATCCAACCGCCTCCCACCAGGCCCCACTCCAACACTGGGGATTACAATTTTACTTGAGATTTGGGTGGGGACACAAATCCAAACCCAGTTTCCCCAAATCTCACGTCCTTCTCACATTGCAAAATACAATCATCCCTTCTCAACACTCCTTCAAAGTCTTACCTCATTCCAGCACTAACTCAAAAATCCAAAGTCTCATTTGATATAAGTCCCTTCCGCCTATGAGCCTGTAAAGTCAAAAACAAGTTAGTTACTTCCAAGATGCAATGGCAGTACAAGCGTTCAGTAAATGTTCCCATTCCAAAAGGGAGAACTCTGACAAAAGAAAGGGGCTACAGGCCCCAGGCAACTCTGAAACCCAGCAGGACAATCATTAAATCGTAAAACTCCAAAATCTCCCTGACTCCATATTTCACACCCATTGCACACTGATATGAGACGTGGGCTTCCAAGGCCTTGGGTAGCTCTGCCCCTGTATCTTTGCAGGGTTCAGGCCCCATGGCTGCTCTCATGGGCTAGTGTTGAACACCTGTGGCTTTTCCAGGTGCAGGGTGGAAGCTCTTGATAGATCAGCTATTCCAGGGTCTAGTGAATGGTAACCATCTTCTCACAGCTCCACTAGGCAGTGTCCCAATGGAGACTCTCTGTAGGGCTCCTACCCCACATTTCCCCTTCATACTTCCCTAGTAGAGGTTCTCCATGAGGGCTCCACCCCTGCATTAGGCTTCTCTCTGAACATCCAGGCTTTTCCATGCATTCTCTTAAATCTAGGCAGAAGCTCCAAACTTCAGCTCTTGCATTCTGCGCACCCACAGCTTAACACCACATGAAAGTCACCAAGGCTTATGGCTTGCACCCTCTGAAGCATGGTCTAAACTGCACCTGGGCCCCTCTAAGCCACAACTAAAGTTACAGCTAGAGTGTCTAGGTATAGACAGCAGTGTCCTGAGGCTGCACATAGTAGCAGGCTACACACGGTAGCAGGTCCCTGGGCCTGGCCCACTAAACCATTCTCTTGTCCCAGCTTTCTGGGCCTGTCATGGGAGAGGCTGCCACAGGGTCTCTGAAATGCTTTCAAAGCCTTTCTCCCTTTGTCTTGGCTATTGCCACTTGCCTTTTCAGTCTTGCAAGTTTCTCTAGCAAATGGTTGCTCCACAGTCTGCTTGGATTCATCCCCTGAAAATGGGCTTTTCTTTTCTCTACATGGTCAGGCTGCAAACTTCCCAGACTTTTGTGCTCTGCTTCCTTTTTAAATATAAGTTCCAACTTTAGATCATTTATGTGCTCATGCATATAACAGCATAGGCTGTTAGAAGCAGCCAGGTCAAATTTTGAATACTTTGCTGCTTAGAAATTTCTTCTGCCAGAAGGCTAAATCATCAATCTCCAGGTCAAGGTTTTACAGATCCCTTCAGCAGGGTCCCAGTGCGGCCAAGTTCATGGCTAAGACATAACAAAACTGACCTTCGCTCTGGTTCCCAATAAGTTCCTTGTTTTTATGTGACACCTCCTCAGCTTGGCCTTCCCTGTCCATATTTATATCAGCATGTTAGTCTCTACCATTTACCCAGTGTCTAGGAAGTTCCAAACTTTCCCTCATCTTCCTGTTTTCTTCTGAGCCCTCCAAACTCTTCCAACCCCTGCCTGTTACCCAATTCCTAAGTCACTTTCACATTTTCAGGTGTCTTTATAGCAATGCCTTACTCCTTGGTACCAATTTTCTGTGTTAGTTCATTCTTGCATTGCTATAAAGAAATACCTGAGACTGGGTAATTTATGAGAAAAGAAGTTTCATTGGCTCATGGTTCTCCAGGCTGTACAGGAAGCATAGCAGCTTCTGCTCTGGGGAAACCTCAGGAAGCTTCTAAACAGGGCATAAGTCAGAGGGGAAGTAAAGCATCTCACATGGCCAGAGAAATAGCAAGAGAGTGATGGGGAGGTGCTACACACTTTTAAATAGCCAGATCTTGTGAGAACTTACTCACTATCATGAGAACAGTATGAAAGAGGTGGTGCTGAACCATTCATGAAGGATCTACGCCCATGATCCAATCACCTCCCACCCAACCCCACTTCCAGCATTAGGGATCACAGTTCGACATGAGATGAATGGGACACAGATCTAAACTGTATCAGTTTGTAACACTTTTTCTGCTGACTGTCACACTGTGGGCTATTTCCTAACATATTTGCAATTATTTATTTAGAGATTACATTTGCGTTTTTTCTGGACTCCTTTTACTGATTGACTAATCCACACTTTTGCTGGTGATGCAGCCCTTAAAGCCTTTATGCAGAGATTTTAGCTCCAACATCTCCCCTTGTAGAAACCAAAGATCTAAACTTCTACCCCCAAAACATCAAAATCCTAGTTTACAGGTCATCTATTTATTGAGTACTGTACCCATTTACTTAACCACTCTGGCATCATCTTTCTCTTTTTCTTAGTGCCTGACTTACTTTCTTGTGAAGTTATCTATGCATTTAAATGTGTCATTATGGCCTGAGTTCTCCTGAATGCAGACCGTGCGACAAAATCTTATGTGCAGGTAATTTATTTGGGAAATGATCCCAGGGAATGGCAAAAAGAGACCAGTGAAGGAAGGAAAACCAATATTAAAATTCATTATCGAGTTAGTCACTGCTCCAGATGACTCATGCTTGATCTTCCTGGGCTCTTATAAAATGCATCACAGATACATCTCCTTGCATCACTCGTATCTCTTGTACTTCCTACTGAACTCAATCCATAAAATAGTTCCATTCACAGTGGCAGCCAGCAGTAATCTCTAGAAAGACCTAATACCAGTGGGTTAGAGAAAGAAGCCACAGCCTCTTCTGCTGTACCTGGTGCCTAGAAGGTAACTGATAATGAACATTTTCCTCCTCTATTCTCCATTCCAGATTTTCTTTACCTCTGCCATAACTTTGGCCCAACTAGGTTGCTTGTCAGGTGGGGCTTGATCCCTTAGTGGTCTTGTCTCTAGCCATGACCTCTTCAATTCATTTATTGCTGTTGCTGGGCATGGAAGCACCAAGAGATAGCCAGTGGCTCCCCTGCATTATGGCATACTCCTTTTACTCCCCTGCATTCTGGCATACTCCTGCCCAACCTGTGCAGCAACAATTGTAGGTCCTCAGCATAACCAGGGTCAATACCTCCTGCCAGAATAACTACTACTTTCTTTGCTTGCTGGTCTATTGGCATGGAAAGCTCAAAGTGATCAGATGGTTGTTGTACCTTCAAGTTCTTAGGAACTATTACTGTGATCAGAGCCTCTACTCAGCAAAGTCCAAATTTCAGAGGAAGTGCAAATTATGAATGGGACGCAAGGAGTCTTGATGAGAGGACCTACTCCTTCTGTTCTGTGGTTCTTGGACCAATGTATTTTAGCTATTGACCACATGGCACCACATTAGCCAATAGCTTAGCACACACACCTGAGAAGGTTCTGCTACAAAATGGGCATACAGGTTTGTGACTGTATGTACAAGCTTCTTATTTCTGGAAGAGGGTCTGTATTTTTCTGCTCAGGCTGAGCTGAAAGCTGACATTGGATACCAACCTGAAGGCAATGGTGGGACCCTGTGGGCAGATCTCGAAGAACACAACATCACATCATGGGGCACAGGCCTTAGGTAATATTTTCACAGGAAATTAAGCAAGAGGAATTTTCTCTTCCCTAGTAAGAGGGAATGGTCTGCTTCTACCAGCCCAGATGTTGAAGGAAATCTAGGGATTCAAAATACTCAGGCTTGCCAGCCCTAACATCCCTATCCAAGACCTCGAGACCCTCTTGTCTTATATCAGGGCCCTGATTCTGACACAGGAGACCAGTTGAGGCTGTGCCGTCAGTTTCCTGGGAAGCTGTGCCACAATCCTGATAATTATTTTCCCCAAACTGTTATATTGTAAACATACTTCATATCTCAATGCTGTCATTTCCACTTGTGCCTCACTCTAATCTATCACATGAGAGAATCTTAGTAATTTTGGTGCTACTGCATACTAGGATTATCAGCCTCAATGTATGCTAGCAATGGAGTCCTTATTGCTGTCTGACTGGAAGGTGATCCAGCCAAAATCCCACCCTGAGGGTCTGTTTTCCAGAGCTACTTCTAGAACTGTCTTAGCACAGGTTGCCCTAAAAGCAGAGAACAAGGAGACATAAGAGGAAGTTCATATTCAGGTAGATAACTGGGCAAATGATCCCAAAAAGCAGCTATATACAAGGCAGTTGTAGAACAAGAAAGGAGGTCGTGTAGAATATTGGATGTTTTATTGAGTTGGCCACTCAGAAGGGTGAATGGTGAGGAACATGTTATAAAATGCATCTCAGAAATATCCTCCTGAGAGATGAAAGGAAGATACTCTTTCAGTATGGCTTCCATTTTCTGTTGGTCAAGAGCAGTGCAGGAGTTTTTACACACCCACTCCCCTAGGGTGTGCATGTGTGAGAGATGAGAAATGTCTGCAGGTACCTCACGCCGTGATGCCAGAGATTCTTCAGGGAGGAAAGCAAGAGAGGCACAGGGCAGAATCAAGGTAAGGGTGCTGTCTGGTTATACTGGCATGAGGCTGGTCTAAGCTTCTTGAAATTGGTTGCTGCAGCAGCAGCTGGAACAAACAGTGGGACCAAGGGAATTTGCAGAGATCTCACAAGCAGCATTCATCACAGCTATTAATTGGATATTTTATAGTATTTTAAAGTATTTGAGTCAGGAGTTGTTTGGTTTTTTTTTTCCTACAAAATGTAGTTTCTCCAAATATCCAGAAGGAGAATAACCACACTAGTCTCTGTGCATGTGTCTATGTAGCTGGCTGGAGAAGTCTCACAGTGGGATGGGAAAAGCACCAAATATGTCAAAGCCAGAAGGTATTTTTTCTGGTCTGACATTGGCTATATAACCTGAGCAGTTTACTTAGCTTCTGTGAGCCACAGTTTCTCCATCAAAAAGGAAGGGGAATAAGAAAAATTGTGTTACCTACCTTGTAGGACAGAAATCAAAGATGTAATAAATACAAATGTGTTTCATAAACTGCAAAGTGCCATGCATATATAATTTATGATGATTATAAACATTAAGGCATATTCTGGGTGACCTGGCTGCCCTCTGCACTCCCAAAACAAACCCACACTGAGTCTTGGGCTTTTCAAAACAAAAATAATGACATGAGATGGATGTTTTTAAGGAGAGAAAAAAGAGTAAACCAGATGTGATGGTATTCTTTAAAATAAAGCAGACATGTTCCAGTCATATAAAATGTAACCAGAAGAAAGGTAAATGGAACTGTTGTGCACTGCGGTGGGACTATGAGATGGTACCACTGAAGAAAACAGTGTGGAGGTTCCCCCAAAAACTAAAGACAAGGCCCGGGCAAGGTGGCTCATGCTTATAATCCCAGCACTTTGGGAGGCTGAGGTGGGCAGATCACCTGAGGTGGGAGTTCAAGACCAGCCTGACCAATGTGGAGAAACGTGTGCAGACATCTCCATCCAGTGACAGGGGAGCCATACCTTCCCATTTCAAACACACTCTCCAGCTCCTGGGTACCTGTGCCTTGGAAGTCCTGGTCCACATACGGAGTCTCAGGATCTCCCAGCTTCTCCTCATCCTTTTGCTGCTGCTCTGCCGCCATCAACCTGATCCCAGGGAGAATGGAAATCCTTTCACCCTGCGCAGGAAAAATGGAACCGAATAACCAAAGGCCCAAGGGCAGACTACTCCATCTTCTGGCCGTGTTGTCTAAAGCCAGCCTTAACTGTCTTTCCTCCCTTAGCAGGGTTCATGGCACGTCGGCTGCCGTTATTAAATACCATCAACACTGCCTCCTCCAATGCAGATTACATAGTTGTTTACTATTCTTGAAAATGACCTGTGATTTATACTTGGCTTTAACATTCAAGAGCTACAGCACTTGACTATTCTTCTAAAATGTGGTTGCATTTAGAGTGTGGTAGCTAACATCCTAAAAAAAAAAAAAAAAATGCACAAAGTGGGTTGACTGTTTTTGTCTCAATAATGCACATTTCTTTTGCATGTTTGCCTTGAAAGTCTGTTTTTACTCATATTTGAGATTGCTCTGCTCTTTGGTTTCTAGTGGCAAAAATTATGGGAAATGAAACGAAATCATAAATTCTGTCCCTAGACCTGTGGTAAATTCTCCCAGGCAGTTATGTCTGCCATGGTGAAAAAATTAGTGAAGTAAAATGCCTGCAATCCTCTTTGTGCTATTTGAATTTCAAATGCATTATGAATCCCTTGGGAATATGACATTAATTCAGGGCTATAACTAAAATTTGGTATATTAAAAGACATGTTATTTGCTTCTCTTTGCTTGTTTTATGTACTTATAGTGGATTAAACTTCAGTTATTATGACAAAGCCTATTGGAAAGTGTACACATGGATTTTACCACAAAATTTGCTATAGAGCACACAAAGAATCCTTTTCAGGAAACCTGATCTATTCAAACCAGTTTTTCAAATGTTTCCTTACCTGTTATTTAGGTTAAAGTATCTAAAAACCTCATCACAGAAGACCTTTCAAGAGGCTTTCTTAGCAGAATGACAATTCCCTAGGATTACACCTACGATTTCAAAAAGGATTTCTCTGGCAAGCAGTAAATATTGACCTCCCAAAATCTAAACATGATTATAAAATTGCAGGATGTTGGTACACACATTACTTATATTCCTTTGGGCCTTCCATATTTTGACCAGTGTGATCCAATATTTTTCCTTTTTTTTTTTCTCTAGGCATTCATTTCTCAACAGAAATGAATGTTCAGTGGTCACTGATGACCTACTTTGCGTCAGCACAGTGCAACAGCGGTAAACATATCACCCATGGTCTCTGTACTTAGGAAATTCACATCCTAGGCAATTTCAGATTGTACAAGGACCACGGAAAAAATAAATCAGATTCTATGATAAAAACTTGGAGGGGTTGAGTGTGTATTTTGGATGTGAGTCACCTGCACTGTCGCTTTGTACCCTGGGTCTTCCAGGTAGAGGGAAGGAAACTGACACATTCCTGACGTGAAAAATAACTCACTAACTGTATCCTTTTTTAACTACAGGGTTTTTTTTAGCCTTTAGTTCCTTAAAATTGAATTACTGGGATAGAAAAGTTAACATGCTTACGGCTACATATAATAGATTATATGTACATACATATATATGTATGTGCATGTCATGCACATATACACATACACACACACACCGGGGTCCACAAACAGAGCCTCAGGACCTCCCAACTTCTCCTCATCCCTGTGCTGCTGCTCTGCCGCCACCAACCTAGCGGTGTGTGTGTGTGTGTGTGTAACAGAAAGCTTTAACTAAAAAGCCTGCACCAATTTGTACTCCTAACATCAATGTACAAGAAAGTCTATTTGTTTCACCTTTATTTTAATCTCCTTTTAAAATTTTTGCAAATTTGATAAATAAAAATCATATCAAATTTATTTTCTTATCATATTTTTAATATAACTTTGAAAAATACAGAAAAATTTAGGTAACATATATGTAAATTATAAAACAAAATAACACATGAACTCATGACCCAAGCCAAGGCCTGCATCTCTTAATGGGCTTCTCCTCTCTCCCTTGGCCTCCCCCTCCTCATGCCGCCCCTCAACATAACCTTCATCCTGAATTTTAGGTCGATTCTTTCTGTCTTCTGAAATAATTTTATCACATATGTATGTATAACTGAATCATATCTTGTGAGGTTTCTTTTTCGCTTTATGAAAATGGTATCATCCTTAATAAGGTTCTGCAACTTGCAATTTTCACTCAGTACAGTGTTTCTAGGAGTCATCTATGTTGCAGCACACTATTGACGTCGACTCATTCCCTCTGCTCCACAATATTCCATCATTTCCCTGATGGGTTGTTTCTAGCTTTTGTTAATATGCATCAATATGAACATCTCATAAAAGTCGCTTTGTGTGTCAAAAAAGTATTTGAAGTAATGTCAAATATTTTTCTAATATGGCTGTACAATGTACTGTCTCCCCAGCACTATAGAAGATTACCCATTTGTTCTCATCCTCTCTAAAACTTCCTATGGTAAGAGTTGTTAATTTTTGGCAATCTAGTGGGTATAAAATATCTAACTACAGCCGGGCACAGTGGCTCACGCCTGTAATCCCAGCACTTTGGAAAGCCAAGGCACAGAGATCACAGGGTCAGGAGTTTGAGACCAGCCTGACCAACATGATAAAGCCCAGTCTCTACTAAAAATACAAAAAAAAATTAGCCGGGCATGGCGGCGCGCGCCTGTAATCCCAGCTTCTCAAGAAGCTGAGGCAGGAGAATAACCTGGACCCAGGAGGCAGAAGTTGCAGTGAGCTGAGATCGCACCACTGCACTCCAACCTGAGTGACAGAGTGAAACTTCATCTCAAAAAAAAAAAAAAAAAAAAAAAAAAAAAAAAAAAAAAAAAAATTAACTATGGTTCTAGTTGGTATTTCCCTGATTATTAGTGAGACACAGCATCTCTTCTTATGGTTATATGCCATACATATTTTCTTTTTTGTGAAATACCAGTTCATTTCTTTTGCCTAGTTTTCAATTATGTAGTCATATATATTACAGATTTATAGATCACTGCATATGCACCATACTAATCCTTTGTTGGTGATATGTATTAAAATATGTCCTCCTGAATGTGACTTGACTTTTATTTTCTTTACGTCATTTTTTAGGAAGTCTTCCAAATGTAATACATATGAAAGTCTTAAAATTAATCCTATTTCTAGTTGGAAAAATGTTTAAATTGAAAACTCTTTAGGATTATATAAGTAGTTACCCTTCTAATTGACATGTTTGTTTTCACGTTTTTTGTTATTTTGAGACAGGGTCTTACTCTGTCACCCAGGCTGCAGTGCAGTGGCATAATCACAGCTCACTGTAGCCTTGAACTCCTGAGCTCAAGTGATCTTCCCACTTCAGCCTCCAGTGTAACCAGCAGGCTTCATGCCCAGCTAATTTATTACTACCACTACTGTTATTATTATTATTATTATTATTATTTGTAGAGACAGAATCTCACTTTGTTGCCTAGGCTGGTCTTAAACTCCGAGGCTTACGTGATCCTCCTGCCTCAGCTTCCCAAAGTGCTGGGATTACAGGCATGAGTCGCTGCACCTGACTTAAGTTTTTAATTAAATTAGCATGCCAATTTAATTATTCCAATTACATTATGTTTAACCAAGTTGAAATTAAGCTTTCATTTGCTGCCCAATTTCTCTAGGGAATCTAAATGTACTAGAACCTTATACTAATTCACATTTCTGTTACTTATTAGCCAAAATAATGAAGTTGCTTTCAAAAATTTTACTATTTCTGGCTTACGGATTAGCTTTTAAAATATCTTGTCTGTACAGCCTGGAATGGCAGAATGTACACTTCATTATTACAAGAACTAGAAACACCTCATGCAAATGGCAACTCCATATTGAAGGTATGCTGGCATGGGTGAGTGTCCTTCAGGGGAGCCTTCCCGCATTCTCCCAGCTGGAATCCATTGCTCTTCCTTCTGCAGTCCCGTAGCTGTGTGTGTGTAGACTTTGCATTGCAATGTACTTTTGTTCACATGTTTGTTCATCTCATTTGGCTGACCTCATGCCTTATTTATTTCTAGTTGTCTAGTACCTATCTTGGTGCTTATTACATAGAATATGCTCAATAAATATTGGTTGATTGATCAACTCATTGGATGGTGACACTGGGTGATGTCAAAGTGGGCAGCCTATTTGCTTAGCTTCTGTTTTCCAGATCAGTTAGACCAAGATCACATATAATACATTTCAACTATTGTTGAAATGGTCTTTCTTTTTTTTTTTTTTTTGTTTTTGGGGGTTTTTTTTGTTTGTTTATTTTAAGATGGAGTCTTGCTCTGTTGCCCAAGCTGGAGTGCAGTGGCTTGATCTCGGCTCACTGCAACCTCTGCCTCCCAAGTTCAAGTGATTCTCCTGTCTCAGCCTCCCGAGTAGCTGGGATTGCAGGTGCCTGCCACCACACTCAGCTGACTTTTGTATTTTTAGTAGAAACAGGGTTTCACCCTATAGCCAAGGCTGGTCTGGAACTCCTGACTCAATCGATCTGCCCACCTTGGCCTCCCAAAGTGCTGGGATTACAGGTATGAGTCACCACTCCCAGCCAAAATGGTCACTCTTTTCTATCTCTCAATCTAGATAATTTTTGGAGGACCCAAACACCACATAGGAGATAAGAAAGGGGGAATTTTGAAGTATCATCCCCAGTTCCTAAAGCCAAGTTCTTCTAGCAATATAAGAAATTGGATTAGGGTAGAAAACATGGAGTCCAAGTCCAGCTCTTCCCCTTAACACCTGCTTAGGGCTTTAGTTCTCTACAAAACTGACCAGGGTTAGAATCATCCAGTAGGCAACCACACTGCACATTGGGAAAACAGAGGTTTTGAGAGTCAGGTGGATCTGGCATTATATCAGTTTCTAGTTTAAAATATCAGTTTCTAGTTTAACAATGTAGGGCACATTATTTAAATTCACTGTTCCTCAGTTTTCCATGGGAACTATAGAACCTACCTTGCAATGTTGCTGTGCTAAATGAGACCAAATATATGAAGCACATGCCACTGTGCTTAGCACACAGTAGATTCTAGACAGGAACTTCAGTTGTGTAAATCACACTCCTGTGCTTATATGCAGAAGAAGCTCATCTTTCATCCATTCTTTTTTTTTTTTTCTTAGGCAGGGTCTCCCTCTGTTGCCCAGGCTGCAGTGCAGTGTCATGATCATCGCTCACTGCAGCCTTAATCTCCCTGGGTCAGGTGATCCTCCCACTCAGCCTCCTGCGTAGTTGGGACTACAGGCACACACTACCATGCCCAGCTAATTTTTTGTAGAGACGCAGTTTCACCGTGTTGCCCAGGCTGGCCTCAAACTCCAAAGGCTCAAGTGATCCACCTGCTTCAGCCACCAAAAATGTGGGGATTACAGACATGAGCCACTGCCTGGCCATCTTTCACCTTTTACTTATGCTTTACAATTCTCTCTCTCTCTCTCTCTCTCTCTCACACACACACACACACACACACACAGACACACACACAGACACACAAACAGACACAGTGAAAAAATAGGGAAAGACAGCAAAAGTCCACCAGCTTTAACAGAGTATTTTCCTATAGTTTTGGTACCATCACTAGCCAAAAAGAAAGGCTATCATAGAGGCGGTGATTTAATGGTTAAATATAAAATTCTTTATGCCTTAAAACTGTTGAAGAACTATTTCCCAGGTAATTCTTCCTATGTCCAATAAAACTAAAAGTCACCAGATGTTGAGAGCTTAGAAATGGGAGTGCTTATGTTATTTAAGCCCTGAACAAATGTACCATTAAGGTGCAGGCCCATTCCAGTAACTTTTAAAGATTATAAAGAATACTTCATACACAGTAAGCAAGGTTATGTGATGGTACAATTCAACATTGGAACCAGCTGCTCGATGTGTGTTTCTGCTGTACCTTACATAGCAGGTCTGGATACTCAAGTTTGTGATTGTTTGGTTTTAAACGAAAATCACCTCCCTACAAGGCAACTCACTTTGGAATTGGCTATGCAAATCTGCAGCAGCCTTCAAAAGCGCAGAGGGAGAAAACTGATGATCAAACCATTGTCTCAAATTGGGTTTTGAAACGAATGGGGAGCATTCTCTTCCCAGATTTTGAGGTAGAGCTAATGCCTGCTTTGACCAGCAGAGGGCAACAGGCCCCACGGGAAAGTGCAAGAGTATTCACCCGCTTTTTGTTTTTGTTTGTTTGTTTGTTTCCCTATCATTTTAAAGACTTCAATTTTTTTAATTGCATTTTAGGTTTGGGGGTACATGTGAAGAACATGCAAGAATGTTGCATAGGTACACACATGGCAGTGTGGTTTGCTGCCTTCCTCCCCTCACCTGTATCTGTCATTTCTCTCCATGCCATCTCTTCCCACTTCCCCACTCCCCGTCCCTCCCCCATTTCCCTCCAACGGACCCCAGCATGTAGTGCTCCCCTCCCCGTGTCCATGTGTTCTCATTGTTCAACGACCGCCTATGAGTGAGAACATGCGGTGTTTGATTTTCTGCTCTTGTGTCAGTTTGCTGAGAATGATGGTTTCCAGATTCATCCATGTCCCTACAAAGGACACGAACTCATCGTTTTTGATGGCTGTATAATATTCCATGGTGTATATGTGCCACATTTTCCCTGTCCAGTCTATCATCGATGGGCATTTGGGTTGGTTCCAGGTCTTTGCTACTGTAAACAGTGCTGCAATGAACATTCGTGTGCATGTGTCCTTATAGTAGAATGATTTAAAGGCCGGCTTCACCGGAAGTCCACGCAGAGAAAGCAGCGGCCAAGGGGTAGGTGACACCCTTCCTGGTCAAGAAGATCACGCAGGGGCCATCATAAAATGAAAATGCGGGTCCCTTGTTAAAAAAGGAGGAAAAAAGGAGTTTCTTCTGCAGTCTCTCTTGGCCTGTCCAGGCGTTTTGTTTGCTATATAAGGTCACACTCCCTCAGGCACAGAGATGCTGGCAGGCTGGGCACGGACCCTCAGGGAACCAGGGGCCCGCCCTGTGGCTCGGCCTGCGGAGGGTCATGCCCGTCTGGTGGAGGACAGCAGGGGCATCGAGCCTGGACCCGTTGGGTGGAAAGCAACAGAGACCCCATGTCAGGCCTGTCAGGATGAAGGGCAGCTGCAGTTCTGAGCAGGAGCAGGAACAGGTGACCCAGACCCAACTCCAGGAGGCAGGACTCACACGAGCCGAGCCCCTAGGCCCTAGGGAACCAGTCCCGTTGTCCTGGACTTCACTCACAGAACAAAAGCAAAGGAAAATGTGTGGAGAATTTCAAGATGGTGGCCACGGAGCCTTAAAGCCCAAGTGCTGGGGCGAGGGGCGGGGGTGGGGAGCATGGGGCCCTCCCTGCCAGGGCGCATCGCCACACACCTGTCCAGAGTGTTGTTACCCTCTGAGCCCAACCGATGCCAACCAGCTGGTTCGCCTAAGCCCAGACTGTGCTGCCACCTGCCTGCTTTCCAGGGCCTGGAGCAAACGGGGTTGTTACACCCCGGGATGCTCCCTACCATCAGGAACAGAATCTCCTCTCTGCCTGTTGGCCCTGGCCACATTGATCTCCAGGGTGTTCCCGGAACACCGGAGCTTGCTCTCACCTGGGGCCCTTAACTGTGCGCTTCCCTGGACTGCTCTTCCCCAGAGACCCTGAGGGCCCCTCCCTCCCTTCATTCAGATCAGAGAGGCTTTCTCCAGCTAAAATAGCAACCCCCTCTGGGCACGGCTCACCCTTTAACCACCTTTATTTTTCCTCATAGCGCGTATCACCAGTTCCTGATGTCTTATGTATTTATTTGATTGTTTTTGGTCTATCTGCTCTGACTAGTCTGTCTGGCCAGGCACCTTGGCTCATGCCTGTAATCCCAGCATTTTGGGAGGCCAAAGCTAGAGGATCGCTCAAGGCCAGGAGTTCCAGATCAGCCTGGTCAACATAAAAGATCTTGTCTCTACAAAAAGACTGCTAGTACTACTAGTAATAATAATAAATAGAATGTCCATTGGAGCAGGATTTGTTGGGTAAGTTTTTTTGTTCATGACTATCTGCAGCTCCTACAACAATTGCTAGCATGTGTAAACACTCAAATGTTGAAATGAGAATAAATGTCTGGACAACCTACTGGCTGATGGCAGGGTTCTTACTCATGAGACCCAGAATGAACCAGGGGAGGGCCCATTTCCAAGCAGGACTTACTTAAGTCAGTCAGTCACTGAATGGCTGGGATAGGAAAAAGCTCTTTACTTATTTGCAGATTTGCCCTCAAAAAGAATACCAGCTTCCCGTAGTATCTGTATAGTTTCCCATCTCCTAATCTGTGATATCTTTATAACAACCTTAGAGAGGGACTTCAGCATGCCCTTTACAGGTAAAATACATAAAGCCCAGAGAAGTAAAGAATCTTGGCCAGGCGTGATGGCTCATACCGCTAATCCCAGTGTTTTGGGAGGCTGAAATAGGTGGATCACCTGAGGAGTTCGAGACCAGCCTGGCCAACATGGTGACACCCCATCTCTATATTTAAATATATATATATAAATTTTTAAAAAGAATCTTACAGAAAGTCACGCAGCTCATAGTGGCAGGGCCAAAACTAAGAGACTCAAGACTCTTTTGAGTTTTATCCTGTGTTGTTTTCAGAGCTCAGTCTTTTCTGAACCTGTGGTCTGCAACCTGAGCTTGTAGTTTTATATTCAAGGTCAGGAGTCGGCAGAGGAGACCTGCTGTCCCTAGCAACTCTGCTTAGTGGCCCAGCACCTTGGGAGTTTACCCAGCTTGTTTCCAGAGATCAGTCAGCTTTGCTTTGGTTTCAGTTCAGGGTTAGCATATCAATAATTCTTCATTAATAAGGCCAAACATACGATGTTTCTTGGCAGTTGCATATCAAATGTGAAGAGAAAACATAGGGAATGCACTATGTATTGTGAAACATTGTAACAGACAAGCATTTTCCAAGCCATGTGATTCTAAGCATTTGCTTCCTAAATGATCATTGATCTCTGGCCCCTGAGGAGTTCATTGTCTAGCCCAGAACAAGGCACTTTTTCCAGCCCATATACTGCAGCTAATTAGCCACAACTACATTTCACGTAAGGGTTTCCTTTGTGTTGAGCTTTAATATTCACCAAGAGAATAGACACCACATCCCTTCAATTGTGTTTTCCTAATTAAATTGCAAATTCTAATTGTTTCTTCCTCTGGAAATGAAGATCTTAGATTTTATAGTCAAGTTCCTAGGCTCACTTTTTATCTTAACCATTTTTAAAACCTTGCCACAACAAAGTAACCAAGTAGACTTTACACCATAAATAACTTTGGGATATATGATTATCTAATAGTAGATACATAATTATTACAAAAGGGACAAGAATAATACACTTCCATGTCACTAGACAAAACGAAATGTGTCCTCTCCTGGTCACCAGCCACAGTGTTTCTCATTGCCATTAAATCTCTAAAATGGAAGGAATTCCATCTGACTTCTATTGACTTAACAGGAGACTATGAAGATTAATTTAACACTCTTAGACAAAACAAAAATATTATAGTATACATTTTGGCAAGCAAAAGTACCATGTAAATAATATTGTTATTTACAGCATAGTTGTTTTGTAACAGATTGGTAAAAGTGATTGGATTTGTAGAACCCAGATTTTTGAAAATAGGAGAGACTCCAAAGGTGATCTGGTTCAAATTCATTCTATAGAAGAATAAACAAAAAGGCAGAAGTAGCAAATTTTCAGAGTTTGAAATACCTATTTTAAAGTGATTTCTACAATGAAGTCTTTGACATAATAAAATTCTACAATAAATTATGTTAAAAGAGGGAATGAAACTTACTATTTAACTTATTTAGAATACCTGACAATAGTGAGACAGCTAATATTTCTTTTAGAGGCTCCAAAGTATTTAAAACAGTTTCTTTACTCTCATAGATGAAGTTTTCCAGATCCTTCACCAGCCTGATTACTCTTGATATATTTTAATTTACCAATGTCCTTCTCAAAATGGCTAAACTTAAATTCTCAATCCTATTCTTGCCACTATAGGGAGCTACAGGTTTATCGGCTTTTATTGAAACCCAGGTGAATTTAATTAATGCAAACCAAATCATACCCATTTTTGGAACACCTGCAAAAGCTAAAACCCCAAGTTCTCTTCCATGTAAACTATCTTAAAATCAGGGGATATCTGTCCTTGTTGACTGTTCAGTGTCCATTTCTTCTACTTCTGGAACTGTGAAACAATTTGGCTTTGGAGAATTACCACTCTCTCCACTGGAGATGGAGATAGAGAAACCGTTCATGCACATAGTATGTCTCATCCTGGCCAAGAGTTGGACTGAAGCCAGACCAACCAACTGCTCACCTTTCTCTGTCTGTCATCCTGACCCAGGAGGAAGTACTAGTAGGAGCTCACTGATTCCACTGTGGTGCTAAAACAGTCACTTCTAGTTTCCTAGGTCTTCAAAATTATCCTGGTTTTTGGAACTTCCAAATCTTGGTTCTTCAGCATTTTCTTTGATTCCATGAACAACTCTATCTTCCCAGTAAAATCCTTCTTTTGCCTTTTGTTAAAGTCAGTTTCTGTTGCTATTAAGCAAAATCTATACCTAGTACACCTGGCCTGATATTTTCTGGTTTATTTATTTTCTTGTCTGTTTTCTGCTTCTTACCCTTTTCTATCAGGAAAGGAATCTTGTCTGCCCTGTTTGCTGCTGGAACTCCAGAATCAAGAATTGTGTCTGTAACATGGGCAGTTCTCAAGAAATGCATGTTGAATAAATGACTGATACCCAATTCCCTTAATAATACAGTTGTCATCTGGGCACAGTGGCTAATACCTACAATCCCAACACTTTCAGAGGCTGAGAAGGGAGACTGCTTGAGGCCAGGAGTTCAAGACCAGCCTGGGCAACACATCAAGACCTTGACTCTACCCCCCAAAAAATCAAATAATAGTAATAATAATCCAGTTGTCAAAGCCAAGTACCTAAGGATGATAAATAAATAAGATTTCTCAGTTTATTCCTTTAAAAACACAAACTCAGAAAAGGAGGGAAAGTCTTACGAAGGTATTTAAAATCTGATCCTCATTAACTAAGTGCAACTCCTATTTTCTGCCAAATTAGCCTCAAAGTTGAGCAGCTGGGCCATGGGTGGAGAGGCCCTGTGACAGAGTGGATGGTTCAACTCATTCTTCCTCAGAGCAAGTGAATCTCCAGGGAGGGATATAGCTGCTGTGGTCACAGTAATGCCTCCCACAACACCCACCTCCAAGTCCCACAAGCCAGGGACTAAAATAGCTGAGTGGAAATGATCCATATAGACATGACTTTGCGTTTCTGTACCTGCTCTCAAATCCAAGGTGGATTTAATGTAGACCTAAAACTAATCTCCATTAAAAGAGGTGAAGATAAATAGTAAGAGGGGGACAAGCTGTGCTGATAGGATGCTGGTGACCAGTGTTTGCTGACAAAAGATAAGTGGGTGAGTCAGATACTCACAGACACCTTCCCCACCCCCTTATATGAGATAATCAAAATGTTCATTATTAGTGCTATGAAGACCTCAGTAAACAGTAGAGATGATCTTGAGTAAAGACCTTGAGTATTACAGAAGTGCCAGTTGGCTCTTATATCACAAAGCCCCCAAAAGAGAAGCTCATTAATAATAGCTAATGTGAAGCGACCATCTACTATATATCAGGCATGGGCTCTGCTAAGTGATTTGCATGCATTTTCTTATGTGATTACAACAGTTCTCTGGGGTATGTACCTACTTTGATCTTCCATTTAGGAAAGTGAGGCTTAGAGGGTTAAGCAACTTGCTGAAGGCCATACAGTGGGCAAGATTTCCACTGGATAACAAGAGATGTTTGTCTGCAGGGAGGGAAATAGGATAAGATACGTGATAAGGCTGGGCATGGTGGTTCATGCCTGTAATTCCAGCACTTTGGGAGGCCAAGGCAGGAGGACCACTTGAGTCCAGGAGTTCAAGACCAGCCTGGGCAACATGGCAAAACCTTGTGTCTACTAAAAATATAAAATTTATCCAGGGATGGTGGTGTGTGCCTGTAGTCCCAGCTACTTAGGAGGCTAAGGTGGGAGGATTGTTTGAGCCCAAGAGATAGAGGCTGGAGTGAGCTGAGATTGTGCCACTGCACTCCAGCCAGGCTGTCATAGTGAGACCCTGTCTCTTAAAAAAAAAAAAAAAAATTAAGATACAGAATAAGATAAAGGCTATAAGATCCATGTATTACCCACATCATGGTGTGAAGGAGAAATTCAGAAAAACATTAGGTAAAGCAAAAACCAGAGTGGGGTCTAACAGGATTCAAACTGTCCAGCTTTAATGAGAACCTGGATGCAACCTGAGCCCTCCCAAGGAGCTGCTGCTCATTTCACATCCCTTCTCCTTCTCTATGTTGCTTCCAAACCATTTCCCATCCACCATCCACAAACAACACCTTCTATTCCCTTGTAGAAGACTAACCTGACTCCGAATTTTGATGGCAAAACCTTAGCCCTGGGCTATCCTTACTGGCATTCTCAATGCTGCTAAGCATTGTGGGAAAAAACCACACCACATCACAGATTACATCACTATAAATATATTAGACTAGCTTTCTCTTTGTCACTTGTCTCTATTTCTTCTCCTCCTATACACTCTTCAATAAATCATAATCTCACTGAAAGACAGCAGATGCATGTATCTGTTAGATGACTTTGTTTTCTAGCAATTGAAACCTACTCTGACTACCTCAAGCAGAAAAGGAAGTAATAAGAAAGAAACAGAGCAGGGATCATCAGGAAACCTGGAGAACGAGGATCAGATGAAAGACAAAAACCAGGACAGCCATAGGTGTCTAGGTAGAAACAACTACTCAACAACATTTTCAGGACCCTGTTTTTAGAATGAATGAGCTTCAGGTCTGTTTCCCTTCTTGTACCTCTGCTTAAGATCCTTAGTCCCAGTAGACTGCCAACAATGCACACAGCGGGGAAGGAAGCTCTCTAAAGGAAATGAGGGTACTGTAATAAAAAATAAGGTGATCCCAGCACTTTGGGAGGCTGAGGCAGGTGGATCACGAGGTCAAGAGATCGAGACCATCCTGGTCAACATGGTGAAACCCCGTCTCTACTAAAAATACAAAAAATAAGCTGGGCATGGCAGCGCGTGCCTGTAATCCCAGCTACTCAGGAGGCTGAGGCAGGAGAACTGCCTGAACCCAGGAGGCGGAGGTTGCGGTGAGCCGAGATCGCGCCATTGCACTCCAGCCTGGGTAACAAGAGTGAAACTCCGTCTCAAAAAAAAAAAAGGTGAAAGAACACTGGGTGGCAAAAACACATTTCCGTTACATCTCTTTTCACTCTTATTTTATCTCCTTGCAGCATTGAATATTGCTTGCTCATCATCTGTTTCCTTTCCTCTAAAATGTAAGCCCACTGCCCTGCCTATGGGGTAGCCAGTCTGTAATTCCTTTACTTTCTTAATAAACTTGCTTTCACTTTACTCTATGGATTCACTTCAAATTGTTTCTTACACAAGTTCCAAGAACCCTCTCTTGGGATCTGGATCGGGACCCTTTTCCAGTAATGTCTTTCCGGCAACCATGAAGGGACGATATTGAGGAGAGCCTCGTCCCAAAGGAAATAGACTTGGGCACCGATTGGCCGACTTTGGTTAAGTGGTGGGATTGGGTTGCAGGCCCAATTTAGCAAAGTTAGAATCTCTCCTGAGACAGAGTGGGTTAAAGGCCCCTCTTAATAAAAGGCAAGGACGCTTGACCAAACTTCGGTTCAGGGCCCAACTTAGGAAGGTTCCAGTCCTTCCTAAGATTTAGGGGATTAGAAGCCCCTCTCAGTAAAGTCCCTCTTGGTTGAAAATGGATTTGGCATTATGGGGTGTTAACCATTATTCTCTTTGGGTTAATTTCCCTTGCAACCTGCTGACAGCTATGGGTGACAGGATTAAGCATGTACCAGATCATGGGACACAAGGAGCTTCTTTCTCTTCAAAAGAGGAAACTTGAAAGCTGATGGAACTGCTGAAAAAGATCCCTGCATGACTAACAAGCAGCAACCTGAACTTTTTGATGTTGCTGCAATGCGCGGGTCTTTCTCGGGCCTCCCTGAGTTACTTGCCTTCCCCACCTCACCGCAGGTAATGCTTTTTTCTCTCTCTCCTTTCTCTTTCTTATCTTTTCTGTTACTCAGGGTGACCGTCTTGCCCAGAGACCACATGTTGAAACTCCTAGTCAGAGGTCCCTGAAACAAATAGAAAGAACTGGATGAAGTTTCCCTCTCGTCTTGCTTTATGTCCTTGGGAGCTTGACCTTGTACACACGTGGTTAAGTCATAACCTTAGTTCAGACTTATTGGTTTCACCTGGTAGGTAACCTTTGGTAAAGTTTAAAAATAAGAAATATTGGCAGTCTGGCATGGCTAACATCTATGGAGAATAAGAGATCTGAAAGGATTTATTTTTCTTTAAAGAGCGCTATGGTTAAGAGTCAGCTTAATTAAAAATGGATAGAGCCCTCTCAAAATCTAAGGCTCTGTTCTATTCTGCATTCCATTATCTGACGGCTTTGATATTTGGGGGTATCAGAAATTATTTCACATTATGAGAGAGCTATGGTGTCTAATAACTAGGTAGGAAATATATATAGTTTGGGGGATAGCTAATGACGGTTATGGGGGGATGCTCGGCTCTTTACATGTTTGGATCAGGGAAGCATGCTGTTGGCCACCTGGAAGGTATGGAGATGTCTCCATCCCCCAACCCCCACTGAGAGATAAGACTTCCATGGAGGATGGACCAATCATAGAATGGGCTTATTGGCTCTGGGTTGCTTTGCAATGAAATGCATGGCAAAATCATTACACCGCAGTCCTGCAGCATTTCTCTTTGGGGGGATCCAGGATCCAGTAAAAAAAACAGGACCCTTAATTTTGGGGATCTGTTTTTGCATTCCAGTTGTGCCTGCTAATTAGACCATAGAAACTGCATGCTTTTCTGGCTCTGTTCCTCCAAGGGTTTCACCCTGAAGCCAGTAATCCAATTAAGAAACTGGCAGATAACGCAGGCGAGGTGGCTCATGCCTGTAATCCGAGCACTTTGGGAGGCTGAGGCAAATGAATCATGAGATCAGGAGTTTGAGACCACCCTGGTTAGCATGGTGAACCCCATCTCTACTAAAAATTAAAAAAATTACCTGGCTATGGTAGTGGGCACCTGTAATCCCAGCTACTCGGGAGGCTGAGGCAGGAGAATCACTTTAACCCAGGAGGCGGAGGTTTCAGGTAGCCAAGATCGCGCCAGTGCCCTCTAGCCCAAGCAACAGTGCAAGACTCTGTGTCAAAAAAATGAAAATAAAAAACTGGCAAATGAAAATTCTTGAAGCACTGGATCTTCTGTCTGTGTATTTATATGTGCTGTGTGTGTCATGTGAAAGAGCTTTGATTAATTGGTTTAAAAATGATAAGTGCTTACATCAAATATTTTGTCAGAAAAGTAAAAAATGTAATGCCTTTTAGTTCATGTGACTTAAGTAGTCTTTGGGAAATAAGAAAAATTTTACATGCAAAGTGTATAAGGGAAGGGAAATGTGTTTTTGGTAAAAGATTACAAGACAGCATGGGAATGTGGGGTTTTTTTTTCTTTTTTTTTTTTTCTTTTTTTGGCCTAGATCAAAGGGTTAAAGAATTGGTTTAAGTTAGATAAGATAAAGCTGAAAATTTTGAGCAAGTTGTGGAAGGTTTGTGAAAAATTAATCTTGTAAAAGAAATTCTGTGTGTGAACCTATTGACTTAAGTTAAAGGGGTATTATTCAGTTTTTTCATAAATTGAACGTTGGAATAAAAGCACAACAGGTTTTTCTTAGAGCACTGATCTGCTCTTTAACAAAAATTTGTAAAGGGTTACAAAAGGTTTATGGTATCTTATATTATGGTCAAATGGATTAAGATTGGGTAGGTTTTGAAATCAGTAGTACACTAATGCAAGGATGAGATTTGGCTTTCTCTCTTGAAAAAGATTTTCATGTAATATTTAAAAAAGAAAGATTTTTGTTTGTGTTTTGAATTAACTACAGAAAAAAGAAAGAAAAAAAAGAGACAGAAAACTTAGAAAGCTAAGTCTTCCCTTTATTAATGAGTAAAATGTTTTGCCTTTCAAAATTTTTTAAATTATCATTTTGGCTGAATGAATGACTTATCGTGACCTGAAATTCTATTTTCAAATATCAAGCACTTAAACATTTGATATTTGACAAACTTTCCAATCTTAAATTACAAATTATTTCTTTGGGGAATCTGGCAAGATGGCTGAATAAGAACAGCTCCCGTCTGCTGCTCCCAGCAAGACCAATGCAGAAGATGGGTGACTTATGCATTTCCAACTGAGGTACACTGTTCATCTCATTGGGACTGGTTAGACAGTGGGTGTGCCCAAGGAGGGTGAGCAGAAGCAGGTGGGGCATCACTTCACCTGGGAAGTGCAAGGAGCTGGGGGCTTCCTGTTCCTAGCCAGGGAAGCAGTGAGAGACTGTGCTAGCTGGCCCAGATACCAGGCTTCTCCCATGGTTTTTGCAATCTGCAGACCAGAAGATTCCCTCTAATGCCTACACCACCAGGGCACTGGGTTTCAAGCACAAAACTAGGTAGCTGTTTGGGTAGACACCAAGCTAGCTGTAGGAGTTTTCTTTTTCATACCCCAGTGGCACCTGGAACCCCAGCAAGACAGAACCATTCACTGCCCTGAAAAGGAGTCTGAGGCCAGGGAGCCAAGTGGTCTCACTCAGTGGGTCTGACTCCCACCAAGCCCAACAAGTTAAGAAGTAATGGCTTGAAATTCTCGCTGCCAGCCCAGCAGTCTGAAGTTGACCTGGGACTCTTGAGCTTGGTTTGGGGAGGGGCATCCAAAATTACTAAGGCTTGAGTAGGAGGTTTTCCCCTCACCGTGTTAAGGACTGGGTGGAACTCAACACAGCACAGCAAAGCAGCTGTGGCCAGAGTGCCTCTCTAGATTCCTCCTCACTGGGCAGGATGTCTCTGAAAGAAAGGCAGCAGCTGCAGGCAAGGCTTTATAGATAAAACTCCCATCTCCCTGGGACAGAGGACCTGGAGGAAGGGGCAGCTGTAGGCTCACCTTCAGAAGACCTGCCTGCCAGTTCTGAAGAGAGCAGTGGATCCTGACAAGGAGGGTTTTCCCAGGACAGCACTCAAGCTCTGTCTGCTAAGGGACAGACTGCCTCCTCAAGTGAGTCTCTGACCCCCGTGCCTCCTGACTGGAAGAGACCTCCCAACAGGCATCGTCAGACACCTCATACAGGAGAGCTCTGGCTGGCATCTGGTGGGTGCCCCTCTGGGACAAAGCTCCCAGAAGAAGGAGCAGGCAGAAACCTTTGCTATTCTGCAGCCTCCACTGGTTATATTCAGGCAAGTAGGGTCTGGAGTGGACCTCCAGCAAACAGCAGCAGACTTGCAGAAGAGGGACCTGACTGCTAGAAAAAACTAACAACATCAACAAAAACAACCCCTCCCCCCACAAACCCCATCCAAAGGTCATCAGTCTCAAAAACCAAAGATAGATAAATCCATGAAGATAAGGAAAAACCAGTGCAAAAATGCTGAAAATTCCAAAAACCAGAATGCCTCTTCTCTAAATGATTGCAACTCCTCTCCAGCTAAGGGCACAAAACTGGACAGAGAATGAGTTTGACAAATTGACAGACGCAGGCTTCAGAAAGTGGGTAACAACACACTCCTCTGATTAAAGGAGCACATTCTAACCCAATGCAAGAAAGCTAAGAACCTTGAACTTAGGTTACAAGAACTGCTAACTAGAATAATTAGTTTAGAGAAGAACAGAAATAACCTGATGGAGCTGAAAAACACAGCACAGGAACTTCATGAAGCATACACAAATATCAATAGTTGAATTGATCAAGTGGAAGAAAGGATATCAGAGACTGAAGATCAACTTAATGAAATTAGGTGTTAAGACAAGATTAGAGGAAAAAAGAATGAAAAGGAATAAACAAAGCCTCCAAGACATATGGTATTATGTGAAAAGACCAAACCTGTGATTAATTGGGGTCCCTGAAAGTGATGGGGAGAATGGAACCAAGTATGAAAACACACTTCAGGATGTTATCCCAATCTAGCAAGACAGGCCAACATTCAAATTCAGGAAACACATAGAACACCACTAAATTACTCCTCAAGAAGAGCAACCCCAAGACACATAGTTGTGTTCTCCAAGGTTGAAACGAAGGAAAATATGTTAAGGACAACCAGAGAGACAGGTCAAGTTACCTACAAAGAGAAGCCCATCAGACTAACAGTAGATCTCTCTGCAGAAATCCTGCAAGTCAGAAGAGAGTTGGGCCCACTAGTCAACACTCTTAACAAAAAGAATTTTCAAGCCAGAATTTCATAACCAGCCAAACTAAGTTTCATAAGTGAAGGAGAAATAAAATCTTTTACAGACAAGCAAATACTGAGAGATTCTGCACCATCAGGCCTGCCTTACAAGAGGTCCTGAAGGAAAAATTAAATATGGAAAGAAAAAACCAGTACCAGCCACTGCAAAAACACACTAAAATATAAAGACCACAACACTATGAAGAAATTGCATTAACTAATGTGCAAAATGAACACCTAGCATCATGATTATGATAGGATCAAATTCACACATAACAATATTGACCTTAAACATAAGTGGGCTAAATGCTCCAATTAAAAGACACACACTGACAAGTTGGATAAAGAATCAAGACCCAAGACCCATCAGTGTGCTGTATTCAGGAGACGCATCTTATGTGAAAAGAAACACATAGGCTCAAAAAAAAAAAAAAAAAAAAAAAAAAAAAAAAAAAAAAAAAGAGGTGGAGGAATGTTTACCAAGCAAATGGAAAGAAAAAAAGAGAGACTAGGGGTTGCAATCCTAGCCTCTGATAAAACAGACTTTAAACCAGCAAAGATAAAAAAAGACAAAGAAGGGCATTCCATAATGGTAAAGGGATCAATGCAACAATTAGAGCTAACTATCCTAAACATATATGCACCCAATATAGGAGCGCCCAAATTCATAAAAACAAGTTCTCAAAGGCCTACAAAGAGACTTAGACTCCCACACAATAATAGAAGGAGACTTTAACACCCCACTGTCAATATTAGACAGATCAATGAGACAGAAAATTAACAGGATATTCAGTACTTGAACTCAGCTCTGTACCAAGCAGACCTAATAAATATCTACAGAACTCTCCACCCCAAATCAACAGAATACATATTCTTCTCAGCACCATATCTCAATTATTCCAAAATTGACTGCATAATTGGAAGTAAAACACTCCTCAGCAAATGCAAAAGAACAGAAATGATAACAAACAGCCTCTGAGACCACAGTGCAGTCAAATTAGAATTTAGGATTAAGAAAGTCACTTAAAACTGCATGACTACATGGAAACTGAACAACCTGCTCCTGAATGACTACTGGGTAAATAATGAAATTAAGGCAGAAATAATGAAGTTCTTTGAAACAATAAGAACAATGAGACAATGTACCAGAATCTCTGGGACACAGCTAAAGCAGTGTTTATAGGGAAATTTATAGCACTAAATGCCCACATCAGAAAGCAAGAAAGATCTAAATTTGATACCCTAACATTACAATTCAAACCAGAAAAGCAAGAGCAAACAAATTCAAAAGCTAGCAGAAGACAAAAAATAAAATCAGGGCAGAACTGAAGGAGATAGAGACCGGTAATCCCTTCAAAAAAATCAATGAATCCAGGAGGTTTTTTTTTAAAAGATTAACAAAATAGAGAGACCACTAGCAAGACTAATGAAGGAGAAAAGAGAAAAGAATCAGATAGACACAATAAAAAATGATAAAAGGGAGATCACCACTGATCCCACAGAAATACAAACTACCGTCAGAGAATACTAGAAACACCTCTACACCAATAAAGTAGAAAATCTACATGAAATGGATAAATTCTTGGTCACATACGCCCTCCCAAGACTAAACAGGAAGAAGTCAAATCCCTGAATAGACCAATAACAAGTTATGAAATTGAGGCAGTAATTAATAAACTACCAAAAAAAAAAAAAAAAAAAAAGCTCAGGAGCAGATGGATTCACAGCCAAATTCTCCTGGAGGTACAAAGAGGAGATGGTACCATTCCTTCTGAAACTATTACAAACACAGAAAAAGAAGGACTCCTCCCTAACTCCTTTTATGAGGCCATCATCATCCTGATTCCAAAATCTGGCAGATTCACAATGAAAAAAGAAAATTTCAGGCCAATATCCCTGAAGAATATCAATGCAAAAATCCTTAATAAAATACTAGAAACCCAAATCTAGCAGCACATCAAAAAGCTTATCCATCACAATCAAGTCAACTTCATCCCTGGGATGCAAGGCTGGTTCAACATACACAAATCAATAAAGGTAATCCATCACATAAACAGAACCAATGACAAGAACCACGATGTAGAAAAGTCCTCCAATAAAATTCAATACCCCTTCATGCTAAAAACTCTCAATAAACTAGGTATTTATGGAACATATTTCAAAATAATAAAAGCTATTTATGACAAAATCATAGCCAAATCATACTGAATGGGTAAAAGCTGGAAGCATTCCCTTTGAAAACCAGGACAAGATAAGGGTGCCGTATCTCACCACTCGTATTCAACATAGTTTTGGAAGTTCTGACCAGAGCAATCAGGCAATAGAAAGAAATAAAGGGTATTCAAATATGAATAGAGGAAGTCAAATTGTCTCTCTTTGTAGATGACATGATTGTATATTTAGAAAACTCCATTGTCTCAGCCCAAAAACTCCTTAAGCTGATAGACAATTTCAGCAAATTCTCAGGATACAAAATCAATATGCAAAAATCACAAGCATTTCTATACACCAATAACATACAAGCAGAGAGTCAAATCATGAGTGAACTCCCATTTACAATTGCTACAAAGAAAATAAAATGCTTAGAAATACAACTTACAAGAGACGTGAAGGACCTCTTCAAGAAAAACTACAAACTACTGTTCAAGGAAATAAGAGACGACACAAACAAATGGAAAAACATTCCATGCTCATGGACAGGAAGATCCAATATTGTGAAAATGGCCATACTGCCCAAAGTAATTTATAGATTCAGTGCTATCCCCATCAGGCCAAGTATAATAAAGCAAATTGATCTTACCATGATTTGTCTTTAGTAAAAGCCGGAGACTGAAGAGAGAAAAAATATGTTTCAAGAACTATGGTACACCTGTTGTTAGATTATATTCCAATTAGTTGATTTTGATGGTTTTTTTTTCTGTAATTTAGACTGACCCTGCTTATTCCTGTGAACCAGTGATCTCTGACTGCAGCTCAGAATAAGCCAGAGGGATTGGTAACATAACAATTTGGATCAGTATTCTAATTCTGGACACGTATTGGAATCAGTTGGAACCCCATATCAGCTTGGTTCCAACAGTTGCCCAGTTCATGGAAAGCCTTCTTATTTATTTTATTTGGAATAGTTTTATTTGTTTTACTTTACCCTTGTAAAATCTATTGCTATTGTACTTTGTGCAGGAATGCAGGATAAGCTTACTCGATGTTCTCTTAAATTGAACACTTACTAAACTTCCAGGTATCACCTTTTGTCAGAACTCAAGAGTTTTGAGCAGCCCTTGACATGGCCATGCTTTCTGAGTGAGCTTTTCTCTACCCTGAATACAACAGACTCTAATAATAGGCAGGAATATCATCACCCCTATTCAGCCTGAAGAAGTTACAGAAGGTGTATCTTCATCCCTCGACAACCCTTAGAATTAAGTGTTCCCTTGAAGAAAAAAAAGGAGGAAATAATGTCAAAGGCATTTGAACCAAAGTGATGCCATACTGAACAGGGGCTGAGTAAAATGAGACTGAGACCTCCTGGGCTGCATTTCCAGGGGATTTGGCATTTTCAGCCATAGGATGAGATAGGCTGGCACAAGATTAGGTCACAAAGGCCTTGCTGGTACAAAAGATAAGGAGCAGGCCAAAACCCACCGAAGCCAAGATGATGATGAAAGTGACCACTGGTAGTCCTCACTGATCACTGTATGCCAATTATAATGCATTAGCACCCTAAAAGACACTCCCACCAGTGCCAGGACAGTTTACAAATGCCATGGCTACATCAGAAAGTTACCCTATATGGTCTGAAAAGGGGAGAACCCCTTAGTTCCAAGAACTGCACACCCCTTTCCCAGAACACTGATGAATGATCCACTCCTTATTTAGCATATAATCAATAAGTAACCATAAAAATAGCAACCAGCGGCCCTTGAGGCTGTTCTGCCTGTGGAGTAGCCATTCTTTTATTCCTTTGCTTTCTTGATAAATTTGTTTTCACTTTATTATAATAATAATAAATGTAAGCTTCGGGAGGACAGAGCCTTCAGCACCTTGGACAGGGTCTGCTACATTGACTGTTCCCAAAACTGTACGTTAAATGAATTTACCACTCGTCCTCTTAAAATTCTCTTTTCCTTGTCTTTCATAAAATTACACTGTCCTGATTTCCATCTGCATTTGTTTCCTAGGGCCACTGTAACAAATTGCCACAAACTAAGTGGCTTAGAACAACAGAGGTTTATTCTCTTACAGCTCTGGATGTCAAAAGTTTGAAACCAAGATGTCAAGAACCATCTTCCCTCTGAAGCTCTAGGGACAACCTGTTTATTGATTCTTCCTGCTTCAGGTAGCTCCAAGGATTTTTTGACTTGTGGCTACATTACTGTATCCCTATCTTCATATCACCTTCTTGTCTCCGTGTATGTAATCTCCCTCTTGACTCTCTTTTATATGGACATTTGTAATAGCATTTAGGGTCCATCCATACAATCCCGGATAGTCTCCTCATCTTAAAATTCTTACCTTAATCACATCTACAAAGACCCTTTTTCAAATAAGGTAACATTCTAGGAAAGTGGACCAATCTTTGGAAGCCATTATCAACCTACCATATTCTTCTACCTCTTTGACCACTCATCAGCCGCCTTTACAGACTCCTTTTCCTGTACTTTAAGCATTGGTGCTCCCCAGAATTCTGTTTAGCCCCATTTTTTTTCTTATTCTACATTATCTCCCTGGTAAATCTCATTTTCTCCCAACATCTCAATTATCAACTCTATATTAATGATCTTCAAATCAATATCTCTAGATCAGAAATTTTTTCTGAAAACTAAACCCTTACAACCATTAAGAAACTCTTCTTGGATGTCTCACAGACACTCAAAAATTAAATGTTCACAGTTGAGCCCACTGTTTTCCCCCAAATCTTCCCTACTCCTACGTGTCTGTGTTGGTTAAAGGCATCAGTTAGCAGCTGCTTAATACTGAACTTTGACTCCACCCTCACCCTCAAACCTCTCATTTACTCAGTCCTAAGTCCTGGTGATTCCACCTCCAAAATCTCTCCAGGCTGTCCAAATGAGACACGTTGTATCTTTTACTGAGGCCAACCTCTTACCACATCTCCCCACCTACAGTCTTGGTCCATTCCACCTAGTTCTCAAACTGCAGCCAGAATGAGTTTTCTAAAAGCACAGTCTGAACTTATTCCCCTTGTCTAAAACCTTTCAGTCACTCCCAAGGGCAGATGGGATTTTTGAAAGATAGCTACAACATCTCTCAACCACTTGCTCCTCTACAATGTCTACTTGCTCCTCTACAATGTCATCTTGCCTCTTCCCTATGAAGAGGTGGAGGCTAATTCGTCTTCTCTTGGATCTGGGCTGCTCTGAGTGGCTTCCATATAACCAAAAGGATGCATCAGAACCAAAAGGTTGCTCTGTGGCTTCCAAGGCTAGGGTGGAAGGAGCCTTGCAGCTTCAGCCTGAGTCTCTTAATATGCCCAGTCTCTAGACACTTGCTCTCAGAACCTGGCAGCACACTGTAAGGAGCCCAAACCAACCTCATGGAGAGGCTAGTTGGTGGTCACCAGTCTACAGCCCAGTTGAGCTCTGTATAGTGAAATTCTCCTGCTGGTCTCAAAGATGCAAAAAATCATGGTGTGGACTGTGTATGGAGAGGACCATGTGGCTGGGAACTGCAGGCACCTCTAGGACCTGTGGGTGGCCTCCAGCCAAAAGCAAGTAAGAAGCTGAGACCCTCCATTCTATAACCACAAAGAATTGGGTTCTGCCCACAGTCATGAAAGCTTGGAAGAGGTCTTTGAGCTCCGAATGAGAACACAGCCTGGCTAATACCTTGATTGCAGCCTGCAGTCCAGAGCCCCAGCTAAGTCATGCCTGGACTCCTGAGCCATGGAAACGGTGAGATGAAAAATGGGTGGGTGCACTAAGCTGCTACGTCTGTGGTAATTTGCTACACAGTGTAGAAAACTAAAACATGCTTGATGATGAGGGTTCCATTTTCTGGTGGGCGATGAGGGAGGTGAGGCACGTGGTATCCATGACTCCAAGCTAGGAATTCTCATTGAAAATTACGGAATTGCACTGCATCTGAGAAGGGAAAGGGAAATGGGAAATGTTATGCAACTCTACCTCAAATTTATTTTTCTCTCAAGCTTGATGGAATAAACAACAAATCTAGTGTAACTTGAGAACACTGAAAAGCTAGATCAAAAAACTCTGCCCCACTTTCCTGTCTTCACAGCTGAGATATCTAACTGCAGGAGGAGTCTTTATGCAAAAAGAAGCATTTGGAGTCCATGTTTAAAGTGTGCATGCTTGAGCCCCGCCTGACGCCCTCAAAATTGAAGTAGACATTTTAATTGGAGTTATCCGAGTGCTTCTGATACTTGCATCTGGGGCCTGTCTGTTGAAGAACACCACCGTAAGCACCTTCTGGGGGTATGTACATCACAACTGGAATGATGCAATCCGGTATTTGGAAACTTCATTTATTTGAGTTATCTCGAATAGAAGAGGCCCTCTTGGCTGGGCACAGTGGCTCACACCTGTCATCCCAGCACTTTGGGAGGCTGAGGTGGGCAGATTATGAAGTCAGAAGATTGAGACCATCCTGACCATGGTGAAACCCCATCTCTACTAAAATACAAAAAATCAGCCATGTATGCTGGTGCACGCCTGTTGTCCCAGCTACTCAGGAGGCTGAGGCAGTGGAATCGTTTGAATCCAGGAGACGGAAGTTGCAGTGAGCCGAGATCGTGCCACTGCACTCCAGCCTGGCAAAAGAGCAAGACTCTGACTCAAAAAAAAAAAAAAAGAAAAAAAGAAAAGAAAAGAAAGAAAGAGGCCCTCTCCCATCTCCCCTCTCAGCCTGGCCCAGGTCTCAGGGCCTGTCCTGGAGCTGCATCTGGACTTCTTCCCCATCAGGACTTGCCAGGCTCTCAGGCTGCTGCCCAGCCTATTACAAACCTCTGCCCCCCCCGGGCAGGCTGCGCATGCTGTTCCCACTCTGGAGCTCGTCTTAGCCAATGCCTAATCTCCTAACTGGATTTCTGCACCTGTGAGCACCAGGCCCATACATGCGCGCGCGCGCACACACACACACACACACACACACACACACACACAAGGTTTGAGCTCAAAGCTGCCACAGTCCTGGTTCTAGAACCTTTGCTCCATGGAGCAAAGGGCCAGCATGGACAGAGGAGTGGGCATGGGACAAGCTCCTGACTTCTCAGTTTGCCTTTGACAGCCCTTACCCTCCCCTTCCAGCTCCTCCTCAGAGACCTGTTTCATTATTTATAACACTGAGGGGTTGGGAGACCCCGGGCAGCTATTGCTTCCCTCACCGGGATGTCCCAGGTTGCTAAGGATGTCAGAGTGAGTGAGTCACTAGCGTGACCCATCCCTCCAAAACCACCTCATCCCGCCTTCATCTTTCCTGTTGCACCTGCATTCCAGGTGTCAGCCTCTGTTCCCTGGGCGAGGAGTTCCTAATGACAACTGTCTTCACAGCATCAAACACACCAGAAATGCCATCAGCACCCTCTAGGGAACCACACCAGATGGGGCTGAGGACCATATCTGGCACTTGCTAATGAATTTGTTCTACTTTCCACCCAGAAAAATTAGAACCAGTCCCTCCAAGTGCCAAGACTCAGGATTAATCAGAATTTGGGGTAGAGCCCAAAATGCTTACTGAAAGCTTTGTGCTTGGTTTGAGCTATTTTATGTAATAGCATGCGTGGAGTCTTAGGAAAAACAGCACTGGAAAGATGGCCGTTGCTTTTATGATCGCTACAGAACGCTGTATAGACTCTGCTATTGCAAACCTCTGCCCACCTCGGGCAGGCTGGGCATGCTGTTCCCACTCTGGAGCTCGTCTCAGCCAATGCCTAATCTCCTAACTGGATTTCTGCACCTGTGAGCACCAGGCCAATAACACACACACACACACACACACACACACACACACACACGCAAGGTTTGAGCTCAAAGCTGCCACAGTCCTGGTTCTAGAACCTTTGCTCCATGGAGCAAAGGGCCAGCATGGACAGGGGAGTGGGCATGGGGACATGCATTGCAAAGGTCATCTTACACTTTTCTTCTATTTTACGATTCACGGTCCCACATTATGTATTCTCACAATATTCCGATGAGGAAGATAATATTTGACAACAGGGAATCACGCAGGCGGCTCCCCCAGGCCACACAGCTGGTTAGTGGACAGGCGCTTAAAACCCAGACCTCTCTGCTTGTGCTGTGTGCCTCCATGCTCGTGTATCTATTTTTAGGCTTCCAAAGATGACCTTGAGATAGTTTCATTGGCCCTAACTTCTTCTTTTGTAGTTGCAGGAAGGAACAACAATTTTGAGAGACAAATCATCACATTTCCCTTCAGAAATAGAATTATTTTCATTCATCTTCCTCCAAAGAGCCACGCAATTCGTTACGAAGCTGCCCTGTTTATGTCATTGCTGTTTCGGTTTGCGTTGGAGTCGTTTCCCCCTCCCAGCCTCCTCAGACCTTCCATCCACGGTGATCTGAATGGAGTGAGTCACTGAGACACAGACTGTGAGCAGCTTGAGTCAATTATTCCAAAAATTATGAAACTTATTCATCAGTGGGGGTTTTCAGTATGTCTTGTCTTCATGTATCTAAAAGTATCAGTGCCTGCCCATTTCATGGCTCATAGAGATTGCCTGATAGCTGGTTATGTTCATCCAGATTGAGAACTGCTTATGGGCAGGGCCCATGTCTTAGCCAACCTTTGGTTCCGAGGCCTAGTACAGTAGCTGGTACACAGTCGGCACTCAATAAATGTGTGATCAATCCGGTTGGGTTGGATTGCAAACCCCTCTGCCCTTCCAATCCAAGAATAAGCAGGGAGACCAGATGAGGTCTGATGTACTCCCAAGTCAACCAAGCATCTCTGGCTGGTGCCCCAACTTCTGCTGATCCTCTTCATGGACCCGTCAGTGCCTTTGCCTGTGGACCCCCACAACGGTGCCGCCTCCTACTCCCCCTGACCAGACTGTAAGGAAATGAGAGGGCAAAGAGGAGATAGAGGAGCCTCCACTAACACTAAATTGGTTTACCTGGCCTGTTTGTGTGCCCTTCTGGTATCCAGAATTTATTATTCTTTCACTGGTTGTCTGTCATTTATAAACGTTAATGTGCACATAACTACTTTGCAGAAAAAAATCTACTTACCTAAAATATTTCTCATTCTGGTCTATTTTCAAACATGAATATTTATAGAGTTAGAATCAATGATTATACTACAAACTATGGTGTATGTTTATTTTTTAAATATCATCTGTATAATTCCATATTAATGGTTTTATTATATTGATGTACTCTTGTCTGCTTGACATTTGCTGTTCATTGGTTACTGTGGTTGCTTCAATTTTTCACCATTGTGAATTGTGCTATGATAAACATATTGTTTGAATTTCCTTTTCATCTTTTAGTATTCCTTAGAATTTGTTTCTTAGACTATATGCCTAGTAAAGACAACCAGGGCAAAAGAAAGAATGGAGACACACACACACACACACACACACACAGAGCCATGTAGCATTACAGAAAGATGAGAACAAATTTTTAGTTTCTATTTGACAACACTTTTTAGACAAGGGTTTTTTAAATCTTACTTTTATTTATTTATAGGTTTTTTGAGAAAGAGTTTCACTTTTGTTGCCCAGGCTGGAATGCAATGTCACAATCTCGGCTCACTGCAACCTCCACCTCTTGGGTTCAAGTGATTTTCCTATCTCAGCCTCCCAAGTAGCTGGGATTACAGGCACATGCCACTATGCCCAGCTAATTTGTATTTTTAGTACAGAGGGAGTTTCATAATGTTGGCCAGGCTGGTCTTGAACCCCTGACCTCAGGTGATCTACCCGCCTTGGCCTCCCAAAGTGCTGGGATTACAGGTGTCAGCCACTGCACCAGCCTTAAATCTTACTTTTAAAAAGTTAAGGTCTTGGAATTCAAGGATTGAAATGGGATTTTTTAGAGTTAATTTGCACCAATCCCCTTAATGGTTACCTTCTTCAACATTACAATTCCTTGTTTTCACAGTCAGTTATAATTTGTTGTTCAGGTTAAAGCACATGAAGAAAATCGAGCCTATACAGACAGGTGGTTGTGAAAGAATAAGTTCATAATAGTCTTTTTAGATAAATCTGTGTATACTTTTTTAATACTAAACTATACATTAAAGCAAGCAAGGTAGAAGCTAAAAAAGAAAAAAAACTATATGAATGAACTTTTTATACTCTGTTACATTAAAATTCATTGTCTATCTTGAACTTCGAATGACTCTTTTGCCCATGCATAAATTTTAACATAATTCATTGGTCAGTTGGAAAATTTAGTTCAACAATATAGAGAAACCTTTTAAATGTAGACACATTGTATTATACAATATCAAAAAATTATATTCATCCAGGACTAGATGGCTTCACTAGAGAATTCTACAAAATATTTCAGAAAGAATTAATACCAACTCTTCTTAAACTTTTCTTTTAAAAAATGAAGAGGAAGGAATACTTCCAAACTCATTTTTTGAGGACCCCACTATGCTGATAACAAAATCAGACAAAGATACTATAAGAAAATAAAACTGGTCAGCTGTGACGGCTCACGCTTGTTATCTCAACACTTTGGGAGGCTGAGGCATGTGGATCACCTGAGGTCAGGAGCTTGTGACCAGCCTTCACCAACATAGTAAAACCCCATCTTTACTAAAAATACAAAATTAGCAGGGCGTGCTGGTGCATGTCTGTAATCCCAGCTACTTGGGAGGCTGAGGCAAGAGAATCCCTTGAACCCAGGAGGTGGAGGTTGCAGTGAGCTAAGATTGCACCATTGCACTCCAGCCTGGGCAACAAGAGTAAAACTCTGTCTCAAAAAAAAGAAAAGAAAACTGCAGACCAATAACCTTGATGAATATCGATGCAAAAATTTTCAATGAAAGACTATCAAACTAAATTCAACAACATATAAAAAAAGATTATACATCATAACTAAGTGAGATTTATTTGCGGAATGCAAGAATGGTTCAGAATATGATAATCAATCAATGAAAGATACCATAATAACAGAATGAAGGACAAAAACCACATGATCATCTCAATTGATACAGAATAAAAGGCATTTTACAAAATTCAATACCCTTCATGATAAAGCACCCAATAAACTAGAAAAAGAAGGAAATTATCTAAACATAATAAAGGCCATATATAAATAGCCCACAACTAACACCATAGAAATTGTGAGATATAACTCTAAGATCAGGAACAAGGCAAGGATTTCCACTCTTATCCCATTATTCAACATAGTACTGGAATTCCTAGCCAGAGCAATTTGGAAAGAAAAATAAATAAAATGTATCAAAATTGGAAAGAAGAAAATAAAAATCTATCTGTTTGCAGATGACATAATTTAATAAATGTAAAATTCTAAAGATTCCACCAAAAAACTATTAGAAGTAATTTTAAAATACAGCAAAGCTGCAGGATTCAAAAATCAATTGTGTTTCTATATACCAAACAATAACAAATTTTAAAAAGTGAGAAACAATACATTTACAATAGCATCAAAAAGAAAAGCATATGAATAAACTTAAGCAAAACTACAAAGGATTGTACACTGAAAACTACAAAAGATTGCTGAAAGAAATTAGATACAAATAAATAAAAAGATATCCTGTGTTCATGGATTGGATATTAATAATTAATATTAATATTAATAAAAAATTAATATTATTAAAATGTTCATACTACCCAAACTGATCCACAGATTCAATGCAATCCCTATCAAAATTCCAACGGTCTTTTTTGCAAAAATGGGGGGGAAAAGTCCTCAAATTTATATGGAATATCAAATCACTCTGAATAGCCAAAACAATCTTGAAAAAGAAAAACAGAGCTGGAGGCCTCACACTTCCTAATTTTAAAACATATTATAAAGCTACAATAATCAATACAGTGTGGTTTAGCCATAAAGACATGTATATAGTCAAGGAAACAGAAAAAATGCAGAAATAAACCTTCACATCTATGGCCAAATGATCTTTGACAAGGATGCCAAAGTCACTCAATGGAGAAAAGACCATCTTTTCAACAAATGGTCCTGGAAAAACTGGATATCCATATGTAAAAGAATGAAGTTGAACCCTTACTTTAAAACATAAACAAAAATTAACCTAAGATGTATTAGAAACCTATATATAACACGTGAAACTATAAAACTATTAAAAAAATAGAGGAAAAGCTTTATGACATTAGATTTTACAAGGATCTTAGACATGACACCAAAGCACAGGTAACAACAGCAAAAATAGACAAATGGGACTACATGAAACTTAAATACTTCTGCACAGTAAGGGAAATAATTGACAGCATGAAAAGGCAACTTACAGAATAGAAAAAAATATTTTCAAACCATGTATCGAAGGATTAATATCCAGAATATACAAAGAATTCCTACAATTTAATAATAACAACAAAAAGCAGATAACCTTTTGTAAAATGGGTAAGAGACTTGAATAGACATTTCTCCAAAGAAGAACTACAAATGGCCCACTATCAGGAAAACAGAAAGTAACAGGTGTTGGTGAGGACTTGGAGAAAATGGAGCCCTTGTGGACTGTTGGGCATGTAAAATGGTGTAGTCACTACGAAAAACAATATCAAGTTTTCCTAAAAAGTTAAAAATAGAATTACCATATGATTCAATAATTCCACTACCGGGTATATCTCCAAAAGAATTGAAAACAGGATCTCAAAGAAATAGTTTCACACTCATAGTCATTGCGGCATTATGAATAATAGCCAAGATACGGAAGTAAACTAAATGTCTATAAATGAACAAATTGATAAGGAAAATGTGGTATATACATACAAGGGAGTATTATTGAGCCTCAGAAAAGGAAATCATGTTATATGCTACAACATGGATGAAACTTGTCGGGATATTAAGGTAAGAGAAATAAGCCAGTCATCAAAAGACAAATGATGTATGATTCTCCTCATATGTGTATCTAAAGTAGTCAAACTCTTAGAAATTAAAACTGGAATGGTGATTGCCAGGTGCTGGGGTGAGGGGGAAAAGCATTGTTGTTTAGTGGATGTAGAGTTTTAGTTTTGCAAGATACAAACATTCCAGAAGTCTGTTGTACAACAGGGTGCATGCAGTTAACACTGCTGTACTGTACACTTAAATGGTTGGGATGGTATCTTTCATGTTATTTAAAACAGCAGGTTTTAATTCAAACAGTAGGTTACTGTGTTTTTTAAAACAGTAACCAGAACATCAGTAAGAGTAGAGGAGGAAAGAAAGGAAGGAATGAATAGGTAGAACACAGATGTAGGGGAAGAAAAATATATTTTTCTCTACCCATCCTAGATTCATGGCTGAGGTCCCTGTAACAAAAGACAGATTAACAAGAGAAAAGTATATAAATGTATTTAAGTTTTATATGACATAGGAGGCTTCATAAGGAAATGAAGACCCACAGAAATGGTTAAACTTGGTTATTTTTTATTCATTTATTTATTTTTGGGGGCAGGGTCTTTATCGCTCAGGCTGGAGTGCAATGACATGATCATGGTTCACTGCAGCCTCAATCTCCTGGGCTCAAGCAATCCTCCCACCTCAGCCTCTCAAGTAGCTGGGAAGCTGGAAGCACAGGTGTTCGCCACCATGTCCAGCTAATTGTTTGATTTTTTTGTAGAGGTTTCTATGTTATGTTGCCCAGGCTTGTCTGGAACTCCTGGGCTCATTCCCCTCTCTGCAGCCTCCTCTTTCCTCTGCTGCTGTTAAAATCCTAATAGCCTTGACCTTTGGTCAGTGCATCCAAGTTTGATGAAGCTTGGATGCACTTTGTATTTCGATCTTCAACTTTTGTGAGACAGACATCCTTCCCAATTTTCCACAGGAAAAGGAGGCGCTGTGAGGCAGGAATCTGCCCAGGTGCATAAAGGTCACCTTTCTCAAGATCTTTCCAATCTCCAATAGACTAATTTATATTGAGGTTTACCTGATGGCTAGTTCCTTCACATGTTCGCTCCAAGAAAGATTCACTTTATAAAATGAGTTAAAAAAAAAAAAAAAAAAAAAAAAAGGCAACATTTGTATCTAAGAAGTGACTCCCTAATCTTGAGACTCTTACATGCCATTACGATTTGTGCTTCTCAAGGAGAATAACTACAAGGAGACATATTCAATTTTGCAAGTAAAGTGTAACGGGTATGCATTTTGCAGATTTTAATAAATGTAAATATTTACAAGTGACCCCAGCATCCACTGTGTGCTCTCTGCCCCAGTGACATCTGGACACAACACGCGTTACCCGTTCTTCGCTGCATGACATAATGTATGGCGTCAAGACCTCATACGCATAGAGTTTTAGCGGAATGGACGAGGATTTCATAACCGTGCTCCTTTCATTGCCACAAACCATTTAGCAGGACAACTAAAAACCCAATTAGAGTAAACCACAGCAGGGTGCGGCGGCTCACACCTGTAATCCAAGCACTTTGAAGGCCAAGGCAGGTGGATCACCTGAGGTCGGGAGTTCAAGACCAGCCTGACCAACATGGTGAGACCCCATCTTAAAAAAAAAATAAAAAAATAAAAATAAAAATAAAGAAGAAGAAGAAGAAGAGGACTTGAGTAAACCCCAAAGAGTTAAAAGGAAAAAGCCTGGAGTCCACACCTGGCCCGCGGAGCCTTTGAAGCGCTTTTACCAGGCTCTGGCCAGACGGGGGAGTGCTTTAAACGGAGGAAACAGGAAGTAACTCGATTCAGTTTGTTTTGTGTCTTAGGAAGCGGGTGGCCTTTCTCGAAGCGCGCTTCCAGGAAACCTGCCCTTCCCCACCTAGATGTTGAGGTTTCCTGAGAACAAACAAACAGCTTCTCCTTAGCTCAGTGTAGAGTCTCAGGCAGTAAAAAGCCCAGAAATGGAGCCGGCTGTGCTCGCCGTGATCCCTCTGCTCCCGAGGAGGGAGAGGAGGACTTTGCAGCAAAGGCCAGGGGCGGGGAGGCGGCGTGCGGGCGGCCGTCCGAAGACCTCGGGCCGCCGCGGCAGCTGCAACAGCAGCAGCGGCCAGAACGGGCCGGCGGGAGCCAGGGCGTCCGTTCCTGCGGCCGTGCGGCGGGGCCGGGCTCCGTTCCCCCGGGAACGGCATCGCTGCGGAAGATGCCGGCGGGACCGGGATGCTGGGGGCTTCCGGGGAACACACTGCGCACTGCGGAACTGAGACCCTGAAACGCCACCGACCCCTTTTCCTCGGGGCGCCACAGGAAGTGCCTACGTTGGCCAGAATGGCCTGATCCTCGTGGGCCGCACTGCCCCCTGGTGGAGGTGTACTCGAAGCACCCACCCGGCGTGGGCTGGGGTGGGGGCAGTTCGGGGCTCTTGGCCTGAGCCACCGGGGAGCATACCTGGAATGGACGTGCAGAGTTGTGGCTTCCTGGGCACGTACACTTATCTTCCCAAATGTCAGAGTGCTTATCAAAATACGCCAGCTGCAGCTGTTTTCAGTGCATCCTTCTTAAAGTTACTTTCTCCCACGCCATCACATCCAAGTTCCCATGGCCTTTAGCCAGCTCTGCTTCTTCCCTGGCATGGCTTTCTTCTTTCGTGTTTTACCCAGAGACTCCTTAGTCACATACCCAGCTTCCTCTTTGCCCTTAGATGCCCAGGGTGCTACTTCTATTCCTAATCCCAGTGAACCCAGCTGCCCTGGTATTTCCCCTTTCTCCTGAACTCCCTCCTAAGGAGTCCCGCTAGTGTCAGAGGCCATGTGATGTAGTCAGTGTTACGGAGAAAAATGACCCAATGATGCTTGTTAAGGCATGGTACGGCCGACTTTATTCAGGACCATCGCCATAGGTATATGGACCACCACGCAATGAGATTTTGCAGTGGGAGATAGTGGGCTCAACTCTGAATACAGCATGATCAAGTAGGAATCTATAGCCAAGGAGCAGGGTGGGGGTCGGTGGAGGGAAAATCACTAAGCAGAAACTTCAGGCCTGATGCAGATGCTGGCTAAACTAACAACAGGATTCTTGCTGAAGACAGGCCAGGAGACCAGCCATCCCACGGGGTTGGTGGAGGGAGAAGAGCCCAATCAGACATGAAGGTGATCAGATATTGAAGGCGGGGGATTCTTGCTTAACTGACTTAGCAGTCTTTGCTAAAACTGGATTTTACAAGGAAGTGCACAGATGGCCCTAGGAGAAGATTCCGGAGTCTGACTAAAGTTTACCCAAGCAAATAATTTTTGCCACAACCTGCCAAGCTTTCTTAGGAATCTCTATATTTGACAAAAGCTTCAAATGAGCCATTGCTAGTAACTGCTAAGGAGCTCTCCCCTGTTGCAAGCAAAGCTGGTGGGTGGCAAGAGGTCTACATGACCCACTGGGTCCACGCCGACTCTGCCAGCATGTGACTGGCTTATAAACTGCAGGCATGTGAGTACGCCAGGGAGTGACTCAGCACTTCCCTGACTGTAAAAGCCCAGAGAGAATATGCATTCCAATGTCGGCGTGTCTGTGTCAACATCTGTAACATTCAGCATTTCTTTCTGTCTTCTTTCTCCTCCCTCCCTCCCTTCCTTCCTTCCTTCCTTTTTTCCCTTTCTTCTTTCTTTTTTTAGACAGGGTCTCTCTCTGTGTGGTCCAGGGGCTGGAGTTCAGTGGCACCATCATAGCTCACCGTAGCCTCAAACTCCTGGACCCAAGCAGTCCTCTGGCCTGAGCCTTCCAAGTAGCTGGAAACTACAGGTTGTGCACCACCACACCCAGCTAACTTTAAAAAAAATTTTTTAAATGGGGTCGTGCACTGTTGTCCAGACTTAGTATTATCTCTGAAGAAATAGAGTGCTAATATTTTTAAAGAAGTACAGTTAGTACTTGCCTTGAACCAAGAAATTTGATAAATGTTATAATAGTTAAGTTATAAAAAGAAGTACTGATTTCATAATAAGTATATGTCCGTACCTGTAATATTTTCAGAGACTTTTTCAATACAGGGAACTGAGATCAATGTGGAGTTTCTTGGAGAGTGAAAGAACAGTTAATAACGTCTGTTGAATTCTGAAACATTGGGTGATTTCACCAAAGAAACTTTGTAGGGCCCTTGTGAGAATTGTAAAATAAAGTAGGAAACAAACCTGAATAAATACATAGAATAGAAAAACAAGTTACGGTAGACACAAGGTAATTCCTTTAAACTTCCAGGACAAATCATACCTCAGAACAAACAGAATGCATGGAGCACACCAAAACAATTCTCATTTTAGATGTCAGAGCCAAGGCACCAGGTCAGAGTGTGCAGGAAAGTGTTAGCATGTGAGAGGTGGGCAGAAAGTGTTTGCAAGAACTAATGGAAGTCTCAAATTTATTTTGTCCCCAGAGAAGTTTGTTCTTTGGAGAATTTCTGGAAAAGGACGTTAGATCATTCAAAAAAATAATAATTCCTGGACGTTGCCCTGTTGACAGCCAACATAAACGCAGCATCTCCCTGGATCAAAGAAACTAGCCCATCAAAGAAAGACTGGACGACATCAAGAATTGAATCTTTCAAACTATGGGAGAAATACTGCCAAAAGAAGGGGAAAGTATAGGGTGTTTGGAAAGGAGGTGGCAGATTTATTTAAATGCGGAGTTTTTAAACCGTAGTAATAAAATAACTAGTATCAGTGGAGCGTTTTGTATGTGCCAACACTGTTTGCTAGAGCTTTACACATGCAATTTCGTTTTCGCCTCACAAAACTGCTCTGAAGGAAATGGGGACTGGTATTGTCCCCATTGCCAGATAAGGAAACAGATGCATAGAGAGGACATTTCCTTGCCTGAGAACACAGAGGCAGTCAGACACCATGGCCTGTACCATCGGCTCTGGTGCCTTCCTTCTGGCTTATATAGGGTACAATGGTTTTTTGTTTTTTGTTTTTGTTTTTTTTTTTTTTGAGGCTCATCCATGATTTAATTTACTGAATAAACATTTACCAAAAAGTACCATGCCATCTTTTTTTTTATTGTTGCATTTTAGGTTTGGGGGTACATGTGAAGAACATGTAAGACCGTTGCCTAGGTACACACATGGCAGTGTGGTTTGCTGCCTTCCTCCCCATCACCTCTATCTGGCATTTCTCCCCATGTTATCCCTCCCCAACTCCCCACCCCCTGCTGTCCCTCCCCTATTTCTCCCCCCACAGACCCGTGTGTGATACTCCTCTCCCTGTGTCCATGTGTTCTCATTGTTTGCCTATGAGTGAGAACACGCAGTGTTTGATTTTCTGTTCTTGTGTCAGTTTGCTGGGAATGATGTCCCAGATTCATCCATGTCCCTACAAACGACACGAACTCATCGTTTTTTATGGCTGCATAGTATTCCATGGTGTATATGAGCCACGTTTTCCCTATCCAGTCTATCAGTACAATGTTTTTAACACTTTCAATGTCCCAAGCACCTTTCGAAGGACTTTAAATGCTGCGTGCATTTAACTCTAATGCACACAGCAGTAGCCAATGAAAGATACACGATCAGAACCCCATTTGACAGATGGGAAAACTAAGACCCAGAGAGGCTGAGCAAGCTGTCTGAGATCACCCAGCTATGTGCCAGAGTGGGATTTGGACCCAAGCAACCTGAGCTTGGAGGCCAAAATCTGAATCATTTCACAATACCATATCTTATGCAGCAAAAAACTTTTCAGTCTTACATATATCATTATGTCAATATCATTTCCTTTCTTCCTTCCTTCTTTTTTTCTTTTCTTTTTTCTTTTTTTTTTTTGGAGGCAGGGTATCGCTATGTCACCCAGGCTGGAATGCAGTGGCACGATCGATCTTGGCTCACTGCAGCTTCATCCTCCCTGGCTCAAGCAATCCTCCCACCTCAGCCTCCTGAGTAGCTAAGACCACAGGTACATGCCACAATGCCCAGGTAATTTTTGTATTGGTTGTAGAGACAGGTTTTGCCATGTTGCCCAGGCTGGTCCCAAGCTGCACCCAGCCACATGTCATTTCTGAATTGCACTCTGTACAAAGAAGTCAACAATTTTAAACAATAGGGAAAATTAGTAAATAAATATTTTCTTTATTCACATTCATTTCAAATTCAGGAAGGACTGAAGAAAGACATGGCAGAGACTGCCCCCCACGAGATGCCCAGATTTGTGGTTACCAGCTCCTGGTAATGGTAGTAGAAGTGAGATGTGGTGAGTAGAAAATGTAGGGGGCGTGGGGGGGGGGATTCTGGGTCAGAAAGTCAAGAACCAGAAGAACTGGCAGGGTCATGACAAGAAAAACGCCCAATGAAACCTGAGCTTCTACGCCAGCCTGGGTTCCAAACGAATGGGCGAGTGGAACAGAAACAATAAAATACCATACTGTTGAATACTGGATTCTTCCCACAAAACCAGCCAACAAACAAAACACTACCCCTGTGCGCTTGAGTTTATCCTCCCTTTAGAGAAGGCTGTTACCTGACTCTGGGGTTAACTGTACTTGTTAGTCTTTTACCAGCTGTCATTGCAGACTGGCTAGGCCTCCATCCAATACCAACATGCCCTGAGGGAGGTGTTGGAAGAATGAGCAGTAAAGCATTGTGCACAAAGTTTATTTTTTTAATAAACAAATATTTATGGAATCCTTGCCATGCACAAGAATTCATTCCAGCTCTGGACTGAACTGCCAGCTGTTTGGGAAGATGAGGAAATGATTCCTCATGGTGGTTATGGTCGTTGTTTCCTTAACCTGGAAAAACTCACCCCTCTTAAACACTTCCCACACGACAATAGAAAATAAAGACGATGCCAACGGGTAGTTTCCTGGCAGTTCTGTACTCACAGATGGTTGATTATCCCACCAGCTGGATGCCAGTGGATTTGCTGGAATGAAATGGGTTAGGCTGCTGTAACATCCCCCAACCCTCCACACACACATCTCAGTGACTTAACTTGTTTGAGGCTCACAGACCACATGCAGTGTGAATTATAGGTTTCGTGGGTGATGGGAGTGCTCCTCTCATTGCAACCATCCAAGGATTCTGATGGGCTGACGGAGGGTCCCCTTAGGGAAATACTTCCACGATGCTGAAAGGATGAGAATTGTGCACAGCCTCTTCATGTTGCCTCCTGGAAGTCTCATATAACTCCTACCCACATTTCATTGGCCGAAGCAAGTGGTATGATACTCTTATTTTTTAAAAAGACAACAAAATACAAACTTAGCTTGTGTCTTAGCCCATGGGGCTGAGTAATTTATTCAAAAATAAAGAAAGTTTTTTTGGCTCACAGTTCTGGTGACTGGGAGGTTCAAGATTGTGCAGCTGCATCTGGTGAGGCCCTCAGGCTGCTTCTGTTCACGGCAGAAAGTGGAAGGGGGCAGGCGTGTGCAAGGACATCACGTGGCAAGAGAAGAAGCAAGAGAGAGAAACCAAGGAAGCCAGACTTTTTTTTAACAACCCACTTGCAGGCTGTACACCTGTAGTACCAGCTACTCAGAAGGCTGAGGTGGGAGGATCACTTGAGTTCAGAAATTAAAGACCAGGCTGGGCAACACAGTGAGACTGTATCATTAAAAAACAAACAAACACACACTACTCTGAAGGGAACTAATTCATTCCCTGGAGAGAGAACACTCACATGCTCCTTTGGTAGGGCATTAATCTATTCAGCAGAGATCCTACTAGGCCCCACCTGCAATACAACCAGGTGGGAGATCAAATTTCAACTTGAGTTTTGGTGGGAAGAGACCACATCCAAACCATAGCAGTATGTGCCCAGGAAGAAGGAAGACTGGACTATTCACATAAGTGCAGCCATGACATTGAGTGAATGGCATTGAGTAAAGGAAATTGGATGTTAGAATACAGAGGCATTGGCCAGGCACGGTGGCTCACACCTGTAATACCAGCACTGTGGGAGGCCGAGGCGGGCAGATCATGAGGTCAGGAGTTCGAGGTCTGCCTGGCCAACATGCTGAAACCCCATCTCTACTAAAAATACAAAAATTAGCTGGGCATGGTGGTACATGCCTATAGTCCCAGCTACTCAGGAGGCTGAGGCAGGAGAATCACTTGAACCCGGGAGGTGGAGGTTGCAATGAGCTGAGATCATGCCGCTGCACTCCAGCCTGGGCAACAGAGTGGGACTCCAACTCAAAAAAAAAAAAAAAAAAAAAAGAAAAGAAAAGAAAGAAAGAATAATATGGAGGAAGCATGAGGGTCACCAAAAACAGCCCTTTTTAACTTTGTGCATCACAGACTAAAGACCCACGTAAAGTGGACTCAAGAATGATCACCCATGTTAAAAATAATTAATTAGGGGTAGGCACATTGGCTCACACCTATAATCCTAGCACTTCGGGAGACCGAGGAGGGTGGATCACTTGAGGTCAGGAGTTCGAGATCAGCCTGGCCAATAAGGCAAAACCCTGTCTCTACTAAAAATACAAAATTAGTGGGACATGGAGGTACATGCCTGTAATCTCAGCTACTCGAGAGGCTGAGGCAGAAGAATCACTTGAACCTGGGAGGTGGACGTTGCAGTGAATAGGGATCACACCATTGCACTCCAGCCTGGGCAGCAAGAGTGAAACTCCAACTCAAAAACAATAATAATAATAATAATAATAATTAATCAGGAGGCCATTAGGTTGGGGTTGCTTCCATGCCCTGGGTTCCTAGGTGAGCAATCCAGAACCAAACTCAACATCAGTGGTTGCCTTAACCAATCAGAAACCACCAACCCACCTCTAACCAGGGACTTTTCACTGGAATAATCCAAATGAGGCTATTACTGTGCTTTAACAAATCAAGTATTTTTTTTTTTGTCTTGCTTCTGAGTGAGCTGGTCTCATAAAAGACTTCTCCCCAACCCCTGACCCCCACCCCTTTGCTGGAGCCCCAGACTGCCCAAGGTCTGGAGCTCCCTGTTTATGAATAAGACAAATAAACTCTAAGATTTTAAAGTGCCTCAATTTATCTTTTCACATTAGTCATGTTTTAGTAGGTATAGGTGCACGTGGGGAGAGGGCTGGATGGAGTGGGCAGTGAGTGGCCAAGGACTACAGAGTTGAGGACAACAGAAACCGACTGTGCTGTTGTGATACCCTGCTTTTTGCCAGCTAAAACGAACTCTCCTTTTCCTGACTAAAAGCTGTGCAGGCTTTATGTTAGCCTTTTTGAGCTGAACAGACGCCATCTTGGCTTCCACATTTTAGTAACCTTCTCCCCGTTAAGTATGTAACTATAGTATAAAGCACGGTCAGACTGACTCTGGGCACCCAGAAGTGCCTTTGTTGATAAGAGGCCGAGTAAAGTGGTATCAGCTTAGCCTGGGAACGCGGCTGCAGTGAGCGCCCGGAGCCCGCCTTATCTGTAAGTTGTATGTCTTTCATGACAGCTGTGCTCCTCACACTGGCACTGTTGTATTCCTTATGTATCAGTTTTTCTTTTTAACTTTTTGCTTACTCTGCCTTTGTGAAAACTTTGTTTCAGCTAGGTTTCCCCCCTTCCTCTTAAAACTAGTGGATAAAAGACCACCTAACTTTTTCTTCGGGGCCGAGAGAATTTTGGGCGTTAGCCACTCTCGGTCGGTGGCTTAATAAAGGACTCATAATTCATCCTCAGAGTGTGGCGCATTCCTTGACTCACTCGCTCGGGTACAACACTGCTACCAGTTTAAGAACTTGCAACTGCATCCTGAAGTTGCCAGATAGCTTTGGCTCCTGGGGTCACAGAGAGGGTGGTATATTTGAATTTCAGGAAGAGAAAATATTCGAGACTATTTTGCTCACAGTCCTGTGACTCTTAATGAACATCCAGTAATAAAGAAAGTAATCTTAGGCAAAGATGAACGCTCAGCCCAGGCAGATCTTGAGATTTGGTTGCAGCCTCTCTACATGGGACCTCATGGTTTTGGCCTTGCTCTCTGACTCACTGAGTACCCACAGTCCCTAGTGTTCTCCATGCCAAGCCACTGACACAAAATGATCTTTCATTCATGACAAAATTTAACTAATGCTTCTTGTGAAATAAAGCAGCAGGCAGGACCAGAAATATGGGAGGAAAAATGAGACGGAAATGTTTATGGCATTGATGCACCCCCCACCCCGGGCTTTTGCCAAAAAGATGATGCTGTCTGTAGGGACCGGGTTTCTCTATAAAATGGGAACACTGGTGGGGCACCATGGCTCATGCCTGTAATCCCAGCATTTTGGGAGGCTGAGCAGGTGGAACACCTGAAGTCAAGAGTTCGAGACCAGCCTGACCAATATGGTGAAACCCCATCCCTTCTAAAAATACAAAAATTAGCCAGGCATGGTGGCACCGCCTGTAATCCCAGCTGCTTGGGAAGCTGAGACAGGAGAATTGCTTGAACCTGGGATGCGGAGGTTGCAGTGAGCTAAGATCGTGGCACTGCACTCCAGCCTGGGCAATAAAGTGAGGCTACATTTGAAAAAAATAAAATAAAATGTGTCTGAGAAGCTGTTGAATCATCATCCACACCAAGCCTCATTTGCACTCTGCAACCCCACTGGAAAGTATAAAGTACACTTTAAATCTGAAAACAAACAAGGACTCCAACTGACTGATAAGAGAGCCAAGCAGGTTAACAGCTCTAAGAGGACGCAAAGCACCTGTTTGCTTCTTAGCACAGTGTCACTTTAATGGAGCGCAAATTCAACTTGTTCAGCAATGCTACACCGAGACAGCACAGCGCAAAGTGTGGTCCTTCCACCAAGCAACAGCAGTGATGCCTGTGAGCTTGTTTGCAATGCAGAATCTCAGACCCCACCCTGACCTGCTAAATGAGAACCTGCAGTTGACAATGTCCCCTGGTGATATATGTAAGGCTGGTTGCCTCGCTGGGAGTTCGGACACGCCCATCTCCCTCCCCGCTTGAAAATTAGAATATGTCAATCATCTAGCCCCACCTTGGAAATCTCCTCTGCACTAGGATGCCAATCATTAGCTCCGCCTTGGAAATCGCCTCTGCACTCGGCACCTAACCCCACCCTTGGAAATCCCCTCTGCACTCGGCACCTAGCCCCGCCCTTGGAAATCCCCTCTGCACTCGGCACCTAACCCCGCCCTTGGAAATCCCCTCTGCACTCGGCACTAAGCCTGCCTTGGAAATCCCCTCTGCACTCGGCACCTAGCCCCACCCTTGGAAATCCCCTCTGCACTCGGCACCTAGCCCCGCCCTTGGAAATCCCCTCTGCACTCGGCACCTAACCCCGCCCTTGGAAATCCCCTCTGCACTCGGCACTAAGCCTGCCTTGGAAATCCCCTCTGCACTCGGCACCTAGCCCCACCCTTGGAAATCCCCTCTGCACTCGGCACCTAGCCCCGCCCTTGGAAATCCCCTCTGCACTCGGCACTAAGCCTACCTTGGAAATCCCCTCTGCACTCGGCACCTAGCCCCGCCCTTGGAAATCCCCTCTGCACTCGGCACCTAACCCCGCCCTTGGAAATCCCCTCTGCACTCGGCACCTAGCCCCGCCCTTGGAAATCCCCTCTGCACTCAGCACTTAGCCTGCTCACAGGAAGTCCCACCTCCCTACCAATAGCAGCTCCCGCTGTCCACATCCTGTCTCCCCAAATCCAATCAAACGCCTTCACTCCCTATAAAACCCCTCTCCTGAGCGGAAGCAGTGCGACTTTCCTGGCCTCTTTCCCCAGGACTGAAGAATCTTGCTGGGGAGCTAAAATAAATCGGAATTGGCATTTAATTTTCTTGTGCTGGCCTCAGTTTTCTCATTTTTAACTCAGCGATAAACCTTCAAAGAATAAACTTTACAATATGCAGCCACATTAAAATCTAAGAGCTCTTGTTGTCCGGAGTGTTAGACCTCTGTGAAAGAAGTCACTGCTACTGCCCTCTATTGAACAGAACAAAGGTCAATCCAGCCTCCTCCCGACCTGCCTTCTCTCTCTTTAACAGCCAAATTAGCACCAGCTGCCCAAGTATTAATTCATCTTCCTCCAAGCCTTTATAAAACAATTCGTGTATATGAATGAAACTGTACTTAAAAAGGATAAGTTCATTTCAGTATGTCCCCGTAGCTCCTAAAAATACATTTTTAAAAAAAAAAATCAGTTTTAAATGCTTACTTCCATAAACAGTATACTTATTTCTCCCAGACTATCAATTTTGCCTTGAACTTTGACTCACTGGATGCCCACAGTCCTTGATATGCTCCATGCCAGGCCACCGGCACAAAATGACCTTTCATTGGTGACAAAATTTAACTAATGGATTTTTGTGAAATAAAGCAGTAGGCAGGACCAGAAATATGAGAAGAAAAATGAGAGGGAAATGTTTATGGCATTGATGCACCACTGTCCCCAGGCTTTTCCCAAAAAGAGGATGCTGCCTATAGGGACTGGGTTTCTCCATCAATTGATGATTTTATTTCTAACTCTCTTTTGTTTCCCCATCACCATTCTGTCAGAGGCATGTGAACCAGAGCCACTCCATCCTGAATAGGAGCCGGCTAAGATGGCCGAAACCTACTGGGCTGCATTCCCACATGGTGAAGGCATTCTAAGTCACAGGATGAGACAGGAGGTCAGCACAAAGTATAGGTCATAAAGACCTTGCTGATAAAACAGGTTGCAATAAAGAGGCCAGCTAAAACCCGCCAAAACCAAGATGGCCACGAGAGTGAACTCTGGTCATCCTCACTGCTACACCCCCACCAGTGCTATGACAGTCTACAAATGCCAAGGCTACGTCAGGAAGTTACCCTATATGGTCTAGAAAAGAAAGGCATGAATAATCCACCCCTTTATTCGCATATCATTAAGAAATCACCATAAAAATGGGCAACCAGCAGCCAGCCCTCAGGGATGCTCTGTCTGTGGAGTAGCCATTCTTTCATTCCTTCACTTTCCTAATAAATTTGCTGTACTTTACTCTGTGGACTCACATGCAAGAATTCTTTCTTGCATGAGATGCAAGAACCCTCTCCTGGAGTCTGGATCAGGACCCCTTTCCTGTAACAACTGGCCAAGTACCACATAGGTTAGATGGCCATTTACATAACATTCTGTCTGTTGACAGGAATTCCATGGGATGTTGTGGTTTTTGTTCTGCTCTGTTTTGTTTGAGACTAGCTGGGAAGTCTGGAGTATGTCCTGCTTGAGTACATTCATCTGGGTTGGTCTAGTGCCTGTGTCTGAGGGAGTCATTAGAATGCTGAGATGGTACCAGGGGAGAAAGCTGATGTGACCCACTCTATTTTTTAAAAGGTATGAACCATCATGCTTTACCTTAAAATGCTAACATTCAATAACGGAGTGGTTTACTTTGAAAGTTAAGTTTTATTGTGCTATGGGAAATGTCATCATGATGTATGTATCAATTCCATCTCATCTGCTTTGGGAATTTAAATGAAGCAAGTACATAGATGTTGTACTCAAACTCATGGAGGCTGCATTTAAATTAAATCCTTTGGAGTGGGGCATGGTGGCTTAGCCTGTAATCCCGGCACTTTGGAAGACTGAGGCTGGGGGGATTGCTTGAGCTCAGGAGTTAGAGAGCAGTCTGGGCAACATAGAAAGACCTCATCTCTACAAAAAAAAAAAAAAATTAAAAATTTGCTGAACATAGTGGTATGTGCCTGTATTCCCAGATACTTGGGAGGCTGAGATGGGAGGATCACCTGAAGCTGGGAGACCGGGGCTGTAGTGAGCTGTGATCACACCACTGCCCTCCAGCTTGGGCCACAGAGCAAGAACCTGCCAAATAGAAAGATACTTTGCCTTTCATTAGCACTTCTTAATCTCAAGAATCTCCTCTCAGCCCTCAAAAGATAAAATTGGTAATGATGGGGTTCAAGACACACCACCCAAAACATGGCACCTTGGCATTGGAGACAGCAGCAACAAGAAGGTCCTTCTCATTTTCCTCTCGCTCTTCTCCCCTGAAGCAGCCCGTAGCACCAGGAAAAGAGTCTCTGAACCTTCCCCTGAAGGCAGACCTCAGACCGTTATTCAAGAGGTGCCCTCCCTCTACCCAGGCAAAAAAACATCCTTATCTCTGAAGACACAGGACCACAGAGAGGAGTGTAAACGGACCCTGCAGAGTTCCCCACACTACGTTACCACCAGACCATACTTTTTTATTCAATTGTGCTCTCTACCACTATCTTCATCAAAACGAACATGAAAAAACACGGGTCCACTGGTTTCTTTAGGTGTTTCCTTATAACGTCTCCTGCATCACGTAAAACTTGTATCAAATACACTTGCATGATTTTCTCTTATTAATCTGCCTTTTTTTTCTCATAAAGGCCTCAGCCATGATGGGAAGGAAAAATATGCCTTTTTCTCTACAGTACAGTTGATGCAAATGTATGTTTCAATATTACTGGTGGCATCCCAGACACTGTGTTCTCTGGAGGGTTCTCAACAGCCTTTAAATAATCCCTAGTAAAACAGCAGAAAGAGCATTTCCAGGTGGCAATGGGGCTGGAAGTGATATGACGTTTGTACGTGATGAAATACTCATTTTCTGAGATAAAGAATCTGTGAAGAGAGGAATTATGACTAGTATTTACATCAACTTTTCATAAACATCCCCAAATTCCAGGCACAAGACAAAAGGCATGACTCATCTCACAGTAGGCGCTGTGGCCGGGGAAGTGGCCCTCGTGGAGATTGCTTCCCTAATGCCTGAGAATGGCTCTGCTGAGATCTGTCGGAAGCTGATAATAGGGTATTTCACTTGAGTATCGCCAGTCAAAATCTGGTTTTTGATCAAGAGCATTTCCTCAGCTAAAAATGTCATGCTTCCAGACCTTGATTTGATTTTTTTGGTAGATTACAACTGAAAAGATTGAAGCCTTGAAAAAACAATACGGACATTCGCGATCTTTAATTTCTGTGGTCTTTTGACTACATGAGATTATCCTGATGGCTGCGGCTTGAATTCTTCTATGTGCTGGAGCTTCAGCAGGGCAGGAAGTTCCTCTCCCCTTCCTATCCCTCCTCCCCTCAGCTAATCATGTCCAGAACCCCATCTGCAGGAGGCAGTGCCTGTAGGAGCTTGTTTAAAAGCCACACTTCAGGACGTGCACAGTGGCTCACACCTGTAATCCCAGCACTTCGGGAAGCCAAGGCGGGAGGATCACTTGAAGCCAGGATTTGAGATCAGCCTGGGCAACATAGTGAGACACAATCTCTACAAAAAAATTTAAAAATTAGCTGGGCATGGTGGCACACACCTATAGTCTCAGCTACTCAGGAGGCTGAGGCAGGAGAATCGTTTGTACCCAGGAGTTGGAGGCTACAGTGAGCCATCATGGCACCACTACACTCCAGCCTGGGCAACAGAGTGAGACCCTGTATCACACACACACACACACACACACACAGCCACACTTTGTGACCCCAGTCTCAGAGGTTCTACTCGGTCTGAGGTGGGGTTAGGAGTCTGCATCATTATAAGCACCCCACCAGATGATTCTGAGGAGTGATCTTCAGAATACGTTTCGAGAAGCCCTGACTAAACCTAGTTAATTTCTCATATTTTAAAAAATGTTACTTTAAAAAACAGAAGTGTAAGATGAGGAGGAAGTAGAACCCTTGTACATTTAGTGTGAATGTAAAATAGTGCGGCCCCTACGGAAATCAGTATGGCAGTTCCTCAAAAAGTTAAATATAAAATTAGCATATGCTCCAGAAATCCCACTTCTGGGTATACATCCAAAAGACTTGAAAGCAGGGACTGGAAGAGATATTTGCACACTCATGTTCCTAGCAGTATTACTCACAATAGCTAAGAGGTGGAAGCAACCCGAGGGCTTGACAGGATGAGTGGAGAAGCCAAATGTCGTCTCTCTGTACAATGGAACATGATTCAGCCTTTAAAAGGAAGGAAATTTTGTCCGGGTGTGGTGGCTCATGCCTGTAATCACAGCACTTTGGGAGGCCTAGGCAGGCAGATGACCTGAGTTCAGGAGTTCGAGACCAGTCTGGCCAACATGGTGAAACCCCATCTCTACTAAAAATACAAAAATTAGTGGGATATGCTGGTGGGTGCCTATAATCCCAGCTACTCAGGAGGCTGAGGCAGGAGAATCGCTTGAACCCAGGAGGCAGGGGTTGCTGTGAGCCCAGATCGCGCCATTGCACTCCAGCCTGGGCGATAAGAGTGAAACTCCATCTTTAAAAAAACAAAACAAAACAAACAAAAAAAAAAAACAGAATTCTGACATGCTACAACATGGATGAACCTTGGAGACATTATGCTAAATGTAATAAGCCAGTCACAAAAGGACAATACTGTATGGTTCCCTTTATATGAGGTACCTAGAGTGGTCAACTTTACATATACAGAAAGTAGAATGGTAGGTGCCAGGGGCTCTGGGGAGGAAAGAATAGGGAGCTGCTTCATGGGTAGAGTTTCTGTATGGGAAAATACAAAGTTCTGGAGACAGGTGGTGATGGTTGCCCAAGAATGTGAGTGTATTCAATGGCACTAAAGTGTCCACTTAAAAAAATGTTTGAGATGATAAACTTTGTTATGTGCGTTCTACCACGATTTTAAAAAATAATTGAAAAAATATTCAATACCCCTTAAAGAAAAAGGACTTAACACGAAAAATAAATTATTACCTCTGACTGTTTTTCAGGTAGGAGATGGAAAAATACTAGTTAAAATTCACTTTTAAGGCTGGGTGCGGTTGGTCACGCCTGTAATTTCAGCAGTTTGGGAGGCTGAGGCTAGAGGATTGCTTGAGCATAGGAGTTCAAGACCAGCCAGGGCAACATGGTAAAATTCCTTCTCTACAAAAATTAGCTGGGCATGGCGGTGTGCACCAGTAGTTCCAGCTACTCAGGAGGCTGAGGCAGGAGGATCACTTGAGCCTGGAAGGCCAAGGCTGCAGTGAGCCAAGATCACACCCCTGCACTCCAGTCTGGGCCTGGGTGACAGAGTGAGACCCTGCCTATTTAAACAAACAAACAAACAAACAAAAAGTCTAGGATTCAGACATTAAAACACTTTCTCAAGGCCAGACGTGGTATAGCCCGGATCTGACTCCAGTCAGCTGACCCCACGGCCCCTCCACAGCTGTCCCCTCTGCCCACTCGTTCTTTTCTGTTTGAGTGTAAAGACTAATAAAAAGAGAGTGTGGTGCAGACTCTGAAGTTTCAGGTTTGGGTTCCTGAAATGCTGCTGTGAAGGGAAGGAAAGAGACAGAAGTTTCCATTTTTGAATGTGTTCATCGGACTGACAGAAGACAGCAGTCTGTCGGAAATACTGGCCTGGCATTCAAGGGAGGGGTGGATTTGGGAGCTGTTGTTAGGCTAGTAAAAGCAGAAAGTGGGTAAGCTCAGCAGAGAGAGAAAGGAGGAAAAGGGACAGAAAAGAGAGAAGTGAGAGGAGCCCAGAGCCAAGGCGAGAAGCTGGGGAAATGCCCACACTGTTCAGTAAGCAGACAGAGGAGCCAGCCAGGAGACAGGTGACAAAAGCAGCAGGTGCACCCTGGACGCCCAAGATGAGCCTGAGAGGTTCTTACTGTGGCAAAGTGCAATGTTTTGGGCTCTGCGAACATATTAGCCTATGTAGATCATGTTTCAGGCCCACAGTTCTGGAATCTCCATAACAGCTATGTGAGGTCAGCAGAGAAATGTCATTGTTTCCACTTTACTAATAAGTCAGCAACCACAATATTGGTCAATTTCTCAAGGTCCTACACCAACTAGTCCATATCTTCCAAGTCCAGATTCCCACTCCCTTATGACGAGAGTGAGGAGTGGGAGAGCGAGCCACGCTAGGCAACAGGGGATGCATCACAAGTAGAGACAAAAAAAGAAAATCCTAAAACCAATGATAATAGCGATTCTACGCAAAATGCAAATGCACCTTCCTGAGAAATCTTTTTGTGATGTATGTTCTAAGCAATTGCTGCAGTTATTGGTGAGTTTTACTAGTATACATGTAAGTTTCCAAATAACACACTTGAATTACTTATTCTCTCATAATCATCATCTTAAGCATACAGAAGTAACTCTGGAGAATTCTCAGTGATTCTGGCTTACCAGAATTAGGACCCACTCTGAAGACCTCACCTAATCTTAGTCACCTCTTTAAAGGCCCTTCTCCATGTCTTTCTGTCACATTTGAGGTAAGCTCTAAAACCCGTGCATTTTGGGGAGCAATTCAGTCATAACTGTATGTGTACACTACCTAGTGTCATTTTCAGGACTTACCTTAATGTTTTGGAGTTGGACGAGTTATTAGAAGTGTTCAAATTTACTTTTTCCTCAAAGCCAAAATTCCTGGCAGACAGCGGTTAACTCACTGGAGAACTGTACTTTCCCATTCGGGAAGTCTGGTATATGGGATTGATAATTTATACCAGGTAAAAGTAGAAGGAGAGGTGGGTAGGGGGGCAGGGTTAAGCAAAAATACTGAATTCCAAAGCAGAATTGATCTGTAGTAAGGAAAGGAGGCTACAGGCTGGGCAAGGTTGCTGACACCTGGAATCCCAGCACCTTTGGAGACCAAGGTGAGGGGACTGCTTGAGTCTAGGAGTTCGAGGCCAGCCTGGGCAAGATGGTGAGACCCCTATCTTTACAAAAAATATACAAATTGAGCATAGTGATGCCATGTGTCTATAATCCCAGCCACTGAGGAAGCTGAGGTGGAAGAATTGTTTGAGCCTGGGAGGTCAAGGCTGCAGTAAGTCATGTTCATACCACGACAGGGTGAGACCTTGCCTCAAAAAAACTTTTTCTTTAATTAAAAGAGGCTACAGAAAAGGCAATGGCAATGAGAGTAGACACTAAAGCATATTAAATGCAGGGCCCAGAGTGGTCAGCATTTTTTGAGACAGGATCTCACTCTGACACCCAGGCTGAAGTCCAGTGGTGCAATCTCGACTCAGCCTTGAGATGCAGCCTTGACCTCCCTGGGCTCAGGTGATCCTCCCACCTCAGCCCTGGGAGTAACTGGGACTACAGGCACCTGCCACCATACCTGGCTAATTTTTTCTTTTTTTTTTTTTTTTAAGAGATCTGGTTCTGCCATGTTACTCCAGGCTGGTCTCGAACTCCTAGGCTCAAACACTCTGCCTGCCTTGGCCTCCTAAAGTGCTGGGATGACAGACATGAGCCACTGCACCCAGCTTCCCTCTTAAATATAATTTCTCTTCCAAATGGGACACTTCCTTTAATTCCCTAGCCAAATGGCATGACTCCTATAAATCCAACTCTGTAGGAGATGCTGGGACTGGAGCCCTGAGCCTTTCCCGGGCTGAAGCCTCATTTCCCAGCTGCTGCAAGTGTGGGCCTTGAGGGCTCTCGGTTGAGTTGGCCTACAGGAGCTCCCGCATGGAACAGAGCTGCCTCATCCCAGCTCATGCCCTCTTCCTAGGCAGCTTCTCCCCCTCCTTTCTGCTCGCACTGGTTTCCTTGCCTTTCCTCTGGCATGCCAGGTACACATCCACATGGGCTGTGCCTTCACTGATCCATTTCCTGGAATGCTTTCCCAGCTATCTGCATGGCAAACTGCCTGGCTTCCAGCAAGTCTTCCTCAAGTTCCTCTCCTCAGTGAGAGCTGTTTTAGTCAACTGCATAATCCTACAACCTGCCCCCTCCACCCCACCCCAGCATGCCCATCCTTCAGTCCTTTTTTGACTTTTTTTCCCCTAAACTTTTTTTTTTCTTAAGAGATGGGATCTCACTATGTTGCCCAGGCTGGTGTCAAACTCCTGGCCTCAAGCAGTCCTCCCACTTCAGCCTCCCAAGTCCCTGGGATTACAGGTGTGAGCCACCTGCCCAGCTACTTCTAACCTTTTGGTTTGCTATCTCCCTTCCCTAGAAGGTACGCTCACAAGGCAGAAGTTTGTTTTGCCCACAGATGTGTTCTGAGCCATAGTTGGTACTCAAGACATCTTTGGTGAATTTTTCATCAGCTAAAGGAGGGATATAATTTCAGTCTTTAGATGATCTAACTCTCTGACATCAGAAACAGACATGATGAAGAAAATGTGGTGGTCTTCTTTAGACGCTAGAAATCGTACACTGTCTCAGAGAATTCTAAGTCTCAAGTTTCAGTGCTGTAAAAGCAGTGGCATAGTGCATCCACAGCAAATCATTTTCTCACACCCCCTTGGCTGTAAACAACAAAACTATTTTCAGTAATTACTAAAAACATTTTTACTGTTATACTTCATTTTATGCTTGTTTGCTTGATTCCTTCTTTAGTTTAAAACAATTAACAAAAATAATAAAGATAGAATTCAAATTCTGTAATAAATTAAGTATGAACTAGCATTTTGCTTACCAAAGAAAAATGTTAAGTCCAGCCCACATTCAAGACAGGGGAATTGGAAGGGAAGAATATGAAAAAATTTGTAGACATATTTTTAAACTGCCACACACAGCAATTATTTAGAACCAACAAACAGATTTGATGGGGGTGCTTATTTTATTCACAGATATTGTTTAGAACTGCTGGCCCAAATAGATAATGAAAAGCAGAGGATCCTTTAGTCATTTTTATTAATTTATACATTCCTTACAGATAATCGTCTCTTGTTGTCAGTATCTGGGCAGAATACTCCTGCTTCCCTATGCTTGGTAAACCATTGAATAGAAAGAAAGTAGGTATAGAAGATGTCGGATATTATGGTTGAATCATGGTCCTCAAAAAAGCATGATGAAGTTCTAACTCCCAGTATCTTAGAATGTGACCTCATTTGAAAAATTTGCAAAATAGGGTCATTATGGGATATAACTAGTGATGATGAGGTCATACTGGATTAGAGTGGGCCCCAATCCAACATAACTGGTGTCTTCATAAGAGGGGCCCAGAGACCCAGACACACAGAGAGAATACCCGTGATGATGGAGGCAGAGACTGGAGTGACGCTACAAGCCAGAGGATGTCAGGGCTCACCAGCAGCCACCAGGAGCTAAGAGAAGCCCATGGAACAGATTTTCCCTTAGACTCTCCGGGGGGAACCAATCCTGGAGACCCTTGATTTCTGTCTTCTGGCCTCCAGAACTGGAGGGAATACATTTCTGCTGTCCTGTCACTCAGCTTGTGGTCCTTTGTCACTGCAGCCCTAGAAACTGACTCTCGAGTCTTCAGGAAAAACTGACCAAGCCGCAGCCTGTGGAACACTAGACAGGGAGCACTGTGGGACAAGCAGGTTATTTGAGGCAGGAAATTATTTTTAAAGGAAAAGCCAGCCAGCTGTGGTGGTTCACACCTGTAATCCTAGCACTTTGAGAGGCCCTGGCAGGAGAATCACTTGAGCTCAGGAATTCAAAACCAGCCTGGGCAACATAGTGAGATCTCATCTTTATTTATTTTAAAAATAATGAAATAAATACATAAAATGGATAATTTTGCTTAGTTGTGTTCTGAATACTTGCAGATCCTTTTTTTTTTTCCTTTTTCTTTTCTTACAAGTTCCATGGCAGGAAATACTTATAGATTCCTCTCTGATTACCTACAGGTTTCCTGCATATTGCAAACCTATCTACTATCTTCAGGGCTACAGGAAGGTAGAAACAAAGTGAACCAAAATTGATCAGGATTGGAATGAATGCTGACCAGACAAATTCCATCTCCCTTCATTTAAAGATACCCAAGGGCATGGCTTTCCCTCCCCGAGCTGGTGACTGTCCTGTTTTCATAACCGTGGGCAAGGCAGTGACCTCAAGAACACCAGCAGTAAAAACTGAGTAATGATGGGAGCAGCTGCAGGAGTGGAAAGATTAGAGAGGACATTTTATCCTCCTGCAGCATGAGCAGGAATCTAAGCTCTTCTGTCTCAAAATGTCTTCAGTTTCTTAACTGCCTCCTTAAACTCCTGCTTAAAAACTCCACTTTCTGTTAGGAAAATGAAGGTGGACAGACAGTAGCAGGGCCTGGGTTCCAGGGAGGACCCCACAGTCCCTGGGCACAGGCCTAGGGCAGGGCAATGTGTTCCGTGGAGGATCACACAGTCATTTCACCTGCGGCTTTTTTGCAGGGGAGTGGATAGGATGAGAGAGTTGGACTAGCAGATTTCCACATGCTGTGAGTCTCACTGATTTCTGAGTCTGGCTTTAAATAGATTGATCCAGGCAGTACAAACATTCCCCCCGCCCCGTTCCTCCCTTCGCTTCAGAACAGTTATTTCTCCATTCTTGACTTGACTTTTCTAGATTAAGGACTCGATTGCTGGTGAGTAGTTAACATCCATCATCCTCTTATCTTGGGCCACCTGTGACCATCCCAGAAGGTCGCTTTGCCATGTGGTTGCTGATTCAACATTAAAGCTTGTAGAAGCACTTGGAAAATAGCAACCTTGGAGAAGGTCTAGGTTTTGATTTTCTCCTAAAGCTTTATAACAAACAGAAATGACTTTACATGTAATTGTTCTATTGCTTCCCTCTCTCATTTCTTTTTAGCTAAACTTTTTCTGGTTATCAATTAATACATATTCATTGCTGAAAATGTGGACAATATAGAAAGTGATTCTGTCTATGTTATTTAATATGCAAACAAATATTGTTAATAATCCTATCCCTCAGAGACAATTATTAGTAACATTTGATATATTACTTAATAGGCTTTTTTATATGCATTTATATGTATATTTATTTATTTTTAAATTGGGATGTGCTACGCCAAATACTTTTTGTTGCTTTTCTTCAGCCAATATCATGGCTTGAAAATTTTTCCTTGTAATTAAATATTCTATGAAAATAATATAATGGCCTTTCTCAACGTACAATTATATGTATGCACTGTTCCCCTATTATTTGATATCTATATCGAGAGAGATATTTTATATTTCTTCTTTTTTTCTATGTCACAGAACATGTGGTTTTATATATATAGTTATAGTTATATCTTGGTATATATTTGGGTCTTTTCAAATTACAGACAACCTGATAAAAATCTAAATAGCTAAATTGCTGTGACCATGTTTATTATTTCATCAGTAAGACTTGCTGAGCAGACAATGTGTAATGATTTTAGTGCATGTTGTTAAATTATACTTCTGAAAGAAGTTATACCAATTCACTTTTTACTAGGAATATATGACACTTTGTTCATTTTACCTCAGGCTGGCCAAATGAATATATTTGTTCACGTATCTACATATATATATGCAAATATATACACACATATAGTTTTGTTTTGTTGTAGAGATGGGGGTCTCGCTATATTTCCCAGACTAGTCTGGACCTCCTGGCCTCAAGCGATCCTCTTGCCTCAGCCTCCCAAGTAATTGGGATTATAGGCACAGGCCACTGTGTCCAGCTAATTTTATCTTAAAAACAAACTATTTGCTCATTTTGAAGGTGAAAGATGATACCCTAATTGTTCTCCTGGTATGTGTTTATTTGATTAGTAGTGAGGTTGGACATTCTTTCTAGCTGAGAATGAAATTTCAGCTAGAATTACAATGAGTTTGGGAGTGACACATTTTAGACTGGCTTCACAAATAAATCTTTTCCATTTCTCTTATTATTATGTATCATATTTGAATATTGTTTGTCATGATAGTTTGCTGAATGTTCTGGTACACATGTATTTTAAATGATTCAGCCAGAGAGAGCTTTTGTCATAAACTCAGCTTCTTAGAAAAATAAATACATCAGACAATTATTCTCTGTGGCTCCCAAGGGTAGATTAGGTGCGTAATTCCATAATTTGGGAGTACTGAACAAAAGCGCCTCATTTCATCCATTTGACTAAGATTTCTGCATCCAATTGGGGCATCCAGCCCCAATTCTAGACATGACACAGCCATACAAGAGTCAGCCATGGTCCCTGCATGCATGGAGCTTCATCGTAGTACAGGGCACAGGTGACCAAAAAAGGAAAACATACAAATATATAAAACAATATAGAGTGTGAAGTGTGAAAAAAAAATCAAATGAGAAGTTATTGAGCTAGAGAATAACACTTTCCTACTTTGGGTGTGATAGAGAATTCTTTAAGGTGACATTTCAGCTGACACCTAAAGGAAGAGAAGAAGGAGCAGTGTGGCGATCCTGACTTAGGAGGGAGTTTGGCTGGCCGAGGGTGCAGAACAGATATGGCCCAATTCTTTGGGGTGTTTCAGGTCATGGCAAGGAGGTTGAGTGTTATTCTGAATTCAATGGGGAAGCCATTGATGGTTTCCGAAGAAGATTGTGTTGTCTTGCCCAGGTAGGAAACAGTGCAGCAAAGCAGGTGAGAAACAATGGTGGCCTGGGGTAAAGGTAAGGAGCTGGAGGTGGAAACAGGTGGGCTAACCTTCTAAACAAGGGCTATAATGTGAAGTCATATGCATGGGAATTTAATTTACTCGCTGACTTTAAAGCCTCTCTTCCTGCTATTTGCAAGCCTGTTAAGATTGGACTGACTCTAAAAAAAAAACAAACAAAAAGATTGGACTGACTCTTCTGCAGGGGAAACGTCAATTCAGAGTGGTGGCTGGGTTGTCCTTTATAATTTCTCACAGATAGTACAAGGTGTGTCTGATTAAGCAAGAGTTAGATTCAAATCCACACATTGTTGAACACCCACCAATCGCCATCCCCTGTTCTAGGAGCTTTTACCTGCTGCTATAGGAAATAAGCCAAATTTAAGTCACTACACAGATAAATCAAACCCGAGCTTCCATCCTACTGCTTGTAAGAAGTGCATTTTCATTGTCTGAGTTCTTCCTTCCTTGAAAAGTAAAACCCTCCAGGTGCTTACTTAGTCCAAACAGGGTAGTCCTGTTAACTATCGTTGTGCAGAAAAGAAACTGAAAAGTCTAATCACTCTGCCTCATGTTCCAACCACTGCTCTGGTGACGCTGGTACCGGAAACAAGACGTTCAGCTCTCAGGCATAAAGGCTATAGCAATGGGTACTCCACACCATGGGACACTGGGTTACTGGTTATAACTCTAGTGACAGACAGTTGCATTTACAGTTAATCAGCCATTTCTCTTGACAACCCCCAGGGTCTAAGGTGGTGGATCAGAACGTAACGCAATCACATGACTCTGTTCCTCACTGACCCTCCCCTAGGATAAGACACCATCACCAACTCCATCACCAACGTCACCACCAACACAGTGGATTTCTCCTTGAGGGCTGTTATTGTACATTTCTGACCACTGAGCCTTCTTAGGACCATCCCAGGCCATCAGAAGTGTTGTCATAACTTGAGACCTTAGAGGGAAAGGGTCAGGAGTTCTGATTTGCAAGGGAACTCCTTGATCGCTTTGCATTTTGCTCACCTCTTCAACCACTTTCAAATGCCACTCAGCAATAGACCAATAGCAAGCCCCTCACCCTAGCCAAGCCAAAAAAGAACTGTTCAGTCTGCATGCTACTAAATCAGGGACCTACCTACCTTCCTTACAGCCGCACACCTAAAAAGTGTATAGATAATACTGGTTCTATTTATGATGTAAAATGTTTTGAATGCATTTAATGATCAAAGAGTCAGAGATGAGTCCTAAGTCTCCATCTCTGTTAACTGGACAGGTGATGCCACCGACTGAAACAAAGATTATCAGAGGGTATCAGATGTGCAAGGAAGATGGTAACTGATTTGTACATTTTAGGTATACAGTTTTGTGTGGTTTGGGTTACTATTATTATTATTATTGCTTTTGTTTTTAATACAAACAAAAGGAAGTCCTGGGTGCTAAGTTCAAGAGAAGAGGGTGGAAACGGTCAAGAGAAGAGATTTGGAAATGGTCAGCATATTTGTGGTATGACATTGACTGGGAGAGGTAGGAGCTGCGACAGGGCCTGAGGCACAGCATTGTCTGAGAAGCAAGCTCACAGAGGAAACTGAGTCAGAGCTCTCAGGGTAGCAGAAAGACAATCTGGTCATGGAACCCAAAGGGAGGAAACATTTCCAGAAGGAGGAATCTGTTTCACAGTGTCCAAAGCAACAGAGGTCAACAAAGACAAGGCCTACATCAGGTTATGAATATCTCAAGTAGATAACACCTACTGAGGCCTCTTTTGGAAACTTATTGACCAAAGTCATATGATTCGATTACATTTCCCTTCAACAATTTGTGCCTGGAGTTGTATCACATTACTCTTATCAGAACCATTTCGACAATCATCTACTAAGCAGTAATTGGTATAACTGAGGTCTTTTCGTCACATCTTACTTTGCCCATTTTATCAGAAGTAAACAAGCCTCTTCTTGAAACCAACAAAATCTCATAACTACTCTATTCCATTTTGGCTTCTGCCACTTGAACATGGCACTGCCCAGCACAGTATGTGTTCTTCTGAGTTCAGTATGTCTATTTGTGTGTGAGACAACGACTTAAGTCTCCCATCCATACCTCTTATTGGAATACTATGGAAACTTCTCTTGAACAGCATATGACATTGTTTGTTTAGTTTGGGCATATCATTTAGTCTGACATTTCTCATTAGTCTGACATCATTTAGTTATGGCTGCTTGGAGCCAATGTGACCATAAGCAGAAATACAAATATAGACACTGAAATTAAATGTCAGTGCTTGGTTACAAGACAATTCATAATATGCTAACATTAAATTTCCAGGTCATTTAAGTGAAAACATAAAACCTCAAAATCCTGCAGACGCCCTTCCCCGAAGAATACACCTCTTGATCTACATTTCAGAAACACGGCCAGAGAGATTACGTCTGGTGAATGCCCACTGCTCTTTGCACGCTAGCTTTTATTTTGGATTTCGTCTCTCAGAGTCTTTGAAGGAAGAAGACTGGAGTGGGTACCCGGGAGGAGCAACAGTAGCTGTGGGGAAATGGGAGTGACAGGTCTTGGTGGTTTCCATATACTTGGTTTTGGAATTGTTTTAACTCTTTACATATATTTCCATCTTTTCTTACCAAATAAAGGGAAATTTATTTGATGATTAACTATGGTGTATTGACTTCTTTTGTGTCATCCACAGTGTCAATTAATACAGTGACAATTAAGTCAGTTAAGTCTTCCTTATTATATACTCAAGCACTTAATATTACTTGAAAAAAAAAAAAAAAGACTTGCATAATGACTGTTGTCACCTTAGAGATCAGCAGGAGAACTCATTAAGAAAACCTGGCTTTCCGGGTGCGGTGGCTTAAGCCTGTAATCCCAGCACTTTGGGAGGCCGAGGCGGGTGGATCACGAGGTCAAGAGATCGAGACCATCCTGGTCAACATGGTGAAACCCCGTCTCTACTAAAAATACTAAAAATTAGCTGGGCATGGTGGCGTGTGCCTGTAATCCCAGCTACTCAGGAGGCTGAGGCAGGAGAATTGCCTGAACCCAGGAGGCGGAGGTTGCGGTGAGCCAAGATCGCACCATTGCACTCCAGCCTGGGCAACAAGAGCGAAACTCCATCTCAAAAAAAAAAAGAAAAAGAAAAAGAAAACCTGGCTTTCTTCTTTATGTGGAAGAGTAGGAATGCAAAGCATGGAAGTATATTGGACACTAATTATTTTTGCCCCATAAGAAAGGACATTTTCAGCCAGGTGTGGTGGCACATGCCAATAATCCCAGCACTTTGGGAGACTAAAGTGGAAAGATCACCTGAGGTCAGGAGTTCAAGATCATCCTGGCCAACCTTTTGAAACCCCATCTCTACTAAAAATACAAAAATTAGCTGGGTGTGGTGGCGGGCATCTGTAATCCCAGCTACTCAGGAGGCCGAGGCATGATAATTGCTTGAACCTGGTAGGCAGAGGGTTCAGTGAACCAAGATCCCATCACTGCACTCCAGCCTGGGCTACAGAACAAGACTCTGTTTCAAAAAAAAAAAAAAAAAAAAAGACATATTCTAATGACATTTAGGATTATCTAGTACTTAGCACAAAGTACTGCAATTTAAAATATGTCTTCCTTGCAAACCGCATCTTATTCATTTATTCATGTTTGTATACCTTCTTTCCAATATCTATGCTCCATTGTTTGAAACTCTTAACAAGTACTTCATAAATGGTGATTTGAAGAAGCTGAGAAGTAAGATTAAATGGCAAGTCCAAGGTTACCAGCTACTAAGCAGCAATTAAGACTCAAACCTAAGACGTTTAACTTTACCTTCAGTGACATAACTGTCATTTAAGGAGTGTTGAGGAAGAGAAAGCAGCTCTGACATCCCGGTGCTGACCTGGAGCTATCTGCTGGGCCTTGGTGTTGCTAAGAGCTTTTCCAGACCATGGTGTTCTGTCCAAGGAAAACAATTTCACAGAATACCAAAGTCAGACAAGGGCATACCGTAACCCCGATCAAGACAAAAACAAGACCACATCATAGTTTTGTCTGAACACAGACAACATTTAGGCATTAACCACAAAAATGACAGATACGTGTGACTGCTGGTTCTTTATTATTCATGGCTTAAGCTTCTGTCTAGACTTGACTCCTTCTAAATAAGACTTATTAAGATATCCAATCATGGAATTACCGCCACTTCCTGACGGCAACCAATCCAGAGTAAGGCCTTGCTTTCTTGAACTGTTCCCAAAATCACATAACACAAGCCCATAATAAATTCTAACGCCTTACTGAGATGCCCCCGCGATTCCTCACGCACGCATTCCTCCTGGCTTCAAGAAGTAATAGCTCAATTCAGTTGCTACAAGCGTGTTCCTGGTGAGTGTGTTGAAGAGCACTGACGGCTCCCCCTATGCCCAGGGGCTATGCTGTGTATACACACGGAGGGTTTAATTAGATAACCTTGTAAGACTGTTAATATCCCCACTTGGCAGATAAAGATATGGAGGTTCATGAAAATTTAACGAGTTGCTTAATCCAACCCTCCGCTAACTCTGCATTGAGCACCCTCTTTCCTATACCCTCTGCTGGCGCCCACTCCCCTCTTCTGCGGGCACCGGCCCGGCGGACCGGGATGCTGCTAGGAGCTACAGCCCAAACATGTTACTTTTGCAACACACCTTTCCTGTGTTTATATAAGAAACTATATTCGGGTTCAGAAATGCTTTGCGACTCCACGGCTGTGGAGCCTGAGGCGCGGCCCAGCACGCAGCAGCGGTGCAGGTGGCTGCTCGCTCGCGCAGGATCCGCTCCGGGCCTCCGGGGGCGGGTGCACGATCCACGAGCCACTCTCCTGGAGGAGTGACGTCGGGACAGACCAATCGCCGCAGGGCACCGGCCGCGGGGCCCAATCGCAGGAGGGCCGGGTAGGACAGTGACGGCGCAGGCGGCAGCGGACCCCGCCTCCTCGGCTGACAGCGATGCTCAGCTGGCGGCTGCACAGTCACCGCCGAGCGCCGGCCGGGCCGCGGACCGACCGGCAGAGGAACCGACCGGCCGACTGCCCACCGTGAGGGAGCAGCAGCTGCCCCGCGCCCCACCGCCCCGCCTTGAGGCCGAGTCCGCAGGGCCGCGGGGGAGCCGAGGGCTGCGCCGGGAACCGTGCAGGTGCCGCGCGGGACGCGGAAGTGTGTTTGTCGTGGTCTGCTTGAGACTCCCGGACACGCGTAATTTGGTCGAATTCGACGGGAAAGTCCCCTCCCCACCCCAGCGCCGGCCGCGTAGCCCGGGATCCCCGCCCCTGCCGAGGTCACTGTCCCCGGCGCGTCCTCTGCTGCCCCGGCGCAGAGGCTGCTCTTGAACCCGGGCGCGCGCGAGTGCAGGGCATCCGAGGCGACGGCCCCGGGCACGGCCCGACCTGCGCCCAGCCTGGCAGGAAGACTGTAATCGTGGGGTGAGTTAAAAATAAGGCCCTTCCGATTGGGAGGTGCTTTTTAAAAGGCCCCCTCCCTGTCCGCTGTTAACACGCAGCAAAATAACAATAACAGTTGTGCAACTGTCGCTTCCCAAAAGGAACCTCATTGTTGAACTTAAGAAAAACCCGCTGGCAATATACAGTGCGGGAACTGTACTGTGATCATTGGCTAACCAAGATGGGTGACAGTTTATTATTTCAGACTCAAAGGCAGCTTGAGTCCTACAATGCCCTAATCATAAAAATGGAAAGCGTGGCAGCCTCAGGTGTTACAGGGCACTCAACTCCAGAGTAGAAGTTATTCTCTGAGAAAGTGCGCACTGCCTTTTCCGTTCTCTAGTTTGCTTGTTGAAACATTTACTCCACAAAATTGCTCAGACTTCCCCATCTTTGAATATCTAGGCTCTGGGATGAGACTGATGATCTTTGTCTATTTTCTCCTTCTGTAGAATACAGCTACCTCCGCAGGCAATATGAAGATTTTATTTGTAGAACCTGCCATTTTACTTAGTGCATTTGCTATGACTTTGACCAGTCCACTGACAACGCAATATGTTTATCGGAGAATATGGGAAGAAACTGGCAACTACACTTTTTCATCTGATAGCAATATTTCTGAGTGTGAAAAAAACAAAAGCAGTCCAATTTTTATATTCCAAGAGGTAAGAAATGACAATATCCATAGAATTTAATAAAAAGGGAATGTGTACCGAGCTTTTGAGTCAGAGTACCCTGCACTCATCATCCATTGCTCTCTCTATGGCAGCCATCAAAGTCCTAAATCCCAAACGTAATGGCCTTTACTTGGATCTCATCCCATTTGAAGTTTCCTGATACCTTTCAAATCTGCCTCTTCTTCTTAAAACACTCTTCTCTGTGACACTAGCTTTTCTCCTTTCTCTCAGAAAATTCCACCACAATGTCATCTCTTCTGTGGCTGTCTCCTTCCTTTGTCCTAAAAAAAAAAAAAAAAAAAAAAAGTCTGAAAATTGGAGCAGGGTGGGCTGGAATGAGCAATCTGGTGGACAGGGGTGGCTGAAACATGATGTTTCTGTCCTCTCCCTTGCTGTCTTTCTCCCCAGTCCTTTTGCTGTTTCTGCATGTCCCAGCTTTCAGGGACTCTAGAAGGTGGCCCATCACTGAAGACTGTGGGCCAGTGTCTGTCACAGGTGGGGCGGAGGAGCATTTATTATTTGGTGTTGTCAAGTCAGCCTTGGCTCTCATGTGATGAGGAGCGGCTGTGTGGGGACATCTAGAGTGGGAATTATCCACCGCTGCCCTCACCAGAAATGTTTAGCCAGATATTAAGGAGACTTTCTTGGCTTTCTTCCTCTCTCTCCAGCATCCTCCCCCAATTTTTGTGTGTAAAACAGGAGGCATTTCTCCATTCTCCTGGTCCCTTGGGCAGTTTTTGATAAAAGTCTGCTGTTTCAAAATGCCAAGAGATAGTATCCAGATTTGGAAATGTTTTTTTTTCCTACAGTGCCTCAAAAACAAATCACACCTGTAAACTCTGAACTCTTCCTCTTGGGGACATTTTGTGATGGTAAAGGAGTGGTGCTGCTTCCCAGTGACAGATGAAATGAGTTAAAGGGAATTGAGTCACCTCCTGCTGGCTCTGCGAGTCTCTGTGACTGGGAAACGAGCCTGAGAAGGAGGAAACTCAAACCGACCCAGAGGCAAGGTTATAGCACTTCATGAGGTATCCGTCCACATGTCAGGTGGGACCTTGCTGGGGTGAAGCCAGGCAGTTTGGCACAACCTCTGATCTTATTCATTTCCTCATTCCCATGGGAAACATTTTCTTGGAAGTGATTATTTCTGAGCAGCCTGGAAGACATTAAGGTTCTGGCTTAGGGTAAAGTCAGAAAAAAGAAGGGCCCTGGGTCTCACCTAACAGTCTTATCTCCCTTTAAGAACAGCTCCTATGTTATTCTGGGGAGTCAGAAGCTTCGCTAGGCTCAGAATTTCTTTTTATTGTGTGTGTTTATTCATGCATTAAACAAGTTTATCACACATTATCCTGTGGTGATAAGGATAAGCAAAATGGTCCTGAACCAGAGAAGCCCAGAGTCTCTCTAGGTTGAGAAAAACACACATAAAAAGAATAGAATTTAACAAATCCTCTTTCTTTTTCTTTCTTTTTTTTTTTTTTTTTTTTTGAGATGGCGTCTTGCTCTGTTGCCCAGGCTGGATTGCAGTGGCATGATCTCAGCTCACTACAACTTCCACCTCCTGCGTTCAAGCGATTCTCCTGACTCAGCCTTCTGAGTAGCTGGGATTGCAGGCATGCACCACCACACCTGGCTAATTTTTATACTTTTAATAGAGACAGGGTTTCACCACGTTGGTCAGCTGCTCTTGAACTCCTGACCTCGTGATCTGCCTGCCCTGGCCTCCCAAAGTACTGGGATTCCAGGTGTGAGCCACTGTCCCTGGCCAATAAATCCTCTTAGTTTCAAAGTTGGGGTCCTAGAGCAGGGGTGCTCTTCATATTTCGGCCCGGGAGATATTTGTTAATATACATACTTGAATCCCATCCTGAAACCTCTAACACAGTGTTTTTTAACCCTGACTGCATATTGGAATCACCTGAAGAGTTTATTTTATTTTATTTATTGTGTATTTATGTATGTATAGTATTTTTTGAGACAGGGTCTCATTCTACTTCCCAGGCTGGAGTGCAGTGGCATGGTCATAGCTCGCTGCAACCCTGAACTCCTAGGCTCAAGGGATCCTCCCACCTCAGCCTCCTGAGTAGCTGGGACTACAGGCACGTGTCACTGCACTCAGCTAATTTTAAAAGTTTTTTTGTAGAGACAGGGTCTTGCTATGTTTCCCAGGCTGGCCTTGAACTCCTGGTCTTAAGTGAGCCTCCTGCCCGGCCTCTCAAAGTGTTGAGATTACAGGTGTGAGCCACCGAGCCTGGCCTTATTTTATTTTTTTAGTTGACAAATAATCATTGTACATATTCATGGCATATACAGTGGTGTTTTGATACATACAATGTACAGTGATCAGATCAGGCTAATTAGCATATCCGTCATCTCAAACATTTCTCATTTCTTTGTGTTGAGAACATTCAATATCCTCCTTCTTGCCATTCGAAACTATGTAATGTATTACCGTTAACTGTAGTCAACCTATGGTGCTATAGAACACCAGAACTCATTCTTCCTGTCTAGCTGCAGTTTTGTAGGCTTTAACAAATCTCTCCTTATAAGCTCATCAATTTCTGTATTTGATTCTGTGCTGTCTTTCAGCCAACCCCTAGGAGCAGGCCCCCTGGTTGCAGTGGGAGGGACCTGGGAGGAGAAGACTAGAATGTCTGGGAAAGTCTGCTGCTCTTGCCCTTTTAGAGTGAGGGGAGACAGGCCTTGGTCCAGCCAGTTTGGTGGCTTCTGCAGCTTTACAGGTGGCAGGTGTTGGCCCACCTCCAGCCTGGCGCAGCTGCTGAGAAACCCCTACTGCCCAGAGCAGTGGTCTCATGTCAAAGATTTTTGCCAAATTTTCAAATTACTTTTTTTCATTTGTTATTTCTTAATTGGATTAATATGGAGGAGAACCTACTACTCTAGGCCCCTTCCCTTAAAATTGGTGCTCTTAGACCTCCAGGAACCAGAAACCACCCCTACCCTCACCCTGCCACCCACGCTGGAGGCGTGGCCCACTCTCTGTTTGCTCCTTTGGACAAAGGAAGATTTTTGCTTCCCAGGAGGTACCACCATCACCTTCAGTGATTCATGCAATGACTAAAAAAGGTTTAAATCTATTTTTTAAATCAGCTTCGTATTTTCCAGTATACAAATGGCACATACTCGTTTTTATTTTGGTTTTTTTTTTGGCGGGGGGAGTCTCACTCTGTTACTGAGGTGCAGTGGCTCAGTCTCGGCTCACTGCAACCTCTGCCTCCCGGGGTCAAGCAATTCTCCTGCCTCAGCCTCCCAAGTAGTTGGGATTACAGACACCCGCCACCACGCCCGGCTAATTTTTGTAATTTTAGTAGACACAGGGTTTCACCATGTTGGCCAGGATGGTCTCAATCTCCTGACCTTGTGATCTGCCTGCCTCAGCCTCCTAAAATGCTGGGATAACAGGCATGAGCCACCACGCCTAGACCCCACATACTCTTTATATTAACTTCAGAAAATACAGAGAAATGGCAAGCAAAAAATGTTTTAAGATCATGCAAAGTTCCTTCCATCAAATAACTAGTGTAATGGTTGACACATCTTCCAATCTGTGTGTATGTCGTCTGCCATTGTCATTTTGGCCCTTGGAAGTTGAGTTTATCCTACTCCTCAGGTCATGACACACTACCATCTTGGTTTACTTTATATTTTTATTTATTTGAGATGGAGTCTCACTCTGTCACCCAGGCTGGAGTGCAATGGCACAATCTTAGCTCACTGCAACCTCTGCTTTCTGGATTCAAGTACTTTTCCTGCCTCAGCCTCTGGAGTAGCTGTGACTACAGGCATGAGCCACCTTACCAGGCTAATTTTTGTATTTTTAGTAAAGATGGGGTTTCACCATGTTGCCCAGGCTGGTCGAACTCCTAACCTCAAGTGATCCATCCACCTTGGCCTCCCAAAGTGCTGGGATTAAAGGTGTGAGCCACCGCACCCGGCCTATTTTTTTTTAATTTATTTTAGAGAGAGGGTCTCGCTATGTTGCCCAGGCTGGTCTCAAATTCCTGGGCTCAAGAGATGCTCCTCAGCTTCCCACAGAGCTGGGACTACAAGCATGAGTCACCACACTCAGCCATGGCACGCTACCATCTGCATAGTATAAGGCTCCTCTTTCAATTTTATCTTATTTTTAATTCTTTTATTTAGTAAATAAACGAATATGTTTTTCACTAATCTATTTTTGGAGACAGGGGTTAAAAAAAAAAGGCAACAGCCAAGCACTTCCTAAATAAAGGCGAATTTTTTGGGTATTTTTTGGTAGAGACAGAGTTTCACCATGTTGGCGCCAAGCTGGTCTCAAACTCCTGACCTCATGTGATCCTCCTGCCTTGGCCTCCCAAAGTGCAAGGATTACAGGCATGAGCCACCACGCACGGCCAAAATCTGGAACGTTTTGATCACTGTTTTGAAGCCACAAGTGTAAAATTCCACACATAAGTTCTCAATGGAAACCGTTTTATGCACAAAATTATTTAAAATATTGTATAAAATTCCCTTTGGGCTATATATATGAGGTATATATGAAACATAAATGAATTTTGCTTTTAAATGTGAGTCCCGTCCACAAGGTATCTCATTATGTACATGCCAATATCCTCAAATCTGAAAAAATCCAAAATCCAAAACACTTCTGGTCTCAAACATTTCAGATAAGGGATATTCAGTCTGTACTTGCTTTATGTACTGGATGAAAATGTAAGCCCCATTAGTCCTGCCCATGCACCGGAGATTCCCCACCCATAACCTACTGGCCACAGGGAAAAAAGCATACTCCATGATATTTTTACGCACATTGTGTAAACTACATTGTCTTCTTTTTATTTCTTTGCAGGAAGTTCAGAAAAAAGTGTCACGTTTTAATCTGCAGATGGACATAAGTGGATTAATTCCTGGTCTAGTGTCTACATTCATACTTTTGTCTATTAGTGATCACCATGGTCGAAAATTCCCTATGATTTTGTCTTCCATTGGTGCTCTTGCAACCAGCATTTGGCTCTGTTTGCTTTGCTATTTTGCCTTCCCATTCCAGCTTTTGATTGCATCTACCTTCATTGGTGCACTTTGTGGCAATTATACCACATTTTGGGGAGCTTGCTTTGCCTATATAGTTGATCAGTGTAAAGAACACAAACAGAAAACTATTCGAATAGCTATCATTGACTTTCTGCTTGGAATCGTTACTGGTCTAACAGGACTGTCATCTGGCTATTTCATTAGGGAACTAGGTTTTGTGTGGTCCTTTCTAATTATTGCGGTGTCTCTTGCTGTTAATTTGGTCTATATTTTATTTTTTCTCGGTGACCCAGCAAAAGAGTCTTCATCTCAGAATGTTACTATGTCATGTAGTGAAGGCTTCAAAGACCTATTTTACCGAACTTACATGCTTTTTAAAAATCCTTCTGGTAAGAGACGAGTTTTGCTCTGTTTATTACTTTTTACAATAATCACTTATTATTTTGTGGTCATTGGCATTGCCCCAATTTTTATCCTTTATGAATTGGATTCACCACTCTGCTGGAATGAAGTTTTTATAGGCTATGGATCAGCTTTGGGTAGTGCCTCTTTTTTCACTAGTTTCCTAGGAATATGGCTTTTTTCTTATTGTATGAAGGATATCCATATGGCCTTCATTGGGATTCTTACCACTATGACAGGAATGGCTATGACTGCGTTTGCCAGGACAACACTCATGATGTTTTTAGGTGAGTTCCAAATATAGCTTTAGAACTATGTATTTGATATTCATATGAAATTAATTTGTCTGTTGGGAGAAAACTTTAATATAAAGCCCTCTATTGAAGCCATTCTAGTTCAATTAAAGGGAAATAGCTAGTTTGCCAGGAGTCAATAAGCCAAAAGCTAAATTTGCTTTAAAAATTTAATTCACTAGGCCGTGGATGGTGGCTCACGCCTGTAATCCCAGCACTTTGGGAAGCTGAGGGAAGTGAATCACCTGAGGTCAGGATTTCGAGACCAGCCTGACCAACATGACAAAGCCCCATCTCTACTAAAAAAAAAAATACAAAATTAGCTGGGCGTGGTGGTGCATGCCTGTAATCCCAGCTACCGGGGAGGCCGAGGCAGGAGAATTGCTTGAACATGGGAGGTGGAGGTTGCAGTGGGCCGAGATCACACATTGCACTGCAGCCTGGGAAACAAGAGTGAAACTCTGTCTCAAAATAAATAAATAAATAAATTTAATTCACTGAATAACCACAATTTCCCAGATTTGCATATTTGCCACAAAATTGTTTTGAAGAACATTCTTATGAATGAGTTCTTCAGTATAGCTTTCATTAAAGTGAACATTTCTCAAAATGCTGCCAAGAAGGCAACTTTCCTTAAAAATACTTAGGACAATGGTATAAAATATACTGAAAGTATTTATAAGAAAAAAACTATATCAATTTAATGTATTCAAGATGGAATTTTTTAAAGACAGGTTTTGCAAATTGATCTTTCAGCAAGTCGACCATTTCATGAACTGATTTTTGATGAAACTGCTGGTTGGCAAATTTGACTGCTTCCTTAACAATCTACCTCATAACTGTTTTTGCAGGGTTCAAATGAGATACTGCATTGGAAAAGGCTATGGAACTATAAGATGAGACTCTGGGAAAGGTCCAATTTACTGTTTTCTCTAATAAAAGTGTTAACCCCTTGCTATCTCGCAGGGAAGCAGTGTGACCAAACAGAATTGGGCCTAACTTCCCTCTAGAGTACTAGATGATCTTGGGCACGTTACTGAACTACTCTCAGCCCTCATTTTCTCACCTGTAAAATGGGCATGGTACTACCTAATTTAGAGGGTTACAATGAATATTACGTAGGTGTCAAGCACTCACTTAGCACAATGCCTACCATTCAATAACGGCCAGTTTTTCTCCCTGTCTCCCTGAGAGCTGCCAAGGCTAAGTAAGTTAATCTATGTGAAAACACTCTGATAACTGTAATCTGCTGATGCCATATATAACTGTATATGATGTAATTAAAAGCACTACTGACTATTAAGAGTTCCAATTGAAGACCAGGAGTAATTTATGCTTATAAACTTATTCCACCATAAAGATGAACAGGCAAGATGATAACCAGTTTACCAATGAATGAATCAATGTAACAAAGGCATGCTAACACTAAGAGTGCCAAGTCTGAAAAAGCACAAACAAGAACGAGTTAGGTTAATACATAGTTAAGAAAAATAAGCAGATCAGTCTTAATCAGCAGATTATATAAATAGATCTAGACCTAAAAATTGCACGGACTCTTGTTCTTTGTACTGGAATAAGAATTCTAGAGTAAAGTAACCTTAAACTGACCTGTCCGTAGTCTACTTTAATTCATCAAGCAGAATTCTACAATTCATTAATTTAATTTTTAGGTGCAGTGAGTTAGGATGCTTGTAGAAAAGGAAATACATAGACAGAGTGAAGTGTTTCCCGTTTTAAACTGGCTGTTAGCTTTCAGAATGAGCCGGTGATTTTGAATCTGTTCTCCCGCAGCCAGGGTGCCGTTCCTCTTCACTATCGTGCCGTTCTCTGTTCTGCGGTCCATGTTGTCAAAAGTGGTTCATTCTACTGAACAAGGTAAGTTTAATTTATTTAAGAACTATCATGAATCTACCATCTGTACCAACTCAAAACTGTGTACAATCAATGTTTGATGCTTCAGAATAATCTACAGCCCTTTTAATGTATGGATCTCCTTTTGAGTAAAGTGGTAAGCTTTAGGAAAAGGCTTACACTCTTGCAAGGGAGCCCCTGCCTAGGGCCGGGTACTTTAGACAGCTCGCTTGGCTCTGGCTGTGCCCCACCACAGGAAGAAAGGAGACCTCAGGGCCAAGTGGGAGATGCCTGCTGGGAGCTTACCATGTCTCCTTCCTTCTAGACTGCACTCCGCCCACCTAGGTCCCGGCAATTCCCAGCCCAGACAGCTCTGGGCTCATGTCCAGCGAGGGCCTGGATGATCCTCTTCCTCAGCCGCCTTCTCCTGAGGGTGTACTGTGCCCAGTGTGCTCACCTGTAGACCAAGGAAGGAGCCAAAGGGCAACTCCTTAGAGAGGGTCTAGCTGGACCGTGGAATCGCAGGGTGGGGGTCCTCTACACCCACATGTAAATGACCCTTTCTGAGAGGGTGGTGCAAGGGATAGAATGAGGGTGGGCTCCAGCTGGGCACCAAGGCTGAGAGTCAGCTCACCCTGGGCCACCCTGTCCTACATGGAACTCTGAAAACATCTGAGAATCCTACGCGTGTGCTAGCTTCTAGATCATTCATTACAAAGATATATTTTTCACAGTAGGAAGTCAGAATATATTTTAGTTAATAGTTTGTTAGCCAGATTTCAAATAACTGACAACTTTTAAATGCTTAAATCCTTAGATTATAATATATAAGCCTCTAATGATGTTCTTACACTGGCTCCTGCAAATATCACAGCTGGGCCTGACTCAGAGTCCTGGCAGAAAGGAGGGTCCCACTCAGCTGATTCCATCAAGAGACTTTCATGAAGGCCATTATAGAGAGTGGACATCATCAAGGCAGCCAGAGAGATGCCCCGGATAGGAAGCAGAGAACACTGTACCCTCTCTCCTCCTTCATCCTTTTAACCAAGTGCAGCAGGAACTCGGGCCAGCAAGAAAGTCCAAGTCATACAATCCGTGGGGTCAGCCTCTCACGCACAGAGCAGGGCACACAAAGTCAAACAGTTGAAGGGGCGGGCAGGGTGGGCAGAGAATAACCAGGATGCACCAAAGACAAAAATTAGATTTCCAGCGAGAACTAGTTATTAGTTAGATATGAGGCATATGGGGTTGTCCTCCTTCCCTTTTGTATCATCTGAATCTTATTAGACGTTGGCACTTCCTTTAATGTCAGTTCTTAACCCAGTGCTGTGAATGTACCTATTTGATTACATATGAATAATTCATAATTATGCTATTGTATTTATATCAGTTTAGTCAACACTGGAGAAAACTACGTAATTCAGTAAATTTAAAAAATATATTTCTTATCTTTTTCTTTTTCTTTTCTTTTCTTTTTTTTTTTTTTGAGACAGAGTTTTGCTCTTGTTGCCCAGGCTGGGGTGCAATGGTATGATGTTGGCTCACTGCAACCTCTGCCTCCTGAGTCCAAGCAATTCTCCTGCCTCAGCCTCCTGAGTAGCTAGGATTACAGGTGCCTGCCACCACACTCAGCTAATTTTTGAATTTTTAGTAGAGACGGGGTTTCACCCTGTTGGCCAGGCTGGTCTTGAACTCCTGACCTCAGGTGATCTCCCTGGCCTCGGCCTCCCAAAGTGCTGGGATTACAGGCAGGAGGCACTGTGCCCGGCCTCTTATTTTTCACTCATAAGGTGTAGTTATGTATTCACACAGCTGTTTATAAAGGATGTGATGATGATTACCTTGAAAACTGCTACAGAAAAGAAAAATGTATGTAAACTATGTAAAAATCTATCTGCTTCTTTGGATTATGCAATAGTTTCTTAGATATGACACCAAAAGCACAACAACAAAGGAAAAATGGACAGATTAGACTTCATCCAAAAACTTCAAAGTTTGTCCTTCGAAAAATTTTGTCCTTCAAAGGATAACACCAAGAAAGTGAGGCTAGGCGCAGGGGCTCACACCTATAATCCCAGCACTTTGGGAGGCCGAGGTGGGGGAGATCACCTGAGGTCAGGAGTTAGAGACCAGCCTGGCCAACAGGGTGAAACCTCGTCTCTACTAAAAATTCAAAAAAAAAAAAAAAAAAAGGAAGGAAGAAAGAAAGTGAAACGACAACCGACAACCCACAGAACGGGAGAAGATATTTGCAATTTATATTTGTCTAATCAGGAACTCACACCCAGCATATTTAAGAACTCTTAACATTCAGCAACAAAAAGGCAACTCAATTTAAAAATGGGCAAAGGATTTGAACAGAAGCTATACAAATGACCAATAAGCACATGAAAATCCTCAATATCATTAGCCATCAGCGAAATGCAAAGCAAAACCACTGAGTGAGACCCACTGGCCAAAATAAAATAGGCCATAGCAAGTGTTGATGAGGATGTGGAGAAATTGGAGCCCTCATACACTGCTAGTGGGAACGTAAAACGGTGCAGCCGCCATGCAAAGCAGTTTGGCAGTTCCTCAGAAAGTTAGTTACCTTATGATTCAGCAATCCCTCCCCTACTTACACACCATGAGAAGTGAAAGCATATGTCCGCACACAGTCTTGTTCATGGCAGCATCATTCATAGCAGCAAAAAAGTAAAGCCTACGCAAATGTTCACGAACTGGCAAATGGATAAACAAAATGTGGTTTATCCATCCAGCGAACTGTTCTTCTGCAATAAAAAGAAGTATCGTTGTTACATGCTATCACATGGATGAACTATGAAATGATTATACCAAATTTAAGAAGCTAGTCCCAAAAGGTCATATATTGTCATATAAATATGATTCCGTTTACGTGAAATATCCAGAATAGGCAAATCCATAGAGACAGAAATTAAATTAGGCCTTGACTGGGGCTGGGGAAGGGAAACAAGTACTTATGGGTATAGAGTTTCTTTTGGGGGTGATGAAAATGTTCCACAGATAGTGGAGATGGTTGTAAAACTCTATAATATACTAAGAACCACTGAATTGTAGACTTTAAAAGGGTGAGGTTTGTGGGATGTTAATTATAGCTCAATAAAGCTGTTGCGGAAAAATTTACTTGCTTTGACTTAGACCAAAAATAGAGTTGTCAAGATGTATAGTTTATTTTTGTTTACATTTGGTTTAGTTTATAAAGGCTTTTTAAAAGTCAGCTCTGCCAGCTGTGGTGGCTCACACCTATAATCCCAGCACTTTGGGAGGCCATGGTAGGAGGATCACTGAGGCCAGGAGTTCAAGAGCAGCTTGGGTGACAGAGGGAGACTCTATCTCTACAAAAAATAAAAATAAAAAGATCATATCATACTGTTAAATATAGTAATATTTTTAAATGTTTAGTGTACATTTTAGCAGTTCTTTATCGGAATTACAGTAACTGTGAATTGCGACTTCATTATTCCAGGATATTTAAATTACTTTGTTGTTAAATGCAAGCTAAATCATCTTTTGGATGGTGTCAACATTTCTATAACTAAATGTATTCCCATCCTTCACCATTATTTAAATTGGCAATTTTTGTGAAAATATTATACACTTTAAATAACCAGAGGAGTGGGAAAATACTGCCTAAGTTTTCAGATACCTGTCATTATTTCTATTATCTTAAATAAGAAAGGTGAGAAAATGGAATTCTGGTAATTATTTTGAGATCTCTGTGCTCGGCACCGCTGTGAACTCAGAGCTGAAGCTGCCTTCGACTATTTTACTTGGACATCACTCATCTACTCCTTGTGATTATAAATTGGGATACAGTAAAACAGACTTGATTTTTGAGGTCTATTGGATTAAAAAAAACAGGATTTAAAAGATAAATTCATTTGTTCTTATCCTTCAATCCTGTTTTATCTCTGGCAACTATTAAACAAGTTGAAATGCTCAGAGAAGCTGAGCAACCAGCTAAAGCTACTTCATAATAGTATGGTTCCATCGGAGCAAACGGTGCACCGTCTGACCTATTTCCCATCAAGAATAGATGAAAACCCTTACATAATAGAACCGGTACTGTGTGGTCTGTTTCCCATAGCACTATTCCTGGCTGCAGCAAGAGATCAGAAATAAAAGAAAATAATGTAGTCAAACAAGTAGAAGAACGTCCTTCCAATTAAACTGACTTAATGTATTATCATAAATCATGGAGGCAGTAAGTCTGCATGCTACTTGGTGACTGGTAAATGGGATCCTGAGTTAAGCTTTTATTCATTCATTTGACAAATATTTATTAAATGTCTGGCATGCACAAGCAGCTGAGCCCTGGGGATAGAGCTGTGAGCAAGGCAGATGTGCAAGGCAGAGCGACAAAGCTTTCATTTTAGTCAAAAGAAGACACATAAGTGAGCACACGGTATTTCACAGAGATAGATGTATATTTTATGACTGTATGCCCCGTCATTCAATGAATAATTTGAAGCAATATATGAGAATATGTACAACAAAATGAAAACGTTTAAATATAAAAATCAATACACTGTCTGAAAGATCAAGACCATGGGGAAAATTAGAATATAAACAAAAACCATATCTAATTTTGAGAGGTAATCCTCAGGCTTGGCCTTTCCTTCCTATCAGTTCAGGCAAACGCAATTATTTACACGATTTGTATTGTCAATAAGAAAAATGCATTACAGTTTATCATGGGAAAATAAACTTGGCAAAGCAGGGAACAAGCACAGTGGCTTGTTAATGAAGTCTGCAGAAAGCAGAAGCTTTCTGAGACCGAGAAAGCCAGGTCGATCTGGCTGAAAATGGTCACGAAATTTTATTCAACCTGGTGATGCAAAATTTGACGAAGAGGAAGAAAAGCACATGAAGATGGCCAGCCTGTCTTTTGGAGGTTTAACTCTTCAGTTGACATTGTCTTGGATTCCAGGCACAAGTAAACATCAGTAGAATAGTGTCTGTTTCTCTCTGACTGTGAGCTTTTACTGACCATGCAGTCATTTTAGACTTTATGAACAATGCTGAGTGGCCTACCCTTGACCAAATTTGGTGTATAGCAAGTGACCGTAGCAGAATCCCCACTCTTCATCTTGTAAGGCGCATTAGGGCAGAGGCAGTTGCAAGTAGTAAGGTGGAAATGTATGTTTTAAAGAGTCACTTAATATTAAACTGTGGCATAAACCTTCACTAGCGCACAGGATGGTTGATCTGATGTGTCAAACATGCAAAATCTAGTGGTGATGGAATTTTTTGGTCACTTTGAAGAGAGGGATAAAATTCCAATTGCAGAATGTATGGTAAGAATCTCCTCGCTGCCTGCAGCTGTCACTCTTGCCAGACTGAGGAGCATATAAGGTTTTCTTTTTCTTTTCTTTTTTTTTTTTTTGAGACGGAGTTTCGCTCTTGTTACCCAGGCTGGAGTGCAATGGCGCGATCTCGGCTCACCGCAACCTCCGCCTCCTGGGTTCAGGCAATTCTCCTGCCTCAGTCTCCTGAGTAGCTGGGATTACAGGCACGCGCCACCATGCCCAGCTAATGTTTTGTATTTTTAGTAGAGACGGGGTTTCACCATGTTGACCAGGATGGTCTCGATCTCTCGACCTCGTGATCCACCCACCTCGGCCTCCCAAAGTGCTGGGATTACAGGCTTGAGCCACTGCGCCCAGACCATATAAGGTTTTCTTTACCTTTCAAAAGGCTCTTGCAGGAAGCATTGCTTGTTCAGAGCCATCCTGGGCTTTCAGGTGTCACACACAGATTAGCACAGGGATGGAGGGTGGGAGACAGCATCCAGAAGAGCACGGGTAGGTGTGGCTTTGCCTGGGGCTGTGCAGAGAGGAGAGACATGCCGTTTTCGAATGAGTCATCTGCAGTGTCATTTTAGCTTTGCCCTGTGGACACTGAAACTTAGCTATTTGGAGTTTTTAACCTGTCTCACATCGGGTCCAAGGAGAATCTTCCCCTTCATTTCCTCAGATGTAGAATGGGCTGCTGACTTCTCAGGGATTTTGGGGGAATAACTTTCATTGCATTCACCAATGTTTACTGTTTTCCGTGAATAACAGTCGTCTCCATTAGTTTGTGTGTGTTGTTTTGTAATTCTGCCTCTTCTTTTTCTCCCTCTATATCCCTACCCCAAACAGGTACCCTGTTTGCTTGTATTGCTTTCTTAGAAACACTTGGAGGAGTCACTGCGGTTTCTACTTTCAATGGAATTTACTCAGCCACTGTTGCTTGGTACCCTGGCTTCTCTTTCCTGCTGTCTGCTGGTCTGTTACTACTTCCAGCAATCAGTCTATGGTATGTCATGATTTTTAATCATTTTATCAAAGGGCATAAGGATTCAGTGAATTCCCTAACTTCACCAGTAAAATCACATAGATCTGTTGAAATTTTGCCTCAGAATGTGCTTTTCTCAAGAACTTTCAGACATGAAGTGCTCGCTTCAGCTGCACGTATACAGAATTGGAACAATACAGTGAAGATTAGCATGCTCCCCGTGCAAGGATGACATGACAATTCATGAAGCATTTCATATTTTAGTAAAATAAATGTTTTAATTTAAAAAAGAGAGAGAGAGAGAGAGAGCCAGTCATGATGGTGTATGCCTGAAGTCCCAGCTACTCAGGAGACTGAGGCAGGAAGCTCATTTTGAGCCCAGGTGTCTAAGACCAACCTAGACAGCATAGCAAGACCCCCATCTCATTAAAATTAACAAATAAAACAAATAGACATAAAAGCATATGTCAATAATGTTGGGAGACTTAGGAAGAACAAGAATGACATGACTGAAGAATTAAAAGAAAGATTGTGTTTGTTATAACTCCCCGCCTTTGAACCACTGATTAAATTAGTATCTAAGATTAGAGATACATACCTTCAAACTATGATTTCCCAGAGTACAATATCCCCTGATGATCAAAATGAGATTGATTTTCATACAGATTCTTGTATAAATGACAAAAGAAGATAGGATATGCTGACTATAGGGTTCTCTTTTCAGAGTGGGCTTGTTTAGTGGCTTTGTCTTGTTTTAATGACTTGTTTAAACTTTAATGCTTAAATGTTTTAATATTTAAATGTTAAAATTAAAGAAGCACAAAATTCCATTTATGAATAGTACATATAATGAAGAGATAGAAGCATAAAGATAAAAACAGTATGTATGCCTTTTTTGCTTTCTATTTAACAAAAAATGTGAGCCAACTAGATGGGTGATTGCTGAAATGTCCAAGCAAATTTATTTGATGCATTAATCTGTTCCCACTGAGCTCTATTCCATGTGGTTGATAGCATAGCATGGCGGCTGCCAGCCTCACACAGTGATGGGAATCAAGGCAAAGCGGGCACAAGAAGCCAGGCCTTCTCTGCTTTCTTCTAAGCACTTTGGGGTGAGGCTCTGAGTTAGGGAGGAAGGTACCGATAAACACAGGTGTTAAGCATCCTGCCAAGATGACAAACTCCTTAAAGGGCTGGCTCATGTCTTAGAGTAGGAGCTTGGTACTTACTGTCTCTATTGAATTCTGATACCTACATCTGTGTCAGAGAACAACAGTATTTACAGTTCCTCTAATTTTGATGAAAAGTTATTTGTACGAGTTATCTTTTTTTAAAAAGAGACTATTTAGCTGTTGAATTAACTGCATTACAAATACATGCTGTGCTGGTGAGCGCAAGATGAGACAATTGATCTTATACATTGCTGATAATAGTGCTTCTTCGGCTATATCATAAAGCAATTCACGAATGTATCAAAAGCTTTTTCTTTAAAGTTCATAGTGATTGATCCACCAATTCCTTTTAGAAACATACTCTAAAGAAATCATCAGGAATGGTGTCAAAAATTGATATATAAAAACGTTAATTACAACAAAAAATTTTAAATGACCAAACTGTCCAACAGTAGGAGAATGTTTAAGTAAATGATGGTACAGCATAAAAAATGACTTAACTAATAAGAACTGTAGCCAGGCACGGTGGCTCACGCCTGTAATCCCAACACTTTGGGAGGCTGAGGCAGGAGGATTGCTTGAGGCCAGGAGTTCAAGACCAATCTGGGTAACATAGTGAGACCCTCATATTTACGAAAAAAAAGATTTTTTTTTTTCAACAGAGTCTCACTCTATCGCCCAGGCTAGAGTGCAGTGGTGTGATCTTGGCTCACTACAACCTCCACCTCCCAGATTCAAGCCATTCTCCTGCCTCAGCCTCCCAAGTAGCTGGGCCTATAGACGTGCACCACCACCTGGCTCATTTTTTATTTTTAGTAGAGATGGGTTTCACCGTGTTGGCCAGACTGGTCTGGAACTCCTGACCTCAGGTGATCTGCCTCTAATGTGCTGGGATGACAGGCGTGAGCCAACGTGCCTGGTCAAAGGAAAAAAAAAGATTTTTTAAAAATTAGGAAAATTAAATTAAAGAAAATAATTGCATACATGGTGAGTAGAATAATGGGTAATTCTAATTTTATTCTTCATATATTTATAAATTCTATAACAGATAGATAAAAGGCAATTGTCTTTTTAATAATGAGGTAAATGTAGATGGGCTCCTGAGATTCTTTTTATCCCTATACTGCTTAATATTTTAAAAATCAGAATTACATGCTGTGTTACCTCCAAATGTCCTGCTTTTGAGCTTCAGTTATAGCTATTCAACAGGAACTTCAGTAATGATTTTACTTATAACTATTTTTTGTGGACTATGCAGAGTTAACAATGGGACAGATGGGATATCTTAGGGGTCTAGAAGAGAAAAAAATCATGTAGTTTTAAAATTATTTTCAGAGCACCATGAATGAGTCAGCTGGATTCAAAATGCCAGGATACTCCACCTGATAATTTGCCATAATTCATTAAAAGCTCTGTAACTGGGAAAAAAGCTGGAAAACAAATTACTCATGTAGATATTGTCTTAATCTCAGTTTTAAAATCTCTGGTTTGCTTTTACAGTGTTGTCAAGTGTACCATCTGGAATGAGGGAAGCTATGAACTTCTTATACAAGAAGAATCCAGTGAAGATGCTTCAGACAGATGACTGTGATTTAAACAGAAAAAATCTATTAATGCACATATTATATACTATGACTTCTGAAGACTATAAATGAATCCCACAATCAGTGCTTCATTGATAACCAATTTTACATATCCTTTCTTCTAAACTGAACAGTCAGAGAGACAGCTCCTGGCTTTAGCTTCTTAAGGTACCATGCACTTTGAACACTTTATCATGCAATATACTTGCAATACACAAAACAAATCTCAAGTGTTTCTCACTTTTGAACTTAGAAGAGAAACATTAAAACTTAAGGGTGTAAGGAGGGATCAAGAAACTTGGTAAGGCAAAAGCAATAATCTCTCTGACATATTCCAGGCTCTCACACTGAGGCCAAAGAGAAAACTCTTTACCTCAGTTTCTTCATCAGCAGAATGGGTTTCTGGCCTCTCTCAGGGATTTTGAAGGCATAATAAAAATTATGATGAATCACTCATTGGTAGGAAAATAATGGTGTAAGTTTCAAATACGAATAATATAATTTTACCAATACTTGGTAACGCTTTGTTTTCTAGAGCCTATTAAGCTGCTATTGATAGTCAGAGCTTATACACTGTGACTTCTGAAGACTATACACGAAATCCACAATCAGTGCTTCATTGATACAAAATCCTTAAAAGGGAGGTACTTTAAAGAATATGTATTTTTTACTTTTCTTAATGTGTCTCATCAGTGAAAGGAGCGATAGTATTTCTAAATGTAATGGGTAATTGGGAAAAAATAGATTATAAATAAAATTGCCCTAAAGAAGTTAAAAAACTGAATGAACAGCTAATAGTGGTATAATGTAATTAATGTTTGGGGCCAACACTTGTTCCTTGTGTCAGTAAAAGGATATTCGCATTCCATAATCCCTGGCTGAGAATTCTACCTCTAGTCTTTCTTATCCAGCTGTTGTCCATCCTTGTTCAATTAGAAATACTGATGAGGGCATTTTAAAAACACCAATCTTGTACAGCCACAGCAGTGGCTGTCACTGCTAGGAAAAGGATCAAACAAGCAAGCCAGCCATGATTTTACCCCTTCCCATCTCATTTCTTACTGCCATACACTCATCCTGAGGTCCACCTTGGTCTCTAAAAACACCATGTGGTCTCATGCCTCTGTGTCTTTTCACACACTGTTCCATTTGCTCTTCCTCCCACATTACATTGAAATCTTCGGGTCTCAGCCAGAACATTGCTTCTTCCACACAGCAGCCTTCTGGACATCCCTCCTTATCCTCCAGTCCCTGCAGGGCTTCTGCGGCTCTTAGTGTGTGCTTGTCCCAGCATATTCATCCACTTGCAATTGTTGTTTCTGCTACGTGGCAAGCATCACCTTGGGTACTGGGACAACTTTTGATTACTCATTATATAGTCAATAAATGTTTGTTGAACTAAACTAAATGACTACAAAATTTTATTTTTACTTGTAAAAATCATTTAAAGCCATATATTTAAAGCCTTATGAGAGTAACCACTGTTATGCCAATCATTAAGCCAGTCTTGCAAACAAATTGAAAAATATGCCAGTTTATACACTATAAAATTGATTTACAGTATTTTCATAGGTCCTTTAATACTTCCCATTTCCTGTTACCATAAATAATAACACAAATGCCCTAAAGTGCAACTAAATGATTAACTTCATTGTAATCTCTTGAAAGCAGATACAGTCTTCTGTTTTATAGCATTGCTTAGGGCTTCAAGGAAATCAATGATTGCTTGGCCAGTGAATAGCACTCATAATTTAATAACTAGAAATTCTTATTTGGATTTCTTTTTTCCAAGATCATTCCTTTTAAGTTTAGCTAATATCTTCTGGGCTTGGGGCCCATGTAATAACTGATTCTCAGATTGATTGATATATTTTTGTTTTCCTTCCTGTCCAAGGTTCTTCCTGAACCAAAAGAAAAAGCATCTTACAGTTTATAAAGTAGATCTTCCTTCTCCTCATTTTACAGAAGAGAAAAGTAAGTCTCACAGAGATTTGGCTTGACCGTGGTTACTCAGTGCCTGTCAGCATGACACGTGAATGGACTTGACCCTACTGAGGTTCTTCATAGCTAGAGTTTGCAGTAACAGATTATAAGCCCCAAAGCAAGAATTGTACACGTGCAGCATCATGTACCCATCAAGAACACATTAGCAAAAAACTGTACCCCACGAAACTGCCTAGAGTTACTGTCTTTTTTGAGCTTAGACAAGATAGTCTATAAAGTCTCTTCCAGCTCAACATTCCACGGTTTACACATCTCATCTGAAGAGCTACTATGTAATACAGTTGAAGGGTTAACAGATGGTTTCTCAGTTGAGCAAAAACTCTGTTTGAGATGTAGCAAGTATAGCAGCAGATTAGATTGAGGTGGCCCAGGGCAAAAATGTAGCACAAATGAACTTGTCATCTCCAAAGTGTCTAGCCTAAGAGACAATGCGTAAATGCGGTGTTGAAGAGACGAGAGAAGCATACAAGCTGATGGGATGGGGAAATATGGACTCAAGACAGAAATGAAAAAAAAAAAAAAAAAAATCTACTCTCCCATTGTGTAACCTGATTATCTGAAGAAAAATGTTAATGGAAGGACTGTTCTTTATGGAGCCCAGATAAAGTGAAGTCAAACAGGAAGAAACGTGGTCCATGTTATCCAGCAGTGTACAAAGGGGGTTAGATTACCTTATTTACTAGAAATGAAGATTCTCATCGTTAGAGAGGACTAGTCAATGGGATTGTCCACAGCCTGCATTGCACAGCCTCAAAACCATCTAAATCCCCTTTCTCCACTTCCGTACTCACTAAATAATCTAATTACTCATTCAGTGCCCAAAAATCTTCACAATAAGAATAAGGTGCCCTGGGTTCAGTATTCTTTTAAAGAAATCACTCCATGTGGGAACTATCTGGGGAATTAAACATAAAAATAATATTAATTGATAAAAATCTCTGGCCTCATGTACTAGAGATTCTGCTTCAGTAGGTCTGCAGTGGGGTCTTAGAATCTGTTTCTAAAACCTCCACAGGTGACTGATACACATCCAGACGTGGAAACTACTGCTTTAGATGAGTGATTTTCAACCCTAAATGCTCATTAGAATAATCAGAGTTGAGGCCGGGCGCGGTGGCTCAAGCCACTGGTTATTCTCTCCTTCTCACAACATGGCAAGTGGGTTACGGGGTAACCTGGAGGTGTCGGGAGGGTTGCGTGCTAGGTGAGGGCCCGGAAGCGTCCAGCCCCTTCCCCCTTACTTTGCCCTATGCATCACTTCCATCTGGCTGTTCATCTGTGGCCCTTGCACTATCTTTTGTAATAAATGGGTAAATGTAAGTAAAAGTACTCCCGAGTTCTATGAGCTGCCTTAGCAAATTATGGAACCCAAGGAGAGGGACAGTGGGAACACCAATTTACAACCAGTTGGTCGGAAGCACCGGTGCAATTCCCATGCTAATGAGTATCACCAACACAAAGGCAAAGCAAGCAAAGAAAGGAAATAAAGCATATAAAAGGTTCTCAACCGTGGACAGCTTTAAAAATACACACTTCCTGGGATCCACCTCAGACTAGTCCTACTGGAATTTATGACTAAGATCCTGACTAGTTTCTTCAAAAGATTCCCAGCTGATTCCTATATGCATCCAGGGCTGAGGGCCACTGCTGTAAACACAAAGAAGGTTAAAAGAGGAGAGAGGAGGCAAAAAGACCACCAGAAAGTGTTACTCATGATTACCAAGTTCCATATTAAAGCATCCAATTTTCCATCTGAATTACATTCATTGATTTCATAGTACCCTCTACTGGCCAGGAAGGGTATCTATTATTCCTATGTTTAAGGTACTGAAATCTCCAACTTCCTTAATTAAAGAGAATGTATCTAGAAGCAATCAATTAGTAAATCTTTATTATTTCTACATTTTCTTATATTTAAGTGTAAAGTGGGCTGGAGAACACTGTTGGCAAAGACAATTCTAAACTTAATCTCGATAGTCAAGAGCAAGAGATCTATTTTAAAAATGTGTAACTGGCCGGGCACAGTGGCTCATGTAGTCCCAGCACTTTGGGGAGGCCGAGGCAGAAGGATCGCTTGAAGCCAGGAGTTCAAGACCAGCCTGGGCAATATATAGCAAGACTTTGTCTCTACAAAAAAATTAAAAATTAGCCAGGCGTGGAGGTGCACACCTGTACTTCCAGCCACTTGGGAGGCTGAAGTGAGAAAATTGCTAGAGCCTGGGAGGTCTCAGCTGCAGTGAACCATGATTTCGTTACTGTACTCCAGTCTGGGAGACAGTGAGACCTTGTCTCAAAAGAAAATTTTTTAATCTGTCAACTTTAGCAACTACTGACATTTTAAACCAAAGGATTCTTGGTTCCAACTGTGTACATAGTTTTAGAATGTTCATTAGTTTTTTAAAGACATAGAATGCTTCTGTACAAATACAAATTGTGAGTTTCAAATTCATTTCCCTTTAGCGTTCTCAACCAGTTACATGACCATAAACTGATGCCGACATTCCATGCATTGCAGGATCTTTAGCTGTATTCCTGGCTTCTACCCACTAGATGCCAGTAGCAGCCCACTCCCAAAGTTGTGATTCCAAAAATGTCTCTAGACATTGCCAATTTTTTCAAATCAGTAATTAATCTAATCAAAGATGTTCCTAAATAATCAAAATATACTTTTATTTGTAAAAGAGGACCCATTCACTAATGTTCTAAAAATATAAATTTTTATACACCAAGTTCATAAAGAATATTTTATGGCATCTTATAATATACAAATTAAGAACAAGAAAAAATGCGTTTTACTTTTCTTTAACAGTGTTGCCTGGTTAATATATTAATTACATATTAAGTCTATGAAGTAAAAGTTTAACTTACATTTACTGGTTGCTTTTTCACTTAAAGACCAGACCAAAATCAAAACCTTGGAACTTCTACTTTTCAACGTGAAAGAATCAAAGCATAGCTATAATCCTAAGATAGCACTGATAAGGTAAATATTATTCTTATGAGTGTTAATGGACGATACTGATATATCTCATAGTGTACTCAATTTGAAGTGTTGCCGCTGAAATCAATTAAAAATGTTTATTCTGAAAGATGCTACTATAAAGTTTACAGACTCAAATGCTTATAAATGCTTATTCAAAAGTAAGTTCACAGAAAACCTAGAAAACAGGTTGAATTGAAACCTGTAGATCATTTTATAATTTTCATAAGCAACAATTTCTTTTGAAGACATAGAGTATTGTTTTAATACAAATTAACAGCTTTAACATGAGCTCCCTTTAGTGCTTTTAATTGTCACATGGCTGTAAACCAAAGACTCCCAAACTTTTAAATAATCACTGATACTACTTGAGCAGAACTTCGCAGATGTCAGTACTTTTAATGTCATGTACATCAAATTACAATAAAAAGATGACTCTAAACAAGATGCAGCCGTCAGCTTCCATGAACAGCACACTACTACAATAAACCGAGTTTATATTCCACCATCAAGTGTGGCTCTCCCATGACTTCGCTTTGTGATGGATCTGAAAGCAAACAAAATCAAACACTTTAAAGACTCTCAAAAAAGAGATAAATTCAATGACTCCGCCTACATGAAAATCCAGAACAGTTAACACTAACCTAAAGTTACAGAAAACAAACCACTGATTGCCTGGGGCTGGGGCAGGTGACTGACTGCAAAGGGACCAAGGGAACTTTCTGAGGTGACAAAAGCCTTCTACTCCTTTATTTAGGGGACCTGGCTGTATATTTATTAAAACTCATAGAACTGTACACTTATAAATATGTATACTCTATTGTATGTCAATAATATCTCAAAATAGTGGATTTAAAAAGAAAAAATAGATTGAAAAAGTTTTCTTTTTTCAAAGTTCTTAAGTTTTCTAGTGGCTTCCCACATGACTGGAAACAATCTCTTAATTCACAAAAACGTCTTATCTATATCATATTCTGACCTGTTGTATACAAAACACATAAGTCAGAATTCTAAAGAAAGAAACTTTTAAAAATCGTCACTTTTGTGTTTACAGATGAGTCAGATAAAAGCCTTATTTTAACTGTGATTATATACCCAAAAGAACCTTTAAAGTTAATATCAACAGTAAGCTTCCTAAAGGCAGGGCTTTTTTCTTTGTCCTCTATTCATGAACATAGGACGAGAAACAGAGTAAAAACCGAATGAACTAAACTGTAAAATCACTTTGTAGGAATGAATAACCCTGCCCATAATGATGGCTACCAAGAGGAACCGTTCAGTAAAATCAATGTGGATATTTCCCCACTGGACCTCCTAAGAGACTGAAGATTAATACATTGCTATGTATATAAAAGGCATTCAAAACCTAAACTTAAAAAAAAAAGGCAATGCCAAATATTTTTTGACTACATATGTTAGTATTTGTAGAAAGACACGTAGAACAAAGTCTAGAAGGACAGAATAAAACAGCAGGTAACTAGGGAATGAGGAGAAAAATGGGATTGAGGGTCATTACAGAAAATCTTGAGTTTCAATGGTAATATTTCAAATTTTTTCACAAAGAATATATTCATTTATGTCTACGGCCATACCACCCTGAACGCGCCTGATCTCGTCTGATCTCGGAAGCTAAACAGGGTCTGGCCTGGTTAGTACTTGGATGAGAGAAGACACTCATATATGTAACTAAAGTTTAGTTCCACATCCTGCTTTTTAAAGCTTTTTTCTTTTAATAAAATGCATTTATTAAATAAATCACAGCTGGGCATGGTGGCACACGCCTGTAATCCCAGCTACTCAGGAGGCCGAAGGAGAATTGCTTTAACCTGGGAGGCAGAGGTTGCAGTGAGCTGAAATCATGCTACTGCACTCTAGCCTGGGCGATGAGCAAAACTCCATATCCAAAAAATAATAATAAATAAATAAATAAATAAATCACTTGCACCAAAAAACAGCATATCACATAAGCAAGGCACTGGTGGCAGACTGTGGGTCTTGCATCTGTTGTACCACAGGCTCGCCATGAGCCTCTGAGTGAGGACTGAGTCTCTGTAAGCTTCCATTTACTCATCTTCCAGTTAGGGGAGTAGAGTACATGAAAGTCCCCGTCCGGCATTAAGAAAAAGTCTATTTGATTGTACTAATGTCCGTGTACACCTTTCTTAGTCTTGTAAAACGTATAGAATTAACTTGCCTAAGTACTTTGCTGACAAGCAGGCAGGCAAAAATGTCATCTCCAATACTGTCAGTCTTTACACAGTATTTAGACTAACAAGCTACTCTCTCATTATAGACTTAACACTATTTTGCGTCAAAGGTGGTGAGAATGTGGTCAACAAGACCTTTAAACACTATGATCAAGCACCCTGTCAGCTACTGGGAACACAATAGTTAACAAGAAAAAATCTCCAGCTCTCATGACATGTATATTTAAGTTGGACAAATAATAAGAAAAATATCAGATAAGTGTTATGCAAATAATTAATATAAGGTAGGGTGACGGAGTGGGGAATACTTTAGATTAGGTAGTTGATATGGTTTCAATGTTTGTCCCTTCCAAATCTCATGTTGAAATGTGATTCCCAGTGTTGAAGGTGGGTCCTGCGGGGAGGTAACTGGATTATGGGGTTGAATACATCGTGAATGGTTTAGGACCACCCCCCTGGATAAGCGAGTTCTTGCTCTGAGTTCACACAAGTTCTGGTTGGTTAAAACTGTGTGACAACTCCCCCCTCACTCTCTTGCTCCCTCTGACTGGCTCCCCCTTCGTCTTCTGCCAGGATTGTAAGCTTCCTGAGGCTCTCACCAGAAGCAGATACCAGCCCCATGCTTCCTGTACAGTCTGAAGAACCATAAGCCAAAATAAATTTTCTTTATAAATTACCCAGCTTCAGGTGTTTCTTTATAGCAATGCAAGAATAGACTAACAGTAGTCAACAGAAGACTCTCTGAAGTAACATTTAGGTTGGGATCTGAAAAATGAGGGTAAACTATTCAAAGCGGAAAAGAACAGCTAATTCAGGTCCCCAAGGTGAAGCCATAAGTTATCAATATATTATAAAGTCACAGTTCCCACAAGAATAAAACTACCCCAAATGCAGTGGTCTTGTGACAAAAATCATCTACTTGGCCAAGCATGGTGGCTCATGCCTATAATCCCAACACTACGGAAGGCAGAGGCAGGCGGATCACCTGAGATCAGAAGTTTGAGACCGGCCTGGCCAACACAATGAAACCCCGTCTCTACTAAAATACAAACTTAGCTGGACGTGGTGGCGGGCACCCGTAATCCCAGCTACCTGGGAGGCTGAAGCAGGAGAATCGCTTGAATCTGGGAGGCAGAGGTTGCAGTGAGCCAAGATCGTGCCACTGCACTCCAGCCTAGGTGACAGAGCAAGAGTCTGTCTCAAATATATATATATATATATATACACACACACATATACATATATAAACAGGTGATTTTTCCTAATAGCTACCTTAGAGAGACACGAGAAATGAATTTTAAGAGATGCCCACAAGACAGCAAGTGGCTTTTTACTTTTTATTTTTTGAGACACAGTCTCTGTTGCCCAGGCTGGAGTGTACTGGTATAATCACTGTTCACTGCAGCCTCAAATTCCTGGGCTTAAGTGATCCTCCTGCCTCAGCCTCCCAAGTAGCTGGGACTACAGCCACACATCACTATGCCCAATTAATTTTTAAAACAATGTTTACAGAGACAGGGTCTCATCTTGCCCAGGCTGGTCTTAAACTCCTAGGCTAAAGTGATCCTCTCACCTCTGCCTCCCAAAGTGCTGGGAGTATAGATGTGAGCCACCACACCTGGCCAATTAGTGACCTTTTTAAACATGTAATTCCATCACATTATATCTGCCTTCTGTTGCATTTTGAAGAAATTCCAAACTTCTTTTTGTGGTCCATAGGCCCCGGTTCATCTATTCCTTGCTTAGCTTTTTGATCTCAACCTTATTCTACTCTCTACTTTGCTCAAAACACAGCAGCTATATGGGCCTTCTTAAAGTGCTCCTACGTGTATCGGGAGACAGTTCTCTCCATTCTGCAAGCTGGGAGCAGAGACACTAAACTGCCTTTGTTCTAGGCTATCTTTCCAAAGCTGTTTCAGCCTCAGAAGACAAAAAAGCACAAGACAGGCAGGCTTACTGCCAGTTATAAGGCTGAGGTGGCCTGAACTTGGAGTTCCCCTCTTCTAATGAACACTGAATGTACAATGCATCACCTCACCCTCTTCTTAGCTGCCTCACAGGAAGTGGTGCTAACAGAACCAAAAGAAATGCTAATACCCTAGCTATGCTATTGTTATGAGTAAGAAACTGTTCTTTAGGAGTCTCTTGTCTTCTGCCAGCATCCATGAATTCATGGCAGGCTAACAAGTGAGCTTGAAAGCAGAGTAAGATCTCAAACTGCTCAGAGTTCTTCAGCTGTTCTCAGGTTCAGATCCTGAACATACTGATCTCTTCTGTCTGAAATCGTCTTCCCTCCACTTAGAGGTCAATGATTTCATGTTTCTTTCAGGAATCAACGTATGTGTCCTTTTCCCAGAGGTATGTGCCCTCCCAACCCAAAAACATCCTTTTTATTCCTAGAATTACCAAATTGTATATTTGTGTTTATGTGTTTAATGTTTGTCCCCCCTATTTGAAAGCAGAGATATTTGTCTTGTTCATGGCTGTATATTCAGAGCCTGGCCCAGCACCTGACACATAATATGTGACTGACCAGATCAATGTTCCTAAGACCCCTCTCCGCTTCTTCACACAGAATTACAAAAGCAGATTTTTAAACGAATGCCTTTATAACTAAAAGTTAAAAACATAAAGACCTGAACTATCACCTTAGTAGTTTTAAACAAGGTCTAAGTTCAATGTAAAAGCTTAAGAATCCCAGCTTTTCCTGCATCCAAAAAGTTCCCTCAGGGAAGATTCTCAAAGGAGGCTCACTAGACTTCTGTTATGTCCTCCGCATTTCCTTACCGGACATCAGCAGCCAAGCAAAACTAATAAAACTTAATCCTGTTGGGTATTTTTGTTTCTCCTGTAGTGCTGGGGCATAATGAGCAGAGGCAGCATTGGACAGTACTGTATTTGTTTATCTTCCTCAGGACCAGAAAAAATAGAGGATGCTGCATGTATTGTTCTCACTTAAATTCATTTATTTCAAAAATAAATACAATTATTCAGGGAATTTTATTAAAAACAGATTCAGCTGGGCACAGTGGCTCACACCTGTAATCCCGGCACTTCAGGAAGCCGAGGCGGGCAAATCATGAGGTCAGGAGTTGGAGACCAGCCTAGCCAACATGGTGAAACCCCATCTCTTTTAAAAATACAAAAATTAGCTGTGTGTGGTGGTGGGTACCTATAATCCCAGCTACTTGGGAGGCTGAGGCAGGAGAATTGCTTGAACTCGGGAGGCAAAGGTTGCAGTGAGCCTAGATCGCACCACTGCACTCTAGCCTGGGTGACAGAGCAAAATTCTATCTCAAAAAAAAAAAAAGACAGATTCCTCTTTCCTATTTATCACCTGTAGAAGTACAAAAATTACTTTTAGGGGGGCTACTTCTTAAATAAAGATTTATCTTCCAGTTGTTTACAATGCTTGTCATAAAAAAACCAAAATCAAACTAAACAAACAGAAACACCAGTCACATCCCAAAACTGTGAATTCTGAAATAATTACCATTAAGTCACCTAGGAATATTAGACTGACACATTATACTTGAAGCTCAGGACATGAAATGAATAACCACCATTACTAGACTAAAATGACTATATACTTTTAGAATTTCATAATCTTCACTTTTTTTGTTTTTGAGATGGATTTTTGCTCTGTCACCCAGGCTAGAGGGCAGTGACATGATCTCGGCTCACTGCAACCTCCACCGCCCAGGTTCAAGGAATTCTCCTGCCTAAGCCTCCCAAATAGCTGGGATTACAGGTGCCCACCACCACACCCAGCTGATTATTATATTTTTAGTAGAGACGGGGTTTTACCATGTTGGCCAGGCTGGTCTTGAACGCCTGACCTCAGGTGATCTGCCCACCTCGGCCTCCCAAAGTGCTGGGATTACATGTGAGCTACTGCACCCGGCCAATCCTCACTTTTAAAAACAGTTAAAGAACTACCATTAAATTTTATCCACGCCTGTAATCCCAGCACTTTGGGAGGCCGAGGTAGGCAGATCACGAAGTCAAGAGATCAAGACCATCCTGGCCAACATGGTGAAACCCTGTCTTTACTAAAAATACAAAAAAATAGCTGGGCATGGTGGCATGTGCCTGTGGTCCCAGCTACTCGGGAGGCTGAGGCGGAAGAATTGCTTGAACCCAGGAGGCGGAGGTTGCAGTGAGCCAAGATTGCACTGCTGCACTCTAGCCTGGCAAAAGAGCAAGACTCCATCCCAACAAAAAAAAAAAAAAAAAAAAAAAATTTATCTTAATGTAATGAATAAACACAAGTGAATCCAATTGGCTGTAAGTTCCATGAGGACAAGAATTTTGCCTATTCTCTTTGCAGCTGTTTGCCTTTTAAATTACAACGCCTCCATAAAAAAGTGCTGAATGACACTTACCATTGAGAATATCCTCAAATCCAATAGTCTCATCATTACCCCTCAAAATATCCAGTGAAAGATTTGAGCTTGGAAGAAATGGAAGACGCTGAACCTTTGGGGAAAAGTATGAAAGGATGAGATTAGAAAAAACTCAGGGGAAAATGACAGAATATATAATTTCATGTTCTTTATTCTTTGTTTGAAAATTCACAAAACCAAGTAAAAGATCAATTTAACCAGGGGGAAAAAAACACTAGTTCATACTTTAGACACAAACTAAGTTGTAAAGACACTGAAATTACAGTTTTTATTTACACTTAATAATCCCAAGAAGTGTGCATGTATTTTGAGGCTTTGCTTCTGCTCAGGAAAACTACAGCACATACCATGTGATGAAATGCAAAATCCCAGAGCTTCACATCATGCCTCCTTCCTGATAAATATGGGATGATCAAATTCCTGAAGAAAGTCCAACTCAGTAGGTTGCCTAGGCTGGTCTCAAACTCCTGGGCTCTAGCGATCCTCCCACTAAAACTGGGATTACAGGTCCATGTCACCCAGCCCAGTTAATGCAAATAATTTTAGATACTAACAAAATAGGTGGTCTTTGACTAAATGAAAGTAGCATTTTAAAAATAATCACACCTTTGGAATCTAAGGGGGCAGGATTATGCTCAAATCCCACCCCACAAAATGTATCCAGACTAAATATGCTATTTTCGATTACTAATGTCCTATAGAGATATTTAAAATCTTCACAGTGTGGAAAAATTTCTCTAGCTTATCAACCTTAAAAAAAAAAAAAAAAGGAAGTGGGAGGAAAGAGGAGGAAGAGGAAGAAACAAAAATAGGAACCCGCAAATTAAACCAGACAGCAAGGGGTCTGGTAGTTAGATCAGAGGTATGGTCCTAAGAATGCATCAAAAGCAGGGAGGAGCAGGCAGCTGTTATACATCTTGACAAACCAAAACCACAGAAGTATAGAGATAAGAAAAAAAAAAAGAGAGAGAGAATTCTGGGGAAAGATATTTGGATTAAAAAATTAAATTCAAAATTTGAGCACTCTGTAGTTGAAATCTGAGTAAGAGGAAAATAAATAAGGAAGGTAATAATTTTGTGCCAAACATGGGATTCATTTAATCTTCAGAATAACCCTATGCTACTCTTACTGTTCTTCCATTTCACATTAAATAAAACATCTGAAGTTCAGAAAGTTCTCCAACTTAAGTTCTTAAGACTAGTAAATGGATAAGCCAAGATTCAGCCCTAGGTTACTCCGACTTAAAACCATGCTTTTTAAGAGCTTTAACTTTGGGAGGAAAAAAGTAGCTTCCAGAATGATTTAGCCAGATACAACTGATGGCATTAGAATTAATTTTTTAATTTTTTTGGAGACAGTTTCATTCTCGTTGCCCAGGCTGGAGTGCAATGGTGCGATCTTGACTCATGGCAACCTCTGCCTCCCGGGTTCAAGCGATTCTCCTGCCTCTGCCTCCCGAGTAGCTGGGATTACAGGCATGTGACACGACACCCAGCTAATCTGTATTATTAGTAGAGATGGGGTTTCACCATGTTAGCCAAGCTGGTCTCGAACTCCTGATCTCAGATGATCCACCTACCTCAGCCTCCCAAAGTGCTGGGATAAGAGGCATGAGCCACCCCGTCTGGCCCGAATTTATTGAAAAAGACACAATTCAGTTAGGTCAGAGAAAGGAATCTACACCAATAGAAAAAACATGTGCAAATGCCAAACAGTGAAGTAATTTAAGAGGATATGGTCTGGTGGGAAGCAAGGAGCCAATTCACGGACAGAGCCACACTAAGGAGTTGGGTTTTATTTTTATTTTGAGGGTAAAGTAAGGGGAGTGACATAATCAAATCTGTGTTTTACAGAGATTATTCTGACTAGAATGTTAACAAGGATTGGAGGGGCAGCAGGGATCAGTACTGCAGTAATCCAGATGAGGCCTGGCAGGGCAAGACTCAAAGTAGCAGCAATGGTGGGGACATCAAGTAATAAACTGAATGAATGATTTGAGGGAGCAGGAGAAGGGGTTAGGATGGGTGCCAGGTGACATAACCAAGGCTAAGTCTCCAATTTCTGCCTTAGGCAGAAACCTATTTATATGGGATAATGAATATGTGGGGAATAATTATGAGTTATTCTGTACTTGTACATGTAAAACTGGAGGTGCCTGTGGGACTTCCAATTGGAAAAACCTATAGGTTTATAGCCTATGAGAATTGTAACTTGGGAGTCAACATATTTTAATTTTTGAGACGGGGTCTCTGTCACCCAGGCTGGAGTGAAATGGCACGATCTCAGCTCACTGCAACCTCCGACTCCAGGGCTCAAATAATACTCCCACCTCAGCCTCCTGAGTAGTTGGGACTATAGGTGTGTACCACCACTGCTGGCAAATTCTATATTTTTGTAGCGATGTTGCCCAGGCTGGTCTTGAACTCCTCAGTTTGAGCGATCCAACTGCCTTGACCTCCCAAAGTTCTGAGACTACAGGTGTGAGCCACCATGCCCAGTCGGAATCATTAACATACAATTGGTAACTAAAGTCACAAGTAGGAAATAGAGTGAGGAAAGGACTAGAGATGGGGCACTAACAAAACTGGCATTTTAGGAAACAGACAAAACAAATAGAACCTACACAGAGACACCTGAGAATAAGGATTCAGAAAGGAGGACATCAGGAAAGTGCAGTGTTCTAAAAGCAAAGGAGGTGGGAGGACAGCTTGAGGCCCAGAGTTTAAGACCAGCCTAGGCAACATAACAAGAGCCTGTTTCTACAAATAATAATAATGATAATAATTTTTTAAACTAGCCAGGCAAGGTAGCATGTGACTGTAGTCCCTGCTACTCAAGAGGCTGAGGCAAAAGGACTACTTGAGCCCAGGAGTCTGAGGCTGCAGTGAGCTATGATACCACTGCACTCCAACCTAGATGACAGAATGAGACCCTGTCTCAAAAAAATAAATACAAAGTAAATTAAATAAAAGCCAAAGGAAGAAGCCATTAGTGTCAAACACTACAGGGAGACCAACTAAAATGAAGGTTAAAATGTCCACTTTGTTCAGGAGCAGTTTCATTGGTGTCATGGGAGACAGAAATAGCGGGTTAAATAAATAGGAGGGAAAGCAGTATAGTAAGCAAGTGTAGACAACTTTTCAGGAAGCTCCATTCGCAAAAGCACACTCAATGAGAGACAAGTTACTATAAAGGAATTTTAAATTGATACAATCTTTTTGTTTTAAAAGACAACAGAGGTTCAGATATGTGTAAATGCTACTGCTGAGACAGAGCAAGTAGAGAGAGAGGTTGAAATTATCAGCTTTAGAAGGGATCACTGATAAAGGGATTTTCCTGAAACAGTGTAACAGGATAGAATCCGAACCATAGGTAAGAGGGCAGTTCTTACATAATTGGAAGGGCATTTTTAAAGTACTTATTCCTTGGCAACAGGTATATCTGACTATATACAGATTGTATACTTGACACCGCTACTTGGATATTCTTAGAGGGATCTCAAATTCAATGCAATTCATAAAAAACAAAACAAACAAACAAAAAAACCAGAAAAACGTGAAAGCAGATGCAGGTAAGTTTTCAGACACCGAGCCTGTAATTTGAAGTATTCTATTTAATGACTTCTTTTTTCCCTCTATGAAGTAGAAATCAAGGCCATATCCTAAAAAGAGGGAGGGAAGTAGAACAGGTTGTAAGGGAGATAAGGTATAAATAGCTGTTATACAGAAGAGTCCTCACAAATGGTATCAACACATATGTAAGAGACCCATCAACTCACCTGCTGCACTGCCTTGAATTCCATCTGTAATTTTAGTGGAGCAAACAGACCCTGAATGTTTCTCAGAGTGGAAAAATTCATTTTATCTTGGTTGAGCTGGAACTACAAAAGACAATGTAATTTTAAACATTACACTGCACACTCTGCTTTCAAAACAGTTAGCAGTGGCATATATGTTACACAATAGTTAGATGAAGAATTTTAATATCCATACCTGAAATTAAAACCAAGTACTTTTCTAATTTTTTCCGATAAATTTTAGATTACATATGTCTGTATTTTATTTGGCATGCAGGTGCACTTTTACCAGTGTAAAATTACCACCTAAATTCCAAATTAACAAAAGTAATAAATTAAGGAATGTGTCTCCTATTTCAAAAGTAGATTTAAAAGGCATAATTGTATTTTAATGCTTTTGGTTAAAAGTACTGCAAAACTAGCAAAGGATTCAGCAAAAGAAATAATCCGACCACTAAACCACCCTGTTAATTAAACTATAATCTATAAACTCCACTTACTTTTGGTACTTGCCTCAGGGGAAAAACAAGCTCACAAAAGTTTATTCGATTTGTATTAGGTGCTAATCAGCAATTTTTTTCCTGGAATCATACTTTTACTAAGCACCAATATTATATTCAAGGAACTTTGATCATAACTTAATGTATTTTAGGCAAAATGAATCAACTTAACTCATGGATTCTAAAACACTGTTTCCAAAAGTGGCTCCTAAGGACAGTGAATGTGATATGCAAACAGACTGTTACAAAGATTCGTCTGAGCTAAGGTGATTATGATGAGGTAAAGTCATTTCTTGTCATTTTTTATTATACAATACTCTCCTGATAAACTGTCTTCTAACAGCAATACAAAGGGTCATTTTGATCAAAAATCTATTGGTTAGCACCAACTTGGGATATGACTATGAAGTTTTAAAGTAAGATGTCTATCAAAATGGTTTTTAATTACTTTAGCTTGACACAGCAAATTTTGACAGATGGTCCTTAGGGAAAACCTGCAGTATTTTATTAGGGGTATATGATCTGAAGGGAAGGGTGTGCTTTAAATATTGACCTATCCTCATGATAATATAATTTTATTTTAAGAGAAGAGGCTTGCTATGTGGCTGGAGTGCAGTGGCTATTCAAAGGCACAATCATAGAGCACTACAGCTTCAAATTACTGGGCTCAAGTAATCCTCTGCCTCAGCTTCCCATGCAGCTGTGACTACAGGTGCACCCAACACACCGAGAAGTAAATGTAACTTTATGTACATTTTGATGAATACAGCCATCTTGCAATGTGATATTAAAACTATTAATTATTAATCAACATGTATGTTAGCAACCACATGCAAAATTAGGCACTGTGGCAACACACAATACAGAACTTAACAGTCTACCCTGGAGAAGATTATAACCCAGTTTGGAAGACATTACGTATAGATCAGGGTTTCTCAACCCTTGGCACTACTGATTTCTTGGGCCAGAGAATTCTTCACTGTGGTGGGCTGTCCTGTGAACTGTAAGATGTTTAACAGCATCCCTGGCCTCTACCCAATAGATGCCAGTATTATATCTCTCCCACCCTCCACTATACCACTTGTGACAACCTAAAATGTCCTTAGATTCTGCCAACTGTTCCCTCGCAGGGGGCAGGGGGATGATCCTCCCCTAGTTGAGAACCACCGGTACAAATGATGTTGGTCATCTTCCATCACTATCACCACTGAAGCTCCCAATCATGCAGAGCTATTAGAGGTGACACAGCAAATTTTGACAGATGGTCCTCAGGGAAAACCTGCAGTATTTTATTATGGGTATATGATATGAAGGGAAGGGTGTGCTTTAAATATTGCCTATCCTCATGATAATACAATTTTAAGAGAAGGGGCTTGCTATGTGGCTGGAGTGCTACCCAGCTATCTAGTCACATCCTTGCCATGTGCCAAGGATGGGCTATTACTAACTCCAGATGAGAAAACTAAGGCTTAAAGAAAATTAAACAATATGCCCCAAGTTTACTTAGGAATGTGGAGTGCCCACATAGTTCAACTACACAATGCATGCTAAAGGATTTATAGTAGACAATAAATGCCACAGAAAGAGACTGCCATTAGCTGGCTAAGTGATTAAAGAGGACACACAGTAGATTTAAGTCAAGTCTCAAAAGATCTCTGAAGTTTTTAGATTCTTCACAGTTCCAGCCAGTCTCACTGAGATTTGTCAGTTTCTCTTACTATATATTGCTTAGAACTAACGCAGTATTCCAAATCTAATAGCCAGACTAATACATAGGAAATTAAAATAATCTCCCTTGATTTGAGCCCCATCTTACTAACAAAGCTCAAGACTGCATTAACCTTTCTTTTTAGTAACTAACGTAATCTGCTGGCTTACACTGAGCATACAGTGAATTAAAATAGTCACGTTTTACACAGCAAGTCACTTTACCCTGCCCAAAGGTGTAGAATTCATTTTTCAAATCCAAACGCAGAACTTCACACTGACCTCTATAAATGTTTTTCCTAAAGTTTTGATCTATTTTGTCATCATGACAAAGTTCAAGTATTCACCAGAATGACCTATCCTTCTCAATGTTTTTCTTCCAAAAGCCTAATATACATTCTTTCCTTGGTTACACACAAGTCCTTGAAAAACAGCCTTCCTATGTGTCCATCTGACTACCTAAGATGTGGATACAGGCCAAAAGCCCTATCAAAATATTCCCTCCAAATTGACTATTCCTGAATCACTTCTCTAGGTAGTTATCAACCTCATATACTTTACCCACACTACTTTCACTTGGTTCATAATCTACCATATAATCCTCAAATCTCATCCCTGGTCAGATAACTTGATCCCTTGACTGACCCACTTGACAATTTAGTACAAGAGTGAACTAAAGTTAATTTGCTGAGTTCATTCAGATGCTGATGATCATTGCTTACTTTATTAAACACTTATAGCTCACTCAACAGTCCACTCAAGAAATGGTTTCAGGGATCAATGTTACCACAGCAATCTTATTTTTTAGTTAGATTCTTTATACAAAGTGGAATATGTATCCATCTACAAGCAAATTTCATTTCTCCCATTAGTTCTCAACAACGATCAACTATACTTTTATAATCATACTCACATGCTTTTAAGTATACTCTGGGCTGTAAGCTTCTGCACCTAAAACCTCAATTCACTTAAATCGACTAGGAACTTTTTAATTTTTCTCATCTTATTTGAACTTCAATTTCATAATCACATTATCTCTTCTACTCTTTCATTTAGGTGGATTTATCCTCTTATTAGAAAGCCAAAAAAAAAAACCCCACAGATCAGTTTTCTGTTTCCTAGTGACTGCATCATTCATCTTCCTCAAGTAGACAGAAACCTTTTTCTCCTTCCTCTAAATGTCTAGTTAAGAATCCTTTAAGTTGCCTTTTGGATATGCATACATGCTATACTCTCTTTAGGAGTAAACTTTTCCCACCTATTTACTTGGTAAATACCAGTCTAAAACTGTTCAAAGGTCCCTCCTCCTCTATAAAGCCTTTCAAAAAAACCCTAAGCACAGATGACGGTCCTATTCTTGGTCTTCTCTAGCACTTTATGAAGCCTCGTCCTACCCACTACTTGTCTTCCTCATTAAATTTTAAGTTCTTTAAACATGGGGATTATGTCATATTCATCAAAGTATCTACTGTGTCTAGTGGCTAGGTCCTATAGTAACTTGGAGATGCAGGACTTGAGAAGCAGGTTAAAACTAGAGACATGAACTTGGAAGTCAACAGCAAATACGGCAGGAAAACCAAAAAAGCAGCAGCACTATCAGAACATTACATTCTTGTGAGAAGAATGGAGAAGTGGATCACCCTTTGGAGATGTGCATGTAAAAGGCAGGGCAGGATGCACAGAAAGGGAGCTTTGGAGGAGCAGTGTAATTTGTAAGTCTATCCTACAAGGAGATTGAAAATAAGGCCTCATATTCTTCACGGTCAAATCCTCAGTACCAAAATTGTTTTAATAAAATGAAACCACTATCACTAAAATTTATCTACAAGAAGATTTAAAAAAAGGACATAATAGCATACTTACATTTTTTTCTGATAATTCAAGAGGATGACTAGGCAAAAGTTCATTTTTCACACAAGAAAAACTGAAAGGAAATTAAAAAAAAAAATTTAAAGGAGATTAAATATCACTCAATACCCACAGCTCAAATCATATCCATAATGGGCATGAGAGAGTTTTTTGGGGTGACAGTTACTGTACCTTGATTGTGGTGACGGTTATAGGAATTGATATATGTGTTAAAAATTCATGAACCCATACACCAAAAGGAAAAAAAAAAGAGTACTATATGATAATTTAAGAATGTATCTATTACAGATGCTGGTGGGCAAGACTTTAATCACTAGGGAAAACTTGCCAAAATATTTTCTAGAAGAAATTGAATGAATGTATGTTTATTGCTATTACTCTGATGAGGTACCTCTTGCACTATATAAATTATCTAAGCTTATTCCTTTGAGGTCTAACACATTCAATATTTAACATATCTTTAATAAACACACTGAACAATAGGTTTAGCATTTATTGAACACTTACTATGTATAAAGTACGTTAGGTAAGGCACAACTAGAACCAGGCTACTGGTCTTTATCGCTCTAGCTGTATAAAGATGATGATTTTATTATCCAAACTAGGATTTTAAAGCTAAAAAAAACCCCTTAGAACCCTGCAATAATTGTTTATTAAATATTGTCTTTTTACAAAACATTATTCAAGAAGTGGGTTTTGAAAATGGTCCTGCCCCAGTCCAATCAGGAAGAAGGAGGAACATTTCATGTCAGGGGAAAAAAACATCTTTAGACCTTAGTTACTGCCTAGCCAATTAATTTGGTTATACAAATCAAATTATAGCTCCAATTCCACAGGCCAAATGCTGCATTTTTTTAACTACAAAATTGAAAGTCTATAATGAGGGATTATATTTATACTCAGACACTAGCATTAAAATTCCATTCTATTATAATAAGAATAAATACTTTAAAATTAGATGTAAAATTCAAAAATTCAAAACAATAATTTGTTTATAGGGGAAAGGTATTATCTTTATTTTACTAAGCAGAAAAGTAATCTGCAAAGAGAATGGTCTAGGACCAGAAACTGAGACCTAAACATATAGAAACATAAAAGAAATCGTCGACATGGCATAACTGCATGCTAAAGTTAGAACAGAAAGAAAAAAAAAAAAAACTGTAGGCAATACTTATTGAGTGCTTCTAACATCAGGTACTATTTGAAACATTTTTCAGGTATTAACTCATTTATTCCTCAAAGTAAGATATAGACTATTATTGGCCCTATTTTATAGATAGAGACACTGAGACATTAATTACGTGATTTGTCCAAAGGCACACATCCAGTAAATAGCAGAGCCAGGGTCCTAACCCAGGCCGACTGAGTCCAGAGTTTAATCTCTCAACTGCTATGTTCTAGTGCCTCCCAAAGAAAAGCAAATTACTTTAATAGTTAAGACAAGGAGGCAAATGGCTAAGTTATCAGTAGTAAACAAATATATAAGAAGAATCCTATCAAATCATGCTAATGGACACGACTGCCTAGGAGGATACCCTAGGTTGGGAATGCACTACTCCGACAAGACACCTCTTCCACTACAGAAAACATTTAAGCCCCTTCCCCTCTGCACCCCATGCAACATATATTACTTGCCATCTGCCAAACTAAATATACATTTATAGCCTATCAAAATACGTAAAGAATATTGTGAAAAATAATTCACAGAAACATTATAACAAAATCAAAGTCATAATTCCCCCATATACCCCTTCCGAAGAAGATCATGACTTTCAAAAGGTCCACTTGCTGAAAGTTCTGTAACTGGAATACTGTCCTTTAGCTCAGATCCAAGTCCTCTGGCATTCTACAACACAAATAAAAAACATTATTAAATAGAAAAAAATTTAAACACATACGCCAAACAGCTATGTCAAAAATATTGTTTAAGTAGGAGACAGGAAAATAATAGCCCCTCAAAGAGTCCACAGACAAGACAATTACAGCAAGCCTTAAACATTATGATATGATAGAGACATATACGATACAATAAAAGTAACAAATTTGAGAGTGGGATGGATTCTTGAGCTGATATCTGAATGCTGTCAGCTTGAAAGGCATTCCAGGAAAAAAATCACATGAAAAAGGTGTGAAAAGATAAATGAACAAGCTTCAGGTAGTTTGAGATGACTGGCTAAATAGATGTTTTCAGTGAGGCAGAAGTAAAGGCTGGAGAAATACAAAAGTGAAACATCTTACATGCAAAGAAATTTGGGTTTTATTCCAAAACTGACAGCCTCTGAAAGGTTATAGCATGACTGAATTTGTTTTTACTGGAAAAACCTCTCCCTTAGGTTAGAATGTTTAACACAGAATAAAAAAGCTGAGGACAGCATACTCAGGAACACCATTCCTTGAGGACAAGGAAGAACAACAAAGAAATGGGATTAAGAATAGACAGGATGGGTAAATAAAAGTAGTCACAGAAGCTGGGGAAAAAAGGGAATTTCAGAAAGTGTTTGGTTCCTAAATGAAGATGGCACTACCTATAAAAACTATGTGTATTTAATCAGGATAGTATACAACAAAACAAAAAAGACAGCGCCTTTGGTATTGGTGTATTATTACCCTACACATTTACACTGCAAAATGTGCAATCACCAGATATTTATTAGCCATCTATTATGTGTCAGGTACTCTGCTAGATACTGAATATACAGATATACCTCCCAGGGCTTCATCTTATAAAAATATATTAAACAAACAAATAAAACATTGTGTTTCAACAAGTAAAGAACGAGATGCTAACTTTATGTTTTATTTATTTATTTACTTTTTCAGGTAGGGTCTTGCTCTATCATCCCAACTAGAATGAAGTGGAGTGATCACGGCTGTAGTCTAAACCTCCTGGGCTCAGCCTCTCAAGTGGCTGGGACTACAGGCGTGTAACACCACACCTGGCTAATTTTAAAAAATTGTTTGTGGGCCGGGCACGGTGGCTCACGCCTATAATCCCAGCACTTTGGGAGGCCGAGGCGGGTGGATCACGAGGTCAAGAGATCGAGACCATCCTGGTCAACATGGTGAAACCCCGTCTCTACTAAAAATACAAATTAGCTGGGCATGGTGGCGCATGCCTGTAGTCCCAGCTACTAGGGAGGCTGAGGCAGGAGAATTGCTTGAACCCAGGAGGCGGAGGTTGCGGTGAGCCGAGATCGTGCCACTGCACTCCAGCATGGGTAACAAGAGTGAAACTCTGTCTCAAAAAAAAAAAAAAAATTGTTTGTGGAGATAAGGTCTCAACTACACTGGCCAGGCTAGTCTCAAACGCTTGTGCTCAAGTGATCCTCCTGCCTCAGCGCCCCCAAAGTGCTGGAACTATAGTTGTGAGCCACCATGCACGGCCCAAGATGCTAACTTTAAATCACTTGTTGCTCAAGTCCAATACCCCTGTGATTCTGCAGAAAAATGTAAAACAGCTACAGGTAGCTTGCTATCAAATTTTATATTATTGTAGGAGAAAATATTCTGAGAAGTCAGCTTTTTCACTGATTTCTTAATTCGTTTGTATATTTGATTTGGTCAGATATTTGATCCTTTCCAGGGTTTCTTCACTATACCATTCTAGCCCAGCTTCTCAGGCATGGATAACTTCCACAGCATTCTACTGGATCTTGCTGCCTTAGACTCACCCATTTTCCAGTTCTGCATATCAAGGTTTTCCTCAAGCATGAAACTCCACCAACAAAACTGCTATAGAATCTTTGTTGGTTCATCAATGTCTGAAGCATAAAGTTCAGAGTACTTAGCCTGTACCTAAAGAACCTGCATAGCAGGTTCCAACTCCCCTACATACAAGTCATCATGGTGGACGAGGAAAAGAACGTGGACTTTAGTGTGGACTGTCACTAAGCTACTTTGTGACTGTCAGCGAAGCACCAACCTCACTGGCCTTGTTTACTCATCTGCACTAAGGAGCTGAACTCCTACCAGGACTACAAATGCTCCTTCACTTACGATGCAGTTACTTCCCAATAAATCCATCTTTAATTGAAAATGTCAAAAGTCAAAAATACATTTAACACACCTAACCTACTAAACATCAGGTCTTAGTCTAGCCTACCTTAAACGTGCTCAGAACACTTACACTAGACTACAGTTGGGTAAAATCATCTAATACAAAGCCTACTTTATTAAAAACTATTGAATTTATTGAATACCGTACTGAAAGTGAGAAACAGAATGGCTGTGTGGGTACTCAAGTATGGCATCTACTGACTATGTATGGATTTCACACCATCATAAAGTCAGAAAACTGTTGAACCACCATAGGTTGGGGACCTTTGGTAGAGCTGTGTGATTGTTCTTTCCAAATGTATCTTCTATTACTTCCCTGTATCAACATTCTCCTCCTTCTGGACTGTCTTATTATAAAGTGACAGAAGGTTTCAATGCACAAGGAAAAAGTGAATTCTGACTTCTGGATCCTGTTATCGTTATTTTTTCCAATTTCCTTCTGTAAAATATCAGGATTAGAACTTAATGTTTCTAATAAAGGAAGTAGCTGAGAAAGGCAGATCTACAATCTAACTACTAGTTACATTTCAGGGTGTCCATAAAACGTTTTTTTAACAATGATTAGCAGTATTTACCAAAAGAAGCTTTCTAGATTTGCATGGATGGCCTACCAACAGTACCTGTATCAGAGTCTGTGGCAATGGTGACTCAGGATTCTTCTCAAATATCACAACTTTTAAGTTAAAAAGAAAAAGAGAAAGAGAAAGTGGTACAGAGGAGAGGGCGGGAGGAAGAGAGGGAGTGAAGATAGACGGAGGGAAGAGATGTACTAACAATACTGACAAACGGGGAATACCAACGGTCTGACTTTATCCCCCTCTAACACCTAGCACACTACAAGCTCTCAAAAACGTTTGTAGAGCAAAGCTGCGTTACACAAATGCGACCTATAGTTGTGGGTTGGTTACCAGACAGTTACAAGGGCGGGGACTGGGGGAGATGAGGAGTCTGAGCACTCGGGGATCCCAGTGGTTTCCCCTCAAGGAAAAGGTCGGCGGCGTCACCCCACAGAACGCTGCACTTTCGGGGTTGTAGTTTCCACGTCTGCACCAAGTAAGGGAAGGAAGTCTGGGCCTGCTGGGGTATAAAGGGTGGAAGGGAGCAAACCGAGCTAGGAGGAGCAGGATGAAGCCGAACCGCTGCTCGTGGGACCAGCGCCGGAGCCGGGATCCGGCGACAGCCACGACCCACCCAAACCCCGTGACTCGACAGATTATGGCTCCTGAGGCCGGCCTCATCTCCAGGTTGCCGCCGCCGCCGCCGCCACCCGGGAACGGGCTGGGAGGCGATTGCCTGTTTCTGCCGAGCCACGATCCCGAGCCCGCGTGGAACTCTGGGCGCCCGGGTACTCACTCACCATCTTCAGCAGCTCTGCTAAAAGCCTCTGTGCCCCGTTACCGTCAGCCGACCCCGCCGCTCACTTCCGTTTCCAGGGGCTGCCCCCCCACATCCGCCGGAAGTGCGTCCGTCCGGGCGAGGAAGGAAGGAGGGCGCGGGACGCCGGAGGGAGCTACCCGCGGCCGAGGCTCCCACGCTTGCAATCCCGAGGGACCGCGGGCCAAGGGCGCAGTAAGGGTGTGGGCTGCGGGGAGCGCGGGGTCGGGACGAGACGTGCCTGAGGGGAGGGAAGACACGGACTCCGGTTTATTAATAAACATCTACCTTTGTACGGCATTTTAAGATGTGCAACGTGCTTTTGTAGGTGCATCGCCTTACTTGACACAAAACCTCTCTGAGGTCGCTGTGACATCTCACAGCAGGATAAACGAGGCCTAGCTGATTTGAGTGATTAGCTTGAGATCGTTCGGCTAATAAAGTAAAAGTGGGACACAAGGCTTTTGTCATTTTTTCAAAAAACGTAGTATTGAAGGCCTGCTATGTTCACAGCTCTGTGGTTAGGCTAGGAATACAAGAAAGAACCAGGCTGGCGTGGCCTCTGGGCTAGAGGAGCAGGGGTACTCCAGGGGCTGGAGGGGAGGGAAGGAAGGATAGTGACTACAAATTGAGTAAATATGATCATGACCGATTTATGTTGGGCTCTTTGAACTGCATGTCAACACAGTTCTAAGTGCTTACATGCTTTTATCTCCTTTAATCTTTTCAATAACCTTACGAGTACAATTCACAGGTGAAGAAACCAAGACATGAAGGGGTTAAATATGCCTAAGGACCCAGCCTGAGTCTAGAATCTATGGTCATAACACTATACTGTATTGTTGTCCAAATATAATGTAGTAAAAGGGCTTTATGGTCTGCTACCACAGGATGGAGACATCTTATGGAAGCTTTGGACTGATAGCCAAAGGATAAGAGCAAACTTGTTTGGGGTAGTAGGGTATTTAAAACAACATTACGGGCAGATCTGTGTGCAAAAACGGAATTGGAAAGAAGACCTAAGTCAGCCTAAATTCGGAAAGTGCAGAGTACTGTGAGATGAGGTTGTAAGTAGATGGAGGCAAGTGGTTTTTGTTGGTGTTTTTATTTGTTTTAAATAATGATGAGGCTTAGCTATGTTGCCCAAGCAATTCTGCTGCAGCCTCCAGAGTAGTTGGAACTACAGGCATGTATCATGGAACCTAGCTACAGGTTTTTTATGCAGCATTTGTAGGCAAGATTAAGGATGAGACTTTGTCTATAAAAAGCCATCGAAGGATTTGAGAGAGGGAATTGATAAGGCCATATTTCCACTGCCATGGTCATACAATTTCGAAGTTTCAGATGGTAAGTTTTCTGCCCTGCTGTCCTTTAGTTGTCTTCTGGTCCTTCAAAATAGCCATTTTGTGTGTGTGTGTGTGAGGTGGAGTTTTGCTCTTGTTACCCAGGCTGGAGTGCAATGGTGCGATCTCGGCTCACTGCAACGTCCGCCTCCCGGGTTCAGGCAATTCTCCTGCCTCAGCCTCCCGAGTAGCTGGGATTACAGGCACGCGCCACAATACCCAGCTAATGTTTTGTATTTTTAGTAGAGACGGGGTTTCACCATGTTGACCAGGATGGTCTTGTCTCTTGACCTCGTGATCCATCCGCCTCGGCCTCCCAAAGTGCTGGGATTACAGGCTTGAGCCACCACGCCCGGCCAAAATAGCCATGTTTTATCCTGAGATTTGAGTTGGAGTGTTTCATTTGCATCTTTTTTCTTTTAGTCTATTCCAACTAATGAGAAATTGTAAAACTGCGAAACTTTTTTAAAAAAATCATTTTAACATTTGCTGATTGCTCACAGTTCAGTGAATATGTATTGAGCATTTGCTTGGTACTAGGTTCTGAAGCTAGGAAGATGAGAAAAGGGCATTTACCTGTACCTGAGATGCTTATATTTTCCCGGGGGAATAGACATGTAAACAGATACTTAAAATGCAGTGTGAGCCGGGTACGGTGATTCATGCCTGTAATCCCTGCACTTTGGGAGCCCAAGGCAGGCAGATCATCTGAGGTCAGGAGTTCAAGACCAGCCTGGCCAACATGGCAAAACCCCATCTCTACTAATGATACAAAAGAAAATTTAGCCAGACGTTGTGGTGCATGCGGTGGGACTCAGTCTCCTGTAGTCCCACCGACTCAGGAGACTGAGGCGGGAGAATCACTTGAACCTGAAAGGTAGAGGTTGCAGTGAGCAGAGATCATGCCACTGCGCTTCAGCCTGGGTGACACAGCAAGACTCTCTCTCAAATAATAATAATAAAATACCGTGTGATAAATGCTTGATAGAGAAAGGAGCTGAACCAGAAAATAGCTGGGATCAAGAGAAAACAACATTCAAAGAGGAATGTGGAAAGACAAGAGATTTGTTAAAAAGTCATGTTGTTATCGTAAGTAATGGAGAAGATTTCCCTGTGGTGGAGCTCTGGGTGAGCAGGTGGAACAAAATGAGATGAGGTTGGAGGTACAGGTTGGGGCCAAAATGAAAGGCCGTGTATGGTACGCTGAGGTTTGGGGCTTTTTCTTATAGACAATAGGAGATAATGGAGGTCGTTTCACAAACATTTGGCATTAAAAAAAAAAAAATTCTGGTGGCAGCATGAAAGATAGACTGAGATTAGGAGAAAATAGGAACCAGAATACCATTTAAGCCACTAATGGTATGCTAAAGTAATGTCATATATTGGAAAGGCTTTGAAAGGAAGGAAAAAGTAGGGATGAACCTAAGAAATAACTAGACTTCAAAAGACAGTCAGTAGACTGGGAGGCTGCTTTAAAGACTGCCATCATAGAATCAAAAGGGCAAGAAAGTATTGAGAGGTTAGAAAGTAGTTCAAAAGTAGCTAAAAAGGGATCATAAAGCCCCGAAAATAGGCTTTTGATGATCAATGTGAAATAAGTTGTTTTAGTGGACCAGCAAGGAGAAAATTCCCTTATTTTGAGTCTTACACCCAAGTTTATATCCTATTTTAAATGGTTTGTTACAGTATTAACTAATACGGGATACTTTTGAGTATGCTAAATACTTAAGAAGTAAATTAGAGTTGATACTGGAATGATTTAATTCTATTTGCTTAAGCCTTATGTTAAATAGCTTAGAGGATAGAATATTAATAATGATAGCTAACATTTGTTATTTGTCAGGCCCAGGGTTTAGTTCTTTGCATATATTGTTTCAATTAATCCCGTGAGGCAGATACTATCATTATGCACATTTCACAGAAAACACTAGGCATATATGAGAGCAAGTACCCTATTTTATTTTATTTTTTGTAGTCTTCTTTGATTTAACTCTTAGGTTAGCCTGGTAACCTAGATAGGTCAACTGAGGACAAGTTCAGCTTCATTCACATCTGGCAAAAACCCTCCTCCCTCCTAGCTCTTTCCCCATTTGTTACCTCGGCTGTCTTCTGTTTGGGTGCTATTCCTGTACTTCATCTTGTCATCTTGAATTTGGGTTTTCTGACTTAAATTTTAGTGCTCTCTGACGATCTGAAATTATACTTATCCTTTGCTGTTTTCTGTTATTTATCTAAGCTTGGCCCTGGGCACCCAAACCCTATTACCCGGCCTGCTTGGTTAGACCCCTCTTAAAAGCTGTCTTGTCTCCACAGCATAGTGCCTTGCATACTTCAGGCAGGTACTTGGAGGGTTTTAAGATCTAACGTGTAGTGAGTGTCTCTAGAAATTTGGAGAAGCTAGTAGAGGCATGAAGAGGCATAGAGAAGAGAGGTCTGAAATGTCTCAGAGCTAGGGAAGATACAATGTTGAGATAGGGAATGACCAGTGATGTCAGATGTGATTATGGGAAGATCAGTGGGGTTTGGCAAAAAATCTTCTGGTGAGCAATTTAACTATAAACCAGATCGTTAGGAATGAGGAATTTATAGTAGGAAAATGGAGGCAGCTAAATTTTATATGTCATTCCTTTCAGAAAGTTGTCCATTTCAAAAAATAGAAATAGGATTTTGGTTTGAATGAAAGTCGGGTTTTGTTTTTGTTTCACATGCATGATTGAACAGACCAAAGTTGGTTAGGCAGATGTTAGAAAGGGTTGGTGAAGGGACAAAAGTGAAGACAGCAGGGAAGAGAAACAGCAAGCAGGAATGATTGAGATAATGACCTCTCAGATGCCCAGAACAGGTGTGAGGGGGAATCAGGGGCAGAGGTGCAGCAGTTAAGAACTGAAGACAGGCTGGGCGCAGAGGCTCATACCTGTAATGCCAGCACTTTGGGAGGCTGAGGCAGGCAGATCACCTGACGTCAGGAGTTCAAGACCAGGCTGGCCAACATGGTGAAACCCCATCGCTACTAAAACATACAAAAAAGTAGCCGGGCATGGTGGCACATGCCTGTAATCCCAGCTACTTGGGGCGGGTGAGACAGGAGAATCGCTTGAATCTGGGAGGTGGAGGTTGCAGTCAGCCAAAATCATGCCACTGTATTCCAGCTTGGGCAACACAGCAAGACTCCATCTCAAAAAAAAAAAAAAAAAACATATAAAAGAAATGAGACAAGGTGGAAAATATGGTGAAGAAAAAGTCCTGAACTGTGGAGGAGGAGTGTTGTGGAAAGGAACTGAATTCTGATCACCATTCTTAATAGTGATGGGGAGAGAGGGACTGGTAGTATCTTTATAAGAGCAGAAAGTTGACAAATCACCATGGAGAATATATTAGCAGATGAGCGAGAAGAATTAAAAGAACTGCTTAGAAACATGAGGATATAAGGAAGGATTTGTAATAGGCTAGATCAACACAGTTTCAGTTTTATGCAGTAATTCCGAGTGGCACTAGGCCAGGCAAAGAGGGATCACAAAGCAGACATCGTGAAGAGTAAGCAGGGCAGGGATTCCAGGTGACTATATGGTACAAGGGGTCAGAAAAACAGAGGAAGGGAGAAGAGAACAATGATGCCCCTTAACCACAGCACCTGCTTTCTAGTCTTCTAACATCCCTTTCTATTGACAGCCCTTTTACTTGCTTATTTCTCTGGACTTCAGGCTCCTTGAGGGTGGGGACTATGATTTGTTTGCCATTGAATGCCCACTCCCTGGCACAAATATTTGTTGAATGCATGTTTTTGAACACAGAAACTCCCGTGAAACAGGTGAGAAGCAGGTGAATGAATACTGCCAGGCAAGAGCTGAGGTTGGTTAGAAGAAATGTTAAAGCATGCTGAGTTGAAAAGCTCCCATGGCTTGCGTTGAATCCTCATGCCTGCAAAGGTTGAGAAAGGGTAGTGGAAAGCAGTTGGCATCCCCTTCAGAGAAGATGTAGTGAGTGGTGATGTAGATGGTTGAGCAAAGTAGTGGGCAGCAGAAGGCTTTGTTGACACTGTCCTTGCCCAGAGAGCCAGAGAGAGTGACAGGAAAAGTAGGCATCGCTGGACAAGCTTTTAAGGAAGGTGTTATTTATAGGAAAGCTAGGTTTCAGTGCGGGCTAAGAAGTGGACAGATAACTGTGGCAAAGGAAAAAAATACTGAGAAGTTCCAAGGGGCATAGTGGGAGGGTTAGTGAAGAGGAAGACAGAAGTGAGTGTAGTGCATTCAGGGGCTGGGTGATAACAGGAACAGGGGAGTTCTTCGAGTGGAAATGTCAGATGTTAGATGAAACTTAAGAAGCTTATACCTACTTCACCATAACCTTTAACCCTTGGTTGTACTATTTGCACGTCTGTTTCTTCGCTCCCATAAACTCCTGAAGTCAGGAGCTATGTCTTAACATTACTGTATGGAAATAATAGAAAGCAATAAATGTTTATTGAACAAAGAGTATGGGAATGAAAAGATGAACAGTTGGGCCTCGTAGGCAAGAATGACTAACTTGGTTAGGTAATTGATGACCCAAGAGAATGTATTTGGAATTGTTTCCAGAAGCATCCGAGGCCTGGAGACTGACCCAAAAGCTCAGCAATGTAAGCCCAGACCCCGACTCCCTGCCTAGTTCCAACCACACCTATCTCCTTTCCTCCAAGGCTAGAGTCAACAACTGGCATTCCACCACAAAGTCCACAATTCCAGCATCCACTAATACCAAGAACCATAGGTGTGTGTGTGATCACACGAAAAGTATTAATGCATGAATGTTCCCAGCCGTTACCTCCTCTTGCTAGCTCCCATTCTGTCCAGGCTTGCTTGAGTCTTTTATCCTCCCAGTCTCAGGACGGTTCTTCTCAGCTGAATGGGTTCTTTTGACCTTTGAAAGCAGAATTAGGATTTGAAAAAGAATCAGCACCAGGGACCGGCGGTGATGATGGAGTTTAGGATAGGGGAAGCCTGAGAGAACTCCATTGTCAGAAGGAGATGGGAGGGAAAAATAATTGGTGGGGAAAAAAAGTGTGGAAAACTTACTCTCTCCAAGATAGCTGATGATCAGAATGTTGTGTGGTTGTGTAAGTTCAGAAATTATGCTTCCCAGGCCGGGTACAGTGGCTCACACCTGTAATCCCAGCACTTTGGGAGGCCGAGATGGGCAGATCACCTGAGGTCAGGAGTTTGAGACCAGCTTGGCCAACATGGTGAAACCCCATCTCTACTAAAAATATAAAATTAGCTAGGCATGGTGGTGCATGCCTGTAATCTCAGCTTCTAGGGAGGCTGGGGCAGGAGAATCACTTGAACCTGGGTGGCAGAGGTTGCAGTGAGCCAAGATCATGCCCCTGCACTCCAGCCTGGGCAACAGAGCAACAGACTGCTTCAACAGAGCAGTCTCAAAAAAGAAATTATGCTTCCCTACAAGGCTGGGGTAGAGGAGTAGTTCATGTGCAGTGAGTGGTATTATACAAATCTTAACCGATAAGAAAGTTACTAGGTTTTTGAGGGCCTGAAAAGAATCTGTAAGTTATAAATAATATATCCAAATCTTTTCTAAATGATCTAAATTCTTACAGTGTTGGGAAAGGTTCAATGTGCATAGTTTACGATAAGTCATATTTACAAATCTTGTTTGCAAGCCCCTTGCTATCTGTTAGATGGAGAGATATCAGGTCCATCTGACAGACTCTCTTCCTTAACCCTAAGAGATGAATGTTTCATATTTCTTCTGAAGTATTTTGCTGGCTATGATTTCAGATGCAGCTGCTCTTAAAAGAGTGTCTTCTGATTATGAAAAGCTGGGTTTTGAGAGTAAGTACTAGAGTAGACTGTTTAGAATCCAGGAGTTTTATTTTACTACTTTACATCTGCAATGCATCAGACATGGCACAAGTTACATTCCACTTTTCAGGCTTTTGTAGCCCTATTTTAGATCTGTCTGTGCTTAAAATTGGTCTGTATTTTCACCATAGTCTTTATACATTTGCCTGCCCAGCATACAGCTCATAGATTATATGCAATGAATTTTAAATTCTACACCTATTTCTCTTACCATAGCCTCCTCCCATCATTTGCCGGCCCACATGTGGGAGCATGGAGTAATTTTAATATTAGCCAAATAAAAATGTAATTCAGAAAGCATATCTTCCAAAAGTATCATGTGCAAAGCCTCACAAAGCCTAATACAATATACACGTATACATGATGGTTTCAGTTCTCTGATGTTTTGGATACTAGTGTCAGTATTCCCCTCCACTGGCATAAATAATTAAGAGTGGAAATATTCATATTTTGAAAATTCAATGATTTAGTCCCTGAAGATAAATACTTGAGGGGAGGAATTTAGCTGATACTCAAAACACCCTAGAAGGTTACCTCAAAAGCAGTTTACATTAATCTTAGTCAGACTTAGAAAGTTGATGCCGAATCAGAGAGCTGAAAAAGATGGCCTACCATATTCTGATTGTATGGTTGTTGGTATATTTGACTTTTTTGTTTTTCCTTCCAGAAGCAATGCATGTTCACCGTAGAAAGACAACACCAAAGGCAACAAGAAGCAAATAGAGAACACGTGAACGCATCACCCAGAGATAACCAGTGTGAATGTGTTGGTGGATATCCTCTTAGACATTCTTCTCTGTGACAGAATATATCATTTATCTTTAGGAAAAAATAGATTGATTGCATTTTCTAAGTGAGCTGGGAAAATTTCTTTTGGCTTTCTTATGACCGTGTTATTATTTCGTTAAAACCGTCATTGTGGAGCCTTAGAAAACATCCTTCCTTTAGTTCTTCAGGAATGAGAAATTACACGTAGGCAATTTGTTCAACATTTTTCATTATGTCAGCATGATCAGATGCCAGATCTCTGTTTGGAATAATTTGTGAAGGTATGTTTTTTTGATACTTTGCCAGGGAAATCATAACTCTTACAATTCTCCAATAACCCCAACCAAACAATTGGAGTTATGGATAGATATTATGTTCCATGTTTTGTTGTTTTCTCACTATTTCAGTATCTGGGATGAATGCCAAAAGCTATTCAGCCTCACTCCATTTATTAAAAGAGAGTGTCCAACTAAGTTTATACAATAGAGTTTAGGGAAAAAAAAAGACCTTGTTTGTTTGTCATTCTAGTTTGGTGTTTTTACATGAGCGAGAAAGAAGGGTATGGTTTCTAAAATTCCTTGATGAGCTTGCCTGGTTGAGAAGTAGAGTATCATGGATAACAGAATTAATTACCTGACACCTGAGCCACAAGCAGAGGTCCTTGCCTATTCCAAATCATCCTCCACATGCTGCCAAAGTTGTCTTCTAAAATTCAAATCAATTGCTTTCCTCCTTAAAGCCCTTCAATAGTTCCTTTTTGCCTGCCCTACAGAATTAATTTATGACTCTTCAGAATGCAAAACAGGCTTTCTGTGATCTGCCAACCCCACTCTGGAAATTCTTTACTCCAGACATATTAAAGTACTTGGAATTCCCTGTTAATGTTGATTTCATTCCCCTAAACATTTCTTCCTGCTCCCCACTCTTTTTGGAATGCACTGTCAAACCATGTCAGGTCAAGCATCACTTCCTCTGCAAAACCTTTCCTGTCCTCCTCCACTGCCCTGCTTTCCCTACCTGGGGAAAATAGACTCTGTGCCTCATTGCTTATGCATACGTTACGAGTGATTGTATCTCACCAGCACACTGTCGTACCTCTTGTTTTCACATGTGCTTCTCCTCGTTAGACTGTAAACTCCATTCACCACCTTTCTGGAGCTACCATCTTTCATTAAGAACATCTTAATAGCCTTTCAGCTAGCAGCCCGCCTGCCTCCACTCTTACCTGTTTTTGAAGTGATTCTCCCATCTCCAGAGTAAGTGGGTTCATCAAACTATGCTTCTCTGTTTGAAAACTGTGGTAGTGGGAACTAGGTGAAATTAGCTCCAGGACACAACGAACACTTGGGCTAATTTATTTGCTACAGTAGGTATCCATGTGCTGAGAGATTCCCAAGAAGGACAGGGAGTGGGGAAGGAGTATGAATAAGTGGAGAAAGTAGGGGCTGGGAAACTAGGTAAAGAATCAGAATCAGGTGTAGACAGTCATACAAGTCACAAATCCAAAAAGACCTAGTTAGCCAGAGTTCAACCAGGGGTGCCAGAACTTGCGTGGGTAGGGTATACCAGGCAGTGTCATCAGGAGCTTCCATGTGGTCAAGAGTTAGAGTGGTCATGAAGTAAAAAAACACTGTCCAGTAACCAAAAATAGTTGCAAAATTCTGAGTTTGGAGCCAAGAGGAACATACACTGTAGGAAATAGAGTGAGCAGCCTTAGTCAGAATCCATTGCATGAAAAGCTGAGCTTTCAAAACAGTGCAGTTATATTTGGTGCTTTGCAATCCCAAGTAAGTTCCTCCTTGACAACTGTATTTATTAAAGGGTTGTTTTCAAACATCTTCCCCAAATGGTAAGTGTATTCCAAGTGGTTTAAATTCACACTTCTGTCAACGGAAATTTAACTGTTGTGGATCTGCTGGGTGAGAAGTGATAACGCAGGATATTTTAGTTTGCACCTCTCTGATTACTATTAAGATCATGCACTTTTTCATGTTTACTGTTTAGATTTGCTTTTCTGAAAATGCCTATTCACACATTCCTTATTCATTTTTCTATGGAATTTTTTTTGTGTGTGTGTGAATTTTTGGTCACTCATTTTATACTATAGATATTAACCTTTTTTTATACATAGCAGGTATTTCTTGAAGTCTACTATATAATAACATTATTCTTTTCTTTGTGATATCTTTGACAGACACATGTTTAAAACATTATCTTTTCCTTTGCAACTCCCTGGTTTACTATTTCGGTTGAGAATGTTTTCCTACCTGTAGCGTATAAGTTCATTCTCTTAAATTTTATTCTAAAATATTTATTGATTTTTTTACATTTTCATTTTTAATCCATATAAAATTTAACTTTGGATATGGATAAAATAGGGGTTTAATTTTATTTTCCTCTAGATTGCTGTATTAAAATCCCATGTATACTAAGATACATTTTGGTACTCCCCATTCTAAACATCTATTTATTTTTCTAAGTAACACTAGCTAACATGTATCAGTGCATATACTACAGGTGTCAAATACTGTCCTAAGTGCTTTACATACTTTATCTCATTTAATCCTGGCAGCATCACTGTGGGTAAATTCTGTTCCACATGAACTTTAAAATGCTTTTATCAAATTAAAAAGAAACCATTGGAATTATGATTAGAGTTATATGAAATTTATACATTAATTTTTGGAGAATTTACATGCTTTATATCTTTCAGTAACATTTTGTAATTTTCTTCATATGTCTTAAACCTGTCTTGTCCAATTTAGCCTTCAGCAGTCTGTACTTCTATTGCTCTTACAGGAAGAATACAGTCATACATTGTTTACCGATGGGGATATTATTCCGAGAAATGCAACATTAGGTGATTTTGTCATTGTGAAAAATGTCATTGTGTCCTTACATAAACCTAGATGAGAGAGCCTACTAACTTAACACCTAGGTTGTATGGTCTAGCCTATTGCTCCTAGGTTACAAACCTGCATAGCATGTTACTGTATGGAATCCTGTAGGCCACTGTAATACAGCGGTGTTTGCTTATCTAAATATATCTAAATATGGAAAAGGAAGAGTAAAAATAAAGTGTTGCATTATAATCTATGGGGCCATATCATCGTATGTGCAGTCCATCGTTAACTGAAACGTCGTCATGCAGCATGTGACTGTGTTTTTCGATTCTCACTCCTTTATGGTTATTGTTGTAACTATTCTTACAGATGCAGTAAGGATGGTATGTATATTAGTCCGCTTTGTCTAAATTACACTGCAGTAACAAACAACCTGAACATCTCAGTGGCTTATAACAACAAAAAATTTCCTGCTCCTACCACATGCCCAGCCCAAGCTGGCTGCAGCTTTGCTTCACTTCACCCTCACCAGGCTACTTAGAAAGGAGTCAAAGTATAGCATCTACTGGTTCTTAAAGCTCCTGCCAGGAAATGTCACACATCACTTCCCCTCAGGCCTTATAAACCAAAGCAAGAAGTGCCCATATCTGACACTGAAGCATCCAGGATGCACACACTCCTTACAAGGAAGGGCACTTATACCAATCCTGACACCTAATAAATACCAGTGAGATAGGATCAGTACTCTTTCAATTTGAAGGGCAGCAAATATCTTGATCATTAATACAATGTATCACAATATTTTGTGGTTAAGTTTGCAAGATTGAGAAATCCTAGAAAATGATACCTATGCAATAGACATTTATCTCCATTCAGCGATATGTGGTTCCTTTCTAATTTTAAGTATGCAAGAAGATACTGCTTTTTCTTGTCTCTTAAAATTAGATATAGCCAGCCAGGTGTGGTGGCTCACACTTGTAATCCCAGCACTTTGGGAGGCTGAGGCAGGTGTATCACCTGAGGTTAGGAGTTCGAGACCAGACTGGCCAACATGACAAAACCTTGTCTATACTAAAAAATACACACACACACACACACACACACACACACACACACACACACAAAAGGTGGCAGATGCCTGTAATCCCAGCTCCTAGGGAGGCTGAGGCATTAAAATTGCTTGAACCCAGGAGGCAGAGGTTGCAGTGAGCCAAGATTGCACCACTGCACTCCAGCCTAGGGGACAGAGCAAGACTGTCTCAAAAAAAAAAAAAAAAAAATACATATAGCCATGTGACTAATCCTGGCCAATGAAAATGTGAGTAGAAGTGATGTGTGTGTTTCATTCCTGCACAGAAACATTGAGGAGTTGGAGCATGATTCTCCATATCTTCCCTGACATAGTGATAATAGATGTATATGCTGATGTAGAAGTACCAACAGGGTAAAGTAGCTGGAATGTCATCATATAGAAGACAGTGGCTCTGGATGTCATCCAGATAGTCTGTGGTTTTAAGTCACTGAGACTTAAGGGTTTTTTTGGTTTTACTTTTTTATTACTGTAACATAACCTAGCTTTAATCAGGATAGGCTAGGTTATACTATAGTAATAAGACATTTAAAGTATTTTAACATAGAACATGTATGTGTATATATATTCATTTATCCATAATGCTCTGTAGGACAAGGTCCTTCACTTAAGTATGGGTCTACTGGTTTGGAGTACCGTGATACCTTTCTTGCACAACTACATCAATAATGCTTCATATGCAGTTTTCAGTTTGGATTTCTCTAATATGGTTCAAGAACTTACTAAGACTTGTAGAAAAGTGCAGATAAAATATCTTACAATTTTCTCCTCATGCTTTATAATTGTTATGCCCAAACCAACAGCATTTTTTGTAACCTGTCTTTATTGAATCTTTCTAAAGCAGACAACTTAGCTTCCATGGAAACAAAGATTCATTCCTATCGCATTATTATTTATTGGCTTCAGTAATATTCGTTCAAGTTGCTTAGTTATAATAACAGTAAAACTGTCGTAAAAATATTTAGGAGCAAGCACAACTAGAAATTGGTAAGCAAACAACTCATCTGGTAAAAGTGGAATACATGGTTATGTAAGAGAGCAGCTCACAAGGTGGGTGCATTTTTTTCTGCCATAAGCAATAGTCTGTAGGTTTCACAGATGACATTGAGAGCTTGTATAAACCCCAAGTGTTATTTAGAAGCAAATGAAGAGAACTTCTACCATATGGAGAACACTGTACACACATGTATGTATATTCACATATTTATGTGTCTGTGTATATTTATCTCGTGTCCAGCCATGTTACTCAATTAAACAGATATGTTTTTTTAAAAGCATATCTTAGAGCTTCTAAATATGTCAGCATATTATCAGCAAAAAGATAATTTAACCTCTTCTTTCCTAAATTTATATTTTTTCTTTCCTTATCTTACTGTACCTGCTACAACCTCCAATATAATATTGAATAAATAATGGTGATGGTGAATATCCCAGTCTTTTTCCTGATTTCAGTGGAGGTATATTTAGTGTTTGACTCTTTGGGATAATATCTGTTACTAGTTTTTTGGTAAGGTCTTTAATATTTTTTGGTGGTAATTTTCTGTGGCAGAGACTGGCTAGATGCTCACCCATACATTTCCTTTCCTCCTCAGAACACAGATCAACTACTTTTTCCATTTCACCTTATGGTTATGTAGACCCAATCTCACTGAATTTTCATCAGAAAAGCATGGGTGGAAAAGAGAGGTCACACTTCCAGTCCTAACCCTGGGCCTCCCACATTATTCTTCACCCTTCCTTCCTTTCTCTACCAGCCCTATGCAGTGGACCTGGCACATCTTCTAGGACATCTTTCTAGAAGATGGAAGAGCTACTGATGCGAAGTGCCCAGGTATTTGAATGACTGTGGGTAGGAGAGCTCCACTGTTGTCCCAAACTGGATTATGACATGGGGAAAAATAACTTATTGTGTCAAGCCAACGAGTTTTGGGGCTCTTTTTAAGACGAGTTAGCTTCTGCTGACTAAAACATCTTCTAGTCAGATGTTATAGAGAGTTTTAAATTGGGATGACTGCTCAATTTTTTCAAATGCCTTTTAATCATCTATTTATATACTCACTATTTTTCCCCCACCAGTTTGCTGGCATGATGAATTATGTTGACAGGTTTCTTAATATTGAAACCATCCCTGTACTCTCCTAGAATAATCCTATTTGGTTATACTGTAATTTTTAAATTCTGAAATATTGTTTCTTTAAATTGTATCCAGAATTTTTGCAGTTATACTCTTAAGTGAGGTCATTCTATATTTTCATTTGTTATACTTTTTTTAAAATCATATATTCAGATTAATATTTTCCTGGCTTTCTACAATTAAATGTAGAGCTTCCTCTCTTTTTCTATTGTCTGGAATTATTTGATTTTAAAAACATTGAGCCAGGTGCAGTGGCTTGGTCTGTAATCCCAGCTATTTGGGAACCTGTGGCAGAAGGTAGCTTGAGTCCAAAAGTTCAAGACCAGACTGGGCAACATAGCAAGACCCTATCTCTAAAAAGTAATATTAGAAAATAAATAAATAAATAGCATTGAGACATCTGGCCCTGATGTATGAAAAGAGATTTGTATTTATTTACTATTTATAATTCTCAATTTCTTTGTAACTTAATGTATCTTATTTAGTTCTGCCTGTCTTTAAGCTTTATAAAAACAAAAAGGTATATTTGTCTGTGACTTACTTTACTCAAAATGTTTTTCAGTTCATTTATTTTTTCCTGTTGTATAATATTCCCTTATATAAATATACTATCTTTTAAAAAATCCATTCCACTGATTCCTTGGAATCAGGGTTTGCTAATATAAACAGTGATAATACAAATATTTTGTACATATCTTGTAGTACAAAAGTTTCTCTAGTAGAAATGGAATGCTTCATTGTAGAATATATACACAGCTGCTAGATAAAATGAAAATGTTAGCCAACCTGATTGAAGCAGTTTACACTTCAACTAACAGTTTCCATTACTCCACATCCTCCTCGCCAATACATGATCTTATTCAACTTTTACATTTTTATCAATCTGTCAGGTATAAAATTGCATCTCGTTGCAGTTTTTTTCATAATTACCATCGAAATTTAGTATATTTTCATATTATTGGCCATTTTTGTTTACGTATAGGTCAGTGGTAGGTTTTTGATAAATATTTTAAAGTTAAATATAATCAAATTTATTAGTATTTTTCTTCAGCAACTTTCAGAGGCTTACCTTTCACGTTTACGTCTGTAATATAACTAATTGTGTACACATACCTGTGTGAATGTACACACATACTGGGTAGGGAAGGGATCCAGTTCTTTTTCATTTTTCTCTATATGGATTTTTCAAGCTGTGTTTATATTGGGAACTCATTTTCTCCACTCATCTGCAGTGCCAGCTTTGCCAAATATCTCTTTGTGGTTCTCTTTCCTGTTCCATTGGTTAATTTGTCCATCTCTCTGCACATTGTGTATTGTTTTAATTCTTATAGCTTACGATAACTATTGATATCTGGGACAAGACAGATCTCATTTGGGACAAGACTCTATATCGTTCTTTAGAAGTATCTTGGCTCTTGTAGAAATAAGTCAAAGGGAATAAAAAGAAGTATTTATCATAAAGATTGGCTTAAAAGGTTGTTTGAATTTTTCCTGAATTTATTGAGTTTGGGAAAAATTGACATCTTTAAGATGGAACTTTTCTGTTTGTATGACGTTTCTCCATTTACTTCAGTGTTTTTACATGTATTTCAGTACTTTTTATAGTGTTCTACATTGAGTTTAAAAAATACTTTTGTCGGATTTATTTCTAGATATTTAAATTTGGTGTTATTGTATCCCCTTAAAATTAGATTTTGTATCTGTTTTGTATTGATAGAAATGCAATTGACTTTTGTCTGTTGATTTTATATCTAGCAATCTTGCAAAATTTTCAAATTTCTTTTTTTTTTTTTTTTTTGAGACGGAGTTTCGCTCTTGTTACCCAGGCTGGAGTGCAATGGCGCGCGATCTCGGCTCACCGCAACCTCCGCCTCCTGGGCTCAGGCAATTCTCCTGCCTCAGCCTCCTAAGTAGCTGGGATTACAGGCACGTGCCACCACGCCCAGCTAGTTTTTTGTATTTTTAGTAGAGACGGGGTTTCACCATGTTGACCAGGATGGTCTCGATCTCTCGACCTCGTGATCCACCCGCCTCGGCCTCCCAAAGTGCTGGGATTACAGGCTTGAGCCACCGCACCCGGCTCAAATTTCTTATAATTTGTGACAAACTCTTTGAGTTGCCCATGTAGACAATTATTGAATTTATAAACTACGACAATTTTATTTTTTTCCCTTTCTAAGTCTCCTTTCTTTGTGTTTTGTTGTTGTCATTGTTTTTGATATTCTGCAATGGCTAGAACTCCAACACAAAGTTATTAGGAATGATGCTAGTTTATCTCAATGTCTTATTTCTTGTTTTTAAAGGGAATGCTTTTAACTTTTTTTTTTTTTTTTGAGACGGAGTTTCGCTCTTGTTACCCAGGCTGGAGTGCAATGGCGCGATCTCGGCTCACCGCAACCTCCGCCTCCTGGGTTCAGGCAATTCTCCTGCCTCGGCCTCCTGAGTAGCTGGGATTACAGGCACGCGCCACCATGCCCAGGTAATTTTTTGTATTTTTAGTAGAGATGGGGTTTCACCATGTTGACCAGGTTGGTCTCGATCTCTCGACCTTGTGATCCACCCGCCTCGGCCTCCCAAAGTGCTGGGATTACAGGCTTGAGCCACCGCGCCCGGCCAACCTTTTTTTTTTTAAAAAAACGGTGGAGCATTACATTTGCCAGAGATTTTTTTTGCAGATACACTTTATTAAAGGTAGGCTAAGGATGCTCTTTTCTAAACTTTTTGGATAAGAGTGTTTGGTTTTTTTTAAAATTGTGAGTGGCTTGTTAAAATTTCTGGAATGTTTTTTCTGCCTCTTTTGAAATGACCCTATAATTTTTCTGTTTTAATCGGTTTATGTGGTAAATTACATTAATAAATTGTCTAATGGCGAGGTAACCTTGGTTACTGGCATGAGCCACCTCCTCTGGCCCCTGTTTTCTTTGTGGGAAAAATTTCAACTACTGACCATGTTCATTAATGATTATAGGCTTGATGATAAACTAACAGCCAATTCAAATGGTTACACCAGTTAATCAGAAGAGATCCTGGTCCTAAGCAAACAGCATGCATGTATAGTTGCATACAGGCTTAATATCAGCCCTCATTTTCAGTTTCAGGTTTTAATTTTCTTTTTAAGTTAGTTTTGTAAATTATATGCTTCCAGGAATTTGTCCATTTTCCTTAGATTTTAAAATTTATTTATTGTTCATAATATTTGTATTTGTGTAATTGCTGTTGCCTTTACACTGTTTCATTTTCCATCCTTGAAATTGTTTGTAGCTGCTTGCTTACTTCATCAGTTTTGCCAAAGATCTGTCAGTTTTAATTTTTTTTTCAAGGAACCAACTTTTTATTTTGTTGATCCTTTCTACTAAATGTTGTGTTTTGTTTAATTAATTTCCCCTCTTAAAATTTTTATGTCCTTTATTGTATTCTATTTAGGTTTTTGTTCTTTCTGTAATTTTACCTTTTATTTAAATCCAAGTGTTGTAAGTATTCACTTCTCTGTCTACCACTTTGACTATATCTCACAACTTGTCGTATAGAATCACTATTGTCGGTTCTAAGTATTTTTTAATTTCCTTTATGCTTTATTTTTTTGAGCCAGGAACTATTTAGAATTGTAAGTTTTGTTTGTTTGTTTTTGCTTTTTGTTTGTTTGTTTTTAGATGGAGTTTCACTCTATCACCCAAGCTGGCGAGCAGTGGCACAATATCTGCTTACTACAACCTCTGCCTCCCAGGCTCAAAGGATTCTGGTGCCTCAGCCTCCTGAGTACTGAGATTACAGGTGTGCACCTCCACACCTGGCTAACTTTTTTTTTTTTTTTTTTTTTTTTTTTTTTGAGACGGAGTTTCACTGGTTACCAGGCTGGAGTGCAATGGCGCGATCTCGGCTCACTGCAACCTCCGCCTCCTGGGTTCAAGCAATTTTCCTGCCTCAGCCTCCTGAGTAGCTGGGATTACAGGCACGAGACACCATGCCCAGCTGATTTTTCGTTTTTTTTTTTGTTTTGTTTTGTTTTTTTTTTTTGTTTTGTTTTTTTTTGAGACAGAGTTTCGCTCTTGTTACCCAGGCTGGAGTGCAATGGCGCGCGATCTCGGCTCACCGCAACCTCCGCCTCCTGGGCTCAGGCAATTCTCCTGCCTCAGCCTCCTAAGTAGCTGGGATTACAGGCACGTGCCACCACGCCCAGCTAGTTTTTTGTATTTTTAGTAGAGACGGGGTTTCACCATGTTGACCAGGATGGTCTCGATCTCTCGACCTCGTGATCCACCCGCCTCGGCCTCCCAAAGTGCTGGGATTACAGGCTTGAGCCACCGCGCCCGGCCCGATTTTTCGTATTTTTAATAGAGATGGGGTTTCACCATGTTGACCAGGATGGTCTCGATCTCTTGACCTCGTGATCCACCTGCCTCGGCCTCCCAAAGTGCTGGGATTACAGGCTTGGGCCACCGCGCCCGGCCTTAACTTTTTTATTTTTAGTAGAGATAGGGGTTTCACCACAGGCTCCTCTCATACTCCTGACCTCAAATGATTCCCCCTGCCCCCACTACCACTTCAGCCTTCCAAAGTGTTGGGATTACAGGTGTGAGTCACGGCACCTGGCCTAGATTTATACTTTTAAAAGTCCAAGTTTTTAATTATGTTTTTGTTCTTAATTGCATAGGTTGGATAATGCAGTCTAGATGATAGTGATTCTTTGATATTGTTAATACTGGCTCTGTGAGCTAATACATGGTCAATTTTTATCATTGCTCCTGGGAACAGAAGGCATAGCTCCCATTATGTGGTACAGGACTCTATATATGTTCATTAGACCTGGCTTGTTTATTGGAATGGTCATATCACCCATATTTTTTTCTGATATTTTTGTCTTGTCAATTTCTGACAAAGATGTGATAACATGTATCTCATAATAGTGTATTTATCAATTTTGTTTTCTTGTTCTGTCATTTTTTGCTTAATATTTTTGAAGCTTTGATATTAGAAATACAGAAATTTAGAATTGTTTTCATCTTATTAATGAATTGGACCTTCATCAATATGTTAATGCACCTCTGTCTCTAGTAATATTTTTTGCTTTATTTTTTCTTCATCTGATAATAATGTAACCACACAAACCTTCTTTTTGTTAATATTTATTAAATGTTTTTTCCTTTTTACTTTCAACTCTTCCATGAATTTACTTGTTTTACATGTGTCTCTTGTAAAAAGCAAAAAGATTTTGCTTTTTACGCAGCCTGATGAAAAGTTCAGTCTACAGTTAATTCCAACACTTTTGAAGGCTGAAGTGGGAGGATGCTTGAGTCAGGAGTTTGAGACCAGCCTGGCCAACATAGTGAGATCTTGTGTCTATAAAAAATCAAAGAATTAGCTGAGCATGGTGATGCATGCCTGTAGTCCCAGCTTCTTGGGAGGCTGAGGCGAGAGGATTGCTTGAGCCCAGGAGGCTGAGGTTGCAGTGAGCTATCATTCCACCACTGCATTACAGCCTAGACGACAGAGCAAGGCCTTGTCTCAAAACACAAAAATCCAAAGAGACTTGAAAGGTTTGTTAATCATGTTGACCACTGCTGGGTTTTCCCCTCCGATGTAGGGAATACCCTTCAAGTTTTGCAAAGGAAGAGGAGTCCTCATGGCCAGAGCAACCACTGCAGGTTTAACAGTGTTTCTACAGTAAAGATACGGTGATTTGGGCTGGGTGTGGTGGCTCACGCCTGTAATGCTAGCACTTTGGGAGGCCGAAGCAGGCGGATCACCTGAGGTTGGGAGTTTGAGACCAGCCTGACCAACATGGAGAAACCCATCTCTACTAAAAGATATAAAATTAGTTGGGCGTGGTGGTGCATGTCTGTAATCCCAGCTACTCGGGAGGCCAAGGCAGGGGAATTGCTTGAACCCAGGAGGCAAAGGTTTTGGCAAACCAAGATTGTGCCATCACACTCCAGCCTGGGCAACAAGAATGAAACTCCATCTCAAAAAGAAAAAAAGATACCGTGATTTGGAAACCTGAAGTCTGGCTTGGGGTTTGAGGGCTGGTTCTGCCATTGGCCAGGTTCCCGGCAATGCCCATTACTGAAGCGGGAGTGAGAGGATGACCCTCTTGCCCTTGGTCCAGCCCCCTCACAAGACCTGACTGCTGTAGCCTAACGTTCTTCTTAGGTCCAAATATGACACGCATTTGAAAACAATTCATGTAGTCGTGTCTTCAAACAGGTGAAAGAGAGCCTAGCGGAGCATGACCTCAGAAGGCATTTCTGTCGTGAGGAGGACTGCAGCTTGTCCTGCTGTTGAGGAGAGAGGCTGCCTGTGGGGAATTTGGATTTCCTTCTTCCACTATGTCCCTGGTCATTAAAATGGGGGATCTCCACAGAGTTAAAGGTTATTTTACACAGGAAGCACATTCAGTATTAGTACAACAAATGTTTTCCTTTCTCCAGCCATGGAAGACTCCACTCACGGGGAGTCGTGATAAATCAGAGCTTCAGGCCTTTCCGCTGGGATACCAATAAGTTCTGCACTTAAGAATTGCTGACCTAAAAAGGATACTCAACAACGAGTATGCCTTTTTTTTTTTTTTAAAGAAAGCAACACCAGAAGCAGCCTGATTTCCTTGTACACTTAGATGCATACAAAAAAGAAAAGTGAGTCACTCCGAGTTTCTAACTTTAGTTCATAGAAACAAAGCACTAAATCACATAACTTGTCAGGAAAGACCTAGATATAGTCTTATCTAGATAACGTTCATATTAAAAGAAGCTAGAATTCTATTTTTGTGGTAGAGTTATGGGATTGGAGCTGTGACTGTCTACTCACTAATAATTTGGCAGGTCAGGATGTAACTATAAAGAACATCCCAACAGAGATATGGTAAATCCATCTCTGTGGCACAATCTGCCCTCATTCTGAGTCAGCCACACCTCAGATCAAAGCTTATCCTTTACGTCCAGAACTGACAAGGAACTATGAAATCAATGCTGGGAAAACACTCATAAACTCAGTCTCAATATTAATGTTAACCGTACTGTGGAGGAAATGAAGGATTTTCTAAAATTATCTTTTCAGTTTATTGGAAATCCCATAAAAATCTATATATAAAACATATTGAATAGATGGTAAATTAGAGTTTTCATACATTCACTTTCTCATCGAAACCCAAACCTTCTCCAAACTAAATTCTTTCTTTTAGAATCGTGACATAACAGAATTAGTCTATATAAATAACTAGTCCTATCTTCTGACTCTTCCCTTTGAAAGTAGTGGGTTCCTACTGTTAACCTTTTTTTTTTTTTTTTTTTTTTTTTGAGACGGAGTCTTGCTCTGTCACCAGGCTGGAGTGCAGTGGCGCAATCTTGGCTCACTGCAACCTCCGCCTCCTGGGTTCAAGCCATTCTCCTGCCTTAACCTCCCGAGTAGCTGGTACAACAGGCACGCACCACCATACCAGCTAATTTTTGCATTTTTAGTAGAGACAGAGTTTCGCCATATTGGCCAGGCTGGCTTCAAACTCCTGACCTCAAGTGATCCGCCCACCTCGGCCTCCCAAAGTGCTGGGATTACAGGCATGAACCATCGCATCCGGCCCTCTGATACTTTTAAATCTTTTATTATCCCAAATACACACAAACTACCTTTCCCACTGTCTTGATGAGCATGTAATTACGGAATGCTATTCAGCAATCACAAGCAATTATTGATAGCAAAACTATGAAATAATTTTTAAGACAACCATAACAAGTGAGCTACCTCATTTCACCATTCTGCCATACTGCCTCCCATTAAAGTAAATTAAGCAAAACAAAATAATTTGCTGATTCAATACAATCCAAAGCCATGATCTAGGGAGAGTATCCGGTATTTAGAGTCTTTGCATTACCTGACCATGAGAGATTTTTGGTTTTCTTTGGTAAGATTTCCTGAAGTCATGGAATATCTGTTATCACACCCTATAATTTCCTTGAGCCCCATTTTATTAGAGTCTTATAGAATGATAGGTTCTGCATGAATATTCTATCATTTCCATATGAATTAGGGTCACTCTCTCTGTTTCGTGGCCTTCTTCGATCTTTTGCCCCTTACAACATGAGCTGTAGACCAATGGCATGCTGGTGAGAATGACCATGTACATCCATGAAATGGTAACAGAAAGGAAGGGCGTTGAAAAGAGAACTGGTGTTAGATTCCCTTCAACTGCTGCGTAAAGCCTTTTAGCTTCCTTGTAACTGATTTAAGGACTTGGACACAAGTCCTTGTTTATTATAACAACAGTTATTATTTGATGGATTCTGTCTGAGTTCCAGGCCCTGTGCTGAGCTCCTTACTCATGTTCATTCCTCACAACAACCTTTCAAGTGAAGGACTACTAATATTTGCCATTTTGCAAATGAGCAAATGAAGGCTTACAAAGCTTCATTAATTTGCTCAGATCACATGTAAGTGAGAGTCCGTTTATCTGATTCTAGAGCTCAAGCTTTTAAAAACTTTACTGCCTAGGTAGAAAACTCAGAAACAATGAGATAAAAAAAACAAACAAAAAAACAGAAATCATGATCTAGCCATGTGCAAAATAAATATTTGTTGAAGCTTTTATAAAAAAACAGCAAACATATTTTGAAGCTATTTTGAGGTAACACAAGACAAGAACTGTTGTTTCTCTTTGCAGGACTATATAGGGCCCCTATGACAGCCGTAGATGGAATTGACCAGATATTACATCATCCAAAGTTGCTTTGCCTGATTACAAACAGCCCCATAAAGGGACCACCATTATACAGATCCATCCCTTATAGGGCACTGCACATTGGACTGAGGGCACATTTTCATCTTGTTCTATTCTGACATAGCAGTCCATAACTGACTTACTTAATATCACTGACTTAAAACAAAATCTGGAACTATTTAGAGGACTTTTATTCTGAAAAAGCCTATTTCTTCTCTTCTTTATTAAAGGTAGCATAAAGCCAGCTCAAGCCTGGGTGTGGTGGCTCATGCCTGTAATCCCAGCACTTTGGGAGGCCAAGGAAGGGGGATAGCTTGAGGCCAGGAGTTTGAGACCAGTGTAATCAACATAGTGAGACCCTGTCTCTACAAAAAAATTGAAGTGAACAAATCCCAATCAACATGAGAGGGGGTGGAACTTGGTAGCACTTGGCATTCAGTACAATTCATTCCTGCTCAATGCTGCACTGATTACTTAATGCTCATACACAAAATAAGGCAAAGCCCAAGGTAATATCTGTTTCCCCTCTAATTTTAAGGAAGATTGAAAGACATGCTCATAAATGCCATTGGCTTGAATCCTATGCTATCTTTAATCGAATGTCAGCATTCCATTTTTCTAAATGCACAGTTTTTTTAGTATCAATAAGCAAGTTTCCCAGTTCTGTGAATGAGGTGGAGGAAGCCTTTATCTGGGTGGGGGGGATGGGCAATAAAAACCCCTAGGCTCCTTCAGTAGCAATCTGAATCCCCTAAAGTGAAAGTACTTGCTATTTGTCTTTAGCAAATAAAACAAACAACAATCTTTTGATCTTTAGGAAGCCCTTTCTTGTTAAGGTAACATTCTGTCTGACTTTTATGTTTCAGTATTCATTGTATATTTAATTATTTTAAAAAGTTTTGTTTTAAACTATTAAACTTTTTCGGCATTTAAGATAAACATGGGCATGCTTTGTTAAAGACCAAAAATAAGTTTCACACGAAACTGCAAAATGTAGCAAAGATAATACCATATGAGGTCAGTATGTTCCAAAACACGATTCTCAGGGGACCCCCTCTGAACACACTGCTTCATTAGAATTCTTCTTCTGAAAAGCTTCAGGAAGCCCCTGACTCTAACCCACCCTTTCCTGAAACTGGTGAAAGTATGGGAAAAAAAGAAAAAAAAAATTAACAGTAAAGTGAAAAAAGCAGCAGAATCTCAACACATCAAGAAGGCATGTTTTGTCTGTTTTCAGACTCCTGTTATTTTCAAAAATATATTGATGCTAACCTTGTCAGAGCTTACTTTATTTATGTGTTTATTTATTTATTTATTTAGAGGCAGGGTGTCACTCTGTCATCCAAGCTGTAGTGCAGTGGTACAATCATGGCTCACTGCAACCTCGAATACCTAGGCTCAAGTAAGTGATCCTCCAAAGTAGCTGGGAGTACAGGCATGTGCCGCTACACCCAGCTCATTTTTTTTTTTTTTTGGTAAAGATAGAGTTTTGCCATGTTGCCCAGGCTGGTCTTGAACCCCTGGCCTCTAGCGATCCTCCTGCCTCAGCCTCCCAAAGTGTTGGGATTACAGGCATGAGCCACTGCACCTGGCCTGATTTTGTAATAGCTTTCAAACAGGAGCACACTGGGATAACAATTAGAAAAAAAAAAAGCATTTACATGTCTCCCTAGAAATGCTACCAAACTACTGTTTTTAATTCGATTTAAGAAAAATGAGTAGATTCTGTTTTTATGTTGAAAACATCTCATTTCAGACTATTGGACTTTGGTTGTGATCTTTTATAAATAAGGGTTTTCCTTTTGGAAACATCAAAATAAAGATAGAAATGGGTTTCCCTTGGCGACTCACTTTTCAGGTGTATTCCTCAGACACTCATTTGTTCCTTCATTTTATTCTTTGTTTCTATTCTAGTACATTTCCTCTTTCTGTGGTTGGGAGAGCCACCTGCCCTGGTGGGTTTGAGATGCTCATGCAGTTCTCGGAGTAGACAGTGGGTGGTGATAAGAAGCCATGCCTCCAAGCCAGCCATTCTTTCTGGAAGCTATGGGTCAAAAGTGTGAGTGGTCTGATGTAATGGAATAGGGGGAGAATGCTACCCAGCAGAGAAAGACAGGCTGGAAGCTAGAAAACATGGACCGTACACCTCCTTCAGCTGCCCACATTTATGACAAGGACTCAGCTTCTTTACTTTATAACAGAAAACAGTTCTACCACAATTCTGCAATACTATCCCAATTGGAGGAATCAAATCCTTAGACCCATCGCCAAAAGATTTGACCTACTCAATGCGTATGATTTTACAACCTCTATCATGACAGTGTCATCTGCTAAAACTAAGCAAAGATGTACACATGTGAATTCTGTGTACACAAAAGGTGGTTTTTAAAAGTATGGAATTACAAGAGTCCTTTTACAGATTCAATTCTAGCTTTAGATTCCTGCAAGTAAATAATTTCCAAAGGGAATAAAGAAAGAGAAACGTTTTCTAGATTTTCCTTAAGAGAACAGTTAGAAAATGCATTACCCAAAGATGTAAGTGGAGCTATAATGATGGCACTTAACCCAGAGTGCAATGTGATAAGCCATCAGAAAGGAATGCAATCTGGGTTCACTGGAATGAAGTAAGGTTTATTAGTTATCCTTTCCCAGAACCAAAAATTAACAATTGGTTGGCCTAAATTAAATTGCTGCTATTTGGACAGGATCGTGGGAAAAAGAAAAAACTTAGAAAGCTACAGATTTCAGCACATCGTGGTTCTGACATTGGGCCATTGCACAGTCTGTGAAAAATAGTGCTAAAAACAAATTAATTCAAGGCCAAATCTTCAAAACAAAACAAAAACAAAAACAAACCAAGTGGAATTATGTAATCTTGGAATTAGAGATCATGTGCTCTGACCTCTCTCCAAAAGCAAAACTCCCCCAGAGGAACCTCTCTAAAAGATGACACTGGAACACTTTGAGTAAAGAGGTTGTAACAGCTTTTTAGAATACCTTGTTCCATTCTTGAACTCCCGATTTCAGCATTTTTTAAAAACTATGGTAGAGACCCTAAGATATATAGAGTTAGTCTTGAAGGCCCAAGAGTTCCGCAAAAGATCTAAAAATAGTTGTCTTTTCATGTGGACAGTAATCTAAAAAGAAATAATACATAAGCATTTTATGGTGACCTCTTTCTTTAAAATTCATAGACTTTCTCTTCTGAGCAGTTTTAGTTTTACAGATAAATTGAACAAAAAGCACAGGGAATTCTCATATACCCCCTGGCCCTCCATCCCTAATTTCCTCTCCCTTTGTTTTCTTTTTTAGAGATGAGGTCTTACTAAGTTGCCTAGGCTGGAGAGCAGTGGCAGTTCACACTCCAGCGTTAAATTCCCGGGCTTACGCAATCCTTCTGCCTCAGTCTCCTGAGTAGCCAGGACTACAGCTATGCCTGGCTTCCAATTTCCTCTATTTTTAACATCTTACATTAGTGTTGTACATTTGTCACAGTTGGTGAGCCAAAATTGATACATCATCAACCAAAGTCCAGCCTTCCCATTAGGGTGCCCTCTGATTGTATTTTCTGTGAGTTTTGACAAATGTAGCAACCACTTTTTATCTGAGGGCTACCAGAAGGTATTTTCCAGTGCTCATTTTCGTTTATGTGTTAGGATAGTAGATCCACTTTAATTGGGGTAAATTAAAAAAGAACAGAGTTGGTCCTAATAGATAACCATGATGTCAATTTTAGTGAAGAAGAGTAACATCATAGCATGCCTCATAGATGAAGATTTCTCTCTGGTTCAGAAAAAGACATGTGTTTGGTTTGGGTTATCACAGTGCACACAGCGTTCTACACCTGCCCAAGACAAAAGCCAGCAATACCACATTAATGCTCTGAATGATTATTTTGCTTCAGCAAAACATCGTCTCTCCCATTAAAAGAATGTTGTTTGTTCAAATATTGTTGACATGGTAGATTTGCTTGCCTTTAATGTATACATTTGTAAATTCAGTTTATAAATGTAATTTGCAAATGTGTATAACTGTAAGCATAAGAACTTTATACCTAGTTGTATGTCCATAATTAAGAAATGTTATAGAAAAACAATTTGTAAATCTAGGAAGTTTATGAGAATTTTTTTCCATTAGGGAATCTGTACATGACTCGGGTTTAAGAAACATTGTTCTAAGTGTGAGACAGTTTTTCCCTTATTGGGGTACAAAACTGTCTCCCTGTAATTTGCACACACTTATCCTGGCTCTGCCCTCTCAAATCTAATCCTTCTTCTATATAAAGCCCTCTAATGGGCTTGAAATGTAACAATGTAACATTAAATGTAACATTAAATGTAACATTTAAATGTAACAATGGCTCAGTTTGGAGATTTCTCTTTTACATTTTAAAGGGCTGAAACAGATTAATAGAGGTTGCATATATGCATCCTTTCTGGAGACTGTTTATAAACCTTCTCTCCCCCTCTTTTCCACTAATCGTTACATGCCAGGGTATTGAGAGCAGAGGCTAAGGTTTGCTTCTCTAACTTACCCACCCTCCCAAAAATGGAAACAAGGTCAGTCTGGCCTGACTTGCACTTAGTGAATTTACACTGACTCTTTGGTTTTCTTGGATTTCCTTTCTGAACGTCCACAGTCATGTCCAGAAGAGGTTGAGCTGAATGAAGAGTTTATAGTTTCTGTAATAGCTTTCTCCCATTTGAAACCTGGGACATTTTTTTCCTATAAACAGTGTTCTGGTTACTCTGTCATCCTCTATGATTTCCCAAAGAGAACTGAGGGTGCTTCCTTGAGTAAATCCTCAGGGATTTTGTACCAAGTACTATAGCTGGGGTTACCAGGGCCTCGGATGAAGACTGAGTGGTGCTGGCTGGAGTGGACTGTGTCCCTAATAACAAAAAGTGCTCGTGCCTGTAATCCCAGCTACTCATGGGGCTGAGGCAGAAGGATCCCCTGAGGCCAAGAGGTCAAGGCCAAGTGTGAGGAACCTGACAACCCCTGTCTCAAATAAATAAATACATAAACAAAAATAACAGAGTTAAGGAGTCATTGCCTGGAATCACTGATGCTCCAGTTGAGGACGCTGCCTTGAGAGTCGAGGCCAAAGTACACAACAGCTAAAAGTCCATGGAATTGAGACAGGGGTGAGCTGATCGCTAAAACAGAAAACAAAAATGCTCTGTCAAGAGAACCCATATTTCTAACCTGAAAGTTTACAGCATGTGAAAGGCCCAGATATGAAGATCAAAGGTAAAGACTAAAGAAATGAAAGTCAGTGGCTTGAAGAGTTGAGAGCAGGTTGGGGTGAGATTTGAGGAACTGTTTCTTCAAGTAAGAAGCTGGGGACCGAGCGCATGGAAGGAGAGCCTGTCCTGGTGCACTTTTTTTTTTTTAATATGGGGCACCCAGTGTCGGGGGGTGCAGGGTGCATGGAGAGCATGTGTGTGCATGTGTGCAACATGGAGTGGAACTGGAGGAAAAGCAATTTGCACGCAGGCTAACCCTATACAACCTACCCTTAAAAAAGGAGGAGATACAGGAGATTAAACATTCTTGGCTGGGTGTAGTGGCTCATGCCTATAATCCCAGCACTTGGGAAGCTGAGGTGGGTAGATCACCTGAGATCAGGAGTTCAAGACCAGCTTGGTCAACATGGTGAAACCCCATCTCTACTAAAAATAACAAAAAATTAGCCGAGAATGGTGGCAGGCGCCTGTAATCCCAGCTACTTGAGAGGCTGAGGTAAAAGAATTGCTTGACGTCAGGCAGTGGAGGTTGCAGTGAGCTGAGATCGCACCATTGCACTCCAGCATGGGCAACAAAAGCGAAACTCCGTCTCAAAAAAAAAAAAAGCATTCTTACCTGCTACCTATTCAGTAGTGATTTTGACTAACGTTTAGAATGAGGGATGAGGCCTTTAAGAGGAAACTATTAATTTTGATCAGCCAAAGCCAGGAGGTCATTCCTGCTGCTCGTGAGTAAGGCTACGTGGAAAAGCCAATAGCTCCCAAGGCCAGCCTTTGCTAATTCAGAGGTAATGCTTAGATATGCTTCTGGTTACATAAAGACAAGCCTGGATAGTCTAACTGTAACACAGGAGCATGGCTCTTGGAGCCAAGCAAGCCTGGATAAGAGTCCTTGTTTCCACATCTACTAGCCTTGTGACATTGAGAAAGCTGCCTAACCTCTGTTCCATGGCGTCCTTCTCAGTAAAACAGGATGATAACACACTTCGCTCATTGGGTTGTTGTGAGAATATATGAGTTAATACATAAAGTACTTAAAGAGTGGCCCATGGAAAGCGCTATGCTGTGTAAGAATTATTATTTTTTAACTTGGCAGTGCCTAACTACAAAGGAGGCTGGGAACATGAGTTTGTGGCACAGAAGAATGGAATGACGGCAAGTGACTCAGGCCCAGCAGCCCCTGGAGTTCCTCAGACCTGATTCCCTGGGAACAGGGACTCCCCAGCTGGCATCTGCATCAGATTTGTGTCAGCAAGGAAGAAGGGGAAGGGTGGAAATGGTTGTAGGAGAAGCTGCAGACTGGTCTGCTACATGCCTTGGTTTGTAGGTGGGGCACAGAGACACACCAAAGCCTCCTCCAGATGACACAGCTGCTTAGTGGCTAACATAGCAAAATGCCTGGCTCTTGCTTCATTATTACTTCTTGGCACAAAATGATTGGATAGCTATCTATGTGCTTCTCAGCTATCATGGCCCTGATGCAAAGTTTTGATATACAAAATTTATAGACCTTAAAAATTCTGAAGAGTAAAGTAGACCTATTGCAAGATCACAGATCAGCAATTAAAGTGTCACCCTAAATAACAGAGCACATGTTGCACAGGCTGCTTGCTCAGAGTTGTCAGGGTGTATGATTCTCGCTCATCTGTGGTGTTCTGCTTCGCTCGTAGAACTAGAAAACTTCCAATATCTTTAAAAACACACGACATTTCCAGTCCCTGCTATACAGCTCCTGCTTTTAAAGTTTGGAAGGAAAAGAGTTAGCTATTTCTTGCCAACTCATTCCATTGTGAAACGACCTAAATATCCAATATTAGAATTAATTAAATGATGATTCTATTATGAAATATTGTGCAGAAATTAATCTGCTAAGTTTAAAGACTGTGTAGCAACAAGGAAGTGTTTGTGTTGTAATTAACATTCAGTGAAAAAAGCAGGCTAGCAGACACTCAGGGACTGCCCATGTCACTTAGTGCTCTCAGGGTGTTCCAGCTAACCAGCCCCCAGCTGTGGACACCCACATAGCTCAGGCACTAGCTTCCCCTTTCCTCCCATGAACAGTCCTCAAATAATAACTGTGGCCAGTTAACGCATAGATACTCCAGCTCCATCACTCCTAGAGTAGGATATTTAGGATATTTGGAGGTGCAGGTTTAGCACCCTGTACTCGAATTTCCTTGGGGAGTAAACTTCTATCACTTAAGTGCCTCTTTTTTTTTTTTTTTTTTTTTTTTTTGAGATGGAGTCTCACTTTGTTGCCCAGGCTGGAATGCAGTGGCACCGTGTTGGCTCCCTGCAACCTCCATCTCCTGGGTTCAAGCAATTCTCCTGCCTCAGTCTCCCGAGTAGCTGGGATCACAGGCACCCACCACAACATTTGGCTAATTTTTATATTTTTCGTAGAAACGGGGTTTCCCCATGTTGGCCAGGCTGGTCTTGAACTCCTGACCTCAGGTGATCCACCTGCCTTGGCCTTCCAAAGTGCTGAGATTCCAGGTGTGAGCCACCGTGCCCGGCCTTAAGTGCCTCTTTACTGGTTGCCTTTCTTTCTGTGTTTTGCTTCCCCGCTATCCTAACTGTGCTATCTGAACTTCCCAAATCAACAATCCTCTCATGAATCCTTTTCTCAGGATCTGCATCTGGGAAAACCTCAGCTTCAAAGGCAGGATAGGGAATGTGGGTACATCTCCATTTGCTGCTGTGTAGACGATGTTTTTCACACAGGCTAATGTGGGAAGAAATGACCAATTGTGGTGTTGAATGAAGGTGGTGAGAGTAGGTAAGATTCCCCTGTTTCCTAAATGTCCTAAAGTTGTTAGGTGGTTTTAAAATATTTGTTGTTTGCTATTTTTATTTCTTTATTTAAAAAATTGTAGGCTAGTCAGGTGAAGCAGTAGCAGAAAAGCCACGTAGAAATCTGAATTGGTAAGCACCACTGCACTTGGACCAGGCTGTTTGATATTTTAAAGAAAACAGTAAAAGCATCTACACTCCAAATCCACACATCCAGGAGGCTGGAAAGAGAAATGAGGAAGGCTGTGGAAGAAATGGGCTATCCCAGAATGGTCTGTTACAGGGAGGCAAGTGGGGAGAAGAGGGACAGTGAGGTTTCTGGAGCCAGACAGAAGTCAGGGACATTACCTTGTAGAAACCAGACCTCAATCTGGCCTACATCTAAAATCCACATAAATCCAAAGTTTACATTCTTCAGTGCTCTGAAGTACAGAAATACCTATTTTTTACAGCACAAATTGTATAAATGCAAAGATGTGATGCATTCTTTCCAATTTTTTCCTAAACTCCAAATACCTAAGCATTTCCTTTGGAAAATTCCTTTGCACATAGGTGAAATCATTTCTGTTTTAAAATTATGATCTATGGTTTTGTATGATTAGAGCTTCTTTTATTTTACTGATCTATTTTCCATGTAAAGCCTACTTATAATCTGAAGAGGAGAGTTTAGTTCTCCTGTCTCTTGGAACATTATAGCAGGGTGTAGAAACTAACATATCACTTTATTCTTCCATCATTTTCCTCTTTAGAACTTTTGACGGAACAGAAAATACACGCACACACAGTTCTATTGCAAAGAGAATTTAAGCACAAAACCAAAACCTGAACATATTCTAGGTGTAAAGCCAAACTAGACATGTGGTTTTTGGAGATAAAGTATTGTACTCCGTAATGCTACTTTTTAAAATGGGGAGGAGTGGAGAGTAACTGCATCCAAGCGGATAAGTAGTTTTCTTTGAAAGGCTAATTAACTTACAAGTTTTTCTTCTCTAGTAGGCCAAGAGTGGGTGGAGCAAATTTTCAGTAAAATTAACCAGTAAAACAAAGAAGGAAAATGTGCTCTTTACTTTCTGCGATCTTTTCATCACAGCAGGACTTATAGGAGGTTGTATGGTAGTGAAAAAGTCATGTTTTTAGACCTAGAGAAATGGAGGCTGAAACCCTGGTTCGGCCACTCGTGGGCTGGGAGATCTTACGTGAGAAGATCCTCTGTTTCTTCCTCTGTAAAATCGGAATTCTATGCAAGATGAACCGTCTTTCACAATATCAAAGGATGCAAAGCAGCTAAAACACCTGTCAATAAATGGTATGGAATGATTTCACAGCAGAGGAAATCAATGAACTTCAGCTACATGTGGCAAATAGATGGGTGTAAGGAATATAATGCTAAGTCAACAGATAAATAAGTCCAAGATAACTAAAACAATAAAGTATTAGGCATACAATAGAAAAAAATGAGGAAATACAAAATTCTGTATAGTGGTTGCACCTGGGAAGGGAAGGGAGTGGAGTGGGAGGAGCTCATGTGTGGATGCAGGTTATTGTTCATGTTCTAGTTTTGGGGTTGGGCAGTTGGTTCATTTTATTATTTAAAATATGAATACAGGAATAAAAGATACATGAGAGAGGGCCATACTTAGATCAATCATAGTGTGCCCTGAACCCAGGATTATGATGAACCCAAAGCTGTTGCATCTGAAGTTGGGGGAGGAAAGTGAAATCGGCAAGATTTTACCTGCTTCATAGAGCTGTTACAAGAATTAGATGAGAATAACACAGGGCATTTAATATAGATGTTATCTCAATTGCTCTCGGTAGAATAGATGTCATCCCAATTGCTATTTCACAAAATGATAGTCTTAGATTATTTCAGATCTTTACAATGTCTCATACTGAGCATGTATTAATTTAAAACAACTAACATTAGTGATAAAACTGCATGTAGTCAGCTCAGTTCTACACTTATTACAGATGACTAAAGCAAATCCTTCAATTCAACTATTTAGTTCATTTTTTTAAAAAATAGAGACAGGGTCTCATTCTGTAGCCCAGATTGGAGTGCAGTGGCACCATCATGGCTCACTGCAGCCTTGAACTTCTGGGCTCAAACTATCCTCTCACCTCAGCCTCCTGAGTAGCTGGGAGTACAGGCGCATGCTACCACACCTGGCTAGTATTTTTATTTTTTGTAGAGACAGGGTCTCATTTTGTTGCCCAGGTTGGTTTCTAACTCCTGGCTTCAAGGGATCCTCCTGCCTCAGCCTCCCAAAGTGCAAACATTCATTTTTGAGGGCCTGCAATCTGTCAGGTGTTGTGGTGAATCCTGGAGACTATAGTAAGTACAGCAGGTCTGGTCTTTTGCTGTTGCGGAGTATATGGCTAGAGAAGGAGTGAACCAGTAACTATCTACTTTTCAGATGGTTATGAAGGAGCAGGTCATGGTGCTGAATGTGACTTGGCATGCCTAACACACAGAGAAGCAGCATAGCACGGTGGGAGTAGAATGAGGGGTTGGCACAGATGGGCACCAGTCAATAAAGGGCTACAGCCCTGGGCAAGTAACCAGTCTCAGGGCCATGATGAAGAGTAAACAAATCAGCATACATCAAGCACTGAAGAGTTCCTGGCATATAACAGGCATAATGGTCATGTTATAAAAAAAGCAAGCATGCATATAGGTAAGGGGCAAGTCTCCACTTACATTTTTATACACCGCCCACAGGGACTCTTAATCTGTAAAAGGGGGCTTTTCATACCTCTTCCGATGGTGTGCAGAAGCACTGGATGAGAAAGCGTGTGAAGTGCAGGGCATAACATGACATTCACAAGGACAATTATTATTGCTGTTACCTTCAAAACGATCTTAGGGAATGATTAGCTATTCTTTCGTATTCAATGCAAGGAAATGGTACTGGATGCCTTCATCTGTATGGATGTCACATGGCCTGGATTGTTGTGGGAAGAAAGCTATGAGCCTTCACCTTTACTCATCCCCAGCCCATGCACACATAACACCACTGAGCACATGCCCCTTCCTAGCTCCAGGCCTGACCTGTGGCAGGACACAGTTTTGACTGTTTAGGATGGACATAAGCACAAAGACATGATCGCTCCACAGCCAGAGGTCCCAGGTCTCCACATCCCTCTCTTCTCTACCACCTCCAATCCCACCCCTAAAAGGCCAGCAAGGAACGGTTTGACTAGGTGCGTGCACAACCTGGAAAAGTAGCATCTCATAATGTAAGGGCAGCAATACTCCGAGTATTATGGCAGATGCAATTAGCATAATGGTCCCCAAATAATTATATGCACTGGAATCGATAGAGACATTTGGCTATAATCACTGAGATGCTTTTCATTCACAAAGTGCTCCTTAAACATCATGGGTACCTATGCAGACACTGTATAAAGAGGTATTTGCTTTCACTTATCACTTGGAATAGCGTACTCATAATAAGCTTATGAGATTACACATCATAAGCGTTTAATGCATTTCTCTGCTTTTGTGCTACACAGAATTCATTCTATGGGAAAAATGAAGTGTTAACATATGGAAGGTGAATTCTTAACCACTGTGGAATGATGATCCGTGACTCCTAAATTCAACGGGAAAGTATTTTATTCTTGGCTCAGTAGCTGAGAAAGAGTTTGGCTAAGGCTGTACTCTCAGGCAAGAACAAGTTGGCATCGCTTTTTCTCTGTTACTGTGAAAAGGTGTTAGATAAGGGTGCAAATGGGTGTAAATTTTTTGCAAGCACACTTTGCATAAAAGGCAAAGCAAATGTTTTTTTGAGTTAGGAATGATTGAGGTTTTGTTGTTGTTGTTTGGAGAGGGAGTCTCGCTCTGTTGCTCTGTGCTCTGTCATGCAGGCTGGAGTACAGTAGGGCAATCTCGGCTCACTGCAACCTCTGCCTCCCGGGTTCAAGTGGTTCTCCTGCCTCAACCTCCCAAGTAGCTGGGATTACAGATGCATGCCACCACACCCAACTAATTTTTGTGTTTTTAGTAGAGATGGGGTTTTGCCACATTGGTCAGCCTGGCCTCGAACTCCTGACCTCAGGTGATCCACCTGCCTTGTCCTCCCAAAGCGCTGGTATTACAGGCATGAGCCACTGTGTCTGACCAATGATGGAAGTTTTTAACCCTCTAGCTCTAGAAATGCCCTGCAAGGACCCTGCTACTTCATGGCCATCAGCACAGGGGCCTCAGGGTGTCCCACCTTCACCTCCAAGCCACCTGGACCTAAGCCTGGCAAGGACACAAAACTTCCACATCTCTGCCCTACTCGGTCCTACTTTGATTTTGATGTAAAAATAAATAATGCGTTCTCTTCCTTCTCTCATTTGGAATTATTAAGTCCCTTCATTGAAACATATGCTGTCATATTAGACCAGATTAATCTTTGCTCTTTCTCCTTCCAGTGGCCTCAGACGAGAACAGAGCCTTGCAGCTGTGAAGGTGATGGCAGGCACTGGCTGAGGGGCTCCGTGGGGACTGGGCTCTGCGGCTGCTTCCCTGTTCCTCCTTGGGGCCTGGGTCCTTGCCACCCTGGGTCCTCGCTCCACCCAGGTCACTTCTAAAGCCCCTGCCAAAGAGCTAACTTTACAAGTCATACAGGCCTGCAGGGCTGTTTGCTGGGTGCATAATTTGGAGGAATTCCACAGACTTGGTATCTAAGTCAGTCCGTCTCTCAGGCCGCATTTTCTCTCCAAGGTGGAAACGTGAACCCTGCCAATGCCGGTAACTCAGTCCCTCCCAGAATTAACTCTGTCCGTTTGGAACAGCCCCTCCACAGTCAATTCAGGACGCTCCCTCTCTCCTTCTTCCAGGTGGGATCAGGGCTGACAGTGTGGGAACAGGGGAGGCTATTTCTGTCCTGGGGGGGTTGCTGCCTTCAAAGAGTTGGGTTTCACCTCCCAGGCCCGGCATGCTGCCCTCAATCCCTGTTGCTGGCCAGGCTTCCCCCTGGTTGTAGTGTGTCCCACTTGTGGCTGCCTCTCAACCCGTTCTATGCGTCCTGGGTTGGGGCAGGTAGTGCTGGGACCCTGCAGAAGGCTCCCTTGGGATTACCCTGCAGTGCAGGCTCAACCTCGGCGACCAGAGGCCTGCTGTGAGCCTCACTCCTCCTCAGATGCTGAACCTGAAGGTACATGTCAGACGTTGAAATGGGCAAAGTTGCCTTGTCCCACTCACAAGGTGCGCAATGGGGAGTGGCTCGTTTCTTCGGTGCCCCGCTGCTCAAACCTCTAGCGGGGCGTACGGATGGGCAGGCTGTAGGCGCTGCGACCCCACAGCAGTGTCTGGGGTGAATGTTTACAGCTGAAGCCGCAGTGGGCGTGGGTTACAGGGTGCTCTTTTGGTTTAGCCGTCCGTCGTTGGCTTGTGTTGTCTCAACTAGACCCCTGCCTCACCGCAACTACAGAGGGATGAGGGCTTTCTGTAACCCGGGATTCTTGCCTTGCTGTTGAAGAATGAATGCAAGATTTTACTGAGTGGAAGTAGCTCTCCGCAGATGCGGGAGCCAAAGGGAGATGGTTTCTCCCTGGAGTGGGGCCACTCAGCAGCCCGAGGCTCTCCTAACTGCCCCGGCCAAACTCCCGCGGTTCTGCCAGTCAGTGGCCTGCCGGTGCCTGTCCCTGCGTTCCTCTGGATGTCCAGCCACCTGTGTGTTCCTCCACTAACGAGCGCCTCTTTCCGGCAGGAGATTTCTTTGTCGGGTTGCTAGGGTGTGGAGGGTTTTTATAGGCACAGGATGGGGGTGTGGCAGGCCAGGGTGGTCTTGGGAAATGCCTGTCCTCACCTAGGTCCGTGGGGGTGGAGCCCTAGCCAGGGGCCACGCCCTCCTTTACCCAGCATTTCCCTGTCCCTCTTCCTATCATTTAAAGGGACCACCCTCTTCCCAGCACTTCCCTTCCCTATCAACGTGATGTCCTCCAAACTCATCCGGGATGTGTATCAAGGCCCTTTTTTCAAAGACACTGCACCTTTCTGAGGGCTCACAGCAGCCGGAGACTATCCCCATACCCTTCAATTCTCCTTTTCCCCGTCACTGGCCCCATTCAACTCAGCTTGGCCAGAAAGCAGCTCTTATGTTATTCTGAATCCCCCTGGCCAGGTGAGATGGCTCACACTTGTAATCCCAGCATTTTGGGAGGCTGAGGCTGGAGGAATGCTTGAGGCCAGGAGTTCAAGACCAGCTTGGGCAATATAGTGAGATCTTCTTTTTTAAAAAATTATGAAAAAGAAAGAAAAAATAAAAAATAATCCTCTCCCTCCTGATTTGCTTACAGAATAATTTATTTATGGAATAATATAAGCAACGAGGATGAGGGGCCCATTTGAGAATAGGTAGGCCTATTTCTTTTTTCTTTTTTTTTTTTTTGAGACGGAGTTTCGCTCTTGTTACCCAGGCTGGAGTGCAATGGCGCGATCTCGGCTCACCGCAACCTCCGCCTCCTGGGTTCAGGCAATTCTCCTGCCTCAGCCTCCTGAGTAGCTGGGATTATAGGCACGCACCACCATGCCCAGCTAATGTTTTGTATTTTTAGTAGAGACGGGGTTTCACCATGTTGACCAGGTTGGTCTCGATCTCTCAACCTCGTGATCCACCCGCCTCGGCCTCCCAAAGTGCTGGGATTACAGGTTTGAGCCACCGCGCCCGGCCAGGCCTATTTCATTCTCCAAAAAATTTATGTAAAAAGGAAGATGAATATGTATGCAGGTTACAGAAGTGTTTACAAAGAAACATTAATTATATTGAAATCCAAGTGCTCAGAAACACAAATGAGACAATGTGGGGAATTAATCTGGGTTTCAAATTGCAATCCAGAGGGAGGGAGGGGAGGAAAGAAGAGATTCACACCAGCTGCGAAAGAGAAAGGAGTCCCAGGTCTAAAGGGGGTCTAAGTGAATGTTTAGGGGTTGCTGGAAGTTCAAAGCAAATCATTTGGATTTGGGACTGTAGAGCGGGATAGGAGGCACTGAACGAGTTTTTTTGTTTTGTTTTGTTTTGGTTTGGTTTTTTTTAGTCATGCTCTGTCACCCAAGCAGGAGTGTACTGGCACTGTCATGGCTCCCTGCAGAGTCGACCTGCTGGATTTAAGCGATCCTCTCACTTCAGCCTCCTGAGTAGCTGGAACCATAGGCACATGCCACCATGCTTGGCTTATTTATTTATTTATTTATAGAGATGGGGGTGTCTCTGTATGTTGCCCAGGCTGGTCTTGAACTCCTGAGCTCAAGTGATGCTCCCATCTCGCTCTTCCAAATTTTTAGGATTATAGGTGTTAGCCACTGCACCTGCACCTGGCCTAGTGAACACTCTTGATCAGAACCAAGCTGCCCAAGGAGGGTGTAGGTGAAGAGGGAGACAGTGGGTTAGTGGCCAGAGGAAAAGGCACCCAGCAGAGCAGAGTAACATGGTCAAGCAGGAGAAATGGCTGCAGCTCATTCCACACCAGCCGGTAGTAAAGATTTGGGGTGGATATAAGGAGCAAGATTGCAGCTGCAAAGCTATAGAGGCCTGGTCATGAGATGTGGATGGTATTCTGGGGAAGAGAAGGATATGCTCAGCTGTCAGGCCGGCTGCAGAGAAGGAAGCTGCTGTCCTTGGCAAGTGACAGGGTGTGATGAAAACTAGAGAGGCGGCGTGGATTACCGAGGCTGCAGGCTTGCGGAAGCAGTGGGGACTGGCAAAGCTCACCAGAACAGAAAAGTTGGGCAACAGGCAAGGCTAGGTGAGGGAAGGGTGGGGAGTTTGAGGTCTCAGGCCTATTTATATTTGGTTGGCAATGTCCTGGAGCCCTTGGTACGTGATTTACAGAAGAGGGAAGGTCAGATGTGTCCTGGGCTAGGAGGGTGGTGGGAGGCAGTTTTAGGCCATGCAAGATGCATGGAGGAGCCCAGAGCTGTTCTCTGTACAACAAGAAAGACAAGCTTTCCCCTTAGCACTCTGTAAGTCAGCAAAGGATCTTGTCAGTTTCCTGTCCCTCCATTTCTGAGCTTGGAAGGTTAAGAACACAGAGCTGGGACACCACTGTCTCAGTTCACATTTTGTTTTATGCATAACGTGACAGTTACCTTTAAATTATCTTCAAAGCACTGACAAAGAGGCATGGTTTACTCACCCGAAAAGAGTTTGGGATTTGGAGACTCCCGAACTTGGATTAAAATCCTAGATCTGGAAAGAAAATGTGGTCTATCCATACAATGGAGTGTAATTCGGCCTTAAAAAAACAGGAATTCCGACATATGCTACAATATGGATGGATCTTGCAGATGTTATGCTAAGTTAAATAAGCCAGTAACAGAAAGACAAATGCTGCATGATTCCGCTTAGATGAGGTAGCCAGGGCCATCTAATTCATAGAAACATAAAGTAGAATGGTGGTTACCAGGAGCTGGGAAAAAAAGGAAGGAGGAGTTGTGGTTTAATTGAACAGTTTCAGTTTTGCAAGATGAAAAAGTTCTGGCAATTGTTGCACAATATGCATGTAATTAACACTGCTGTATTGTACGTTTGAAAACAGTTAAGATGGTACATTTTATGTTAGACGTTTCTACCTCGATTTAAAAAGAAAAAATCCAGGATCTGCTCCTAGTGACTGTGTGGCTTTGCCTTTGCACAAGTCACCTAATTTCTTAGAGTCTCAGTTTCTTCATCTGTAAGATGGGCATAGAACATCCCCTCATAAGATATTCTGAGGATGAAATGAAAGCATATATGTGAAGCTTCTAACCACCAGCACATAAATGGCGTTTGCATTTTAGCTCAGTTAATGTGCTACATTTAATTCCACTATCACCAAAACCTAAATGGTTCCTTTTTAAGAACCCAGGCCCTTTTAAGATATAGTAGTGTGTCTCAATGCAGCCCACACAATACTGAGGATAAATGGTTAACAGTAACGCCCTGAGCTGCTACACCCAGAGGATTTGTAATAGGGCTACACAAGAAGTGGCCCAGCATTTCTTTTTTGTTGTTGTTGTTGTTGTTGTTGATATTTTGAGATAGGGTCTCACCGTGTTGCAGCTGGCCTCACCCTCCTTGGCTCAAACCCCAGGCTTCCAGGTGTCAGGGACTATAGGTGTGTGCCACCACACCTGGTTCTGCATTCCTGTTTTTGATGGGAGAGAGGTCCCAAATAAAAAGGTCACTCTTCTTGTCAAAAGAAGCTGAACATATTCCCTCCTGAGCACACAAATTAGTAAGAAATCAAATGCAACTAACCAGAACTTTGGGTTCTTGGATATGCTAGGCCTCAAAAACATGGAGAAGCTTTTTGCAAAAAGTAGACATCATGAACAACAGGCATTTTGGTTAGCCCCAAAGGAAGGAGAAACAAACCTTCTTAGGAATACTATTGCTAAATATCTGATGCTGAAAGTGAAATTTGAACAAGTTACTGTGTCGAGACAGAGGCATTACTACAGAGGTATGACCAGACCATTGTGGAATACACTTAGGAGAATCACTAGAACCTGGAGACCCAAGATGAAGAAGAATTTAGCCAATACCTGAATATAGGACATTTCCTTAGCCATTCCAGGCTGAGTTTTTCCTCACTATTCTTTAGTGAGAAAAATTTGGGGGTTTATGCCAAAATGCCTTTTTATATTATTTGTGGTTTGTTGCGTAAAATTAGAAGTTAACCGGAAATGAACTGGATTGGTTTTATTTCATAGCATGGGTTCCAACTCTCTCGATACCTCCTTTTGTTATCTTCATAAAGTCCAGAGTTAAGGAGAGCCTCCAGCTATTATTATAGCAAGATACCTGTGCTGGGTGGACCTCTTCTGATGATTGCAGTTCAAATCCCCGTCCCTGGAGTTTCCAGGTAAGCAGCAACCCTCACACAATGTTGTCTGGGTGTGTGGCATGTGTAACAATAGTGCACCACACCCAGAAAGACAATATGCCAAAATATTAAAATATCCTACCCAGTCACTGTGTCACGTAGAGCATGCATGGCCCAACACAAGCCAGTCCCTCTTAAAATGTCAGGGTCATTGACAGAGTCAGTCACAGGCTGACTTAATACTTGCACATTGCTCTCAACTTTCTTAGGCTGTTTACTTAAGGTGTCTCGGGCTTCCTCCTCACCTTGGGTAACAACATGGTGGTGGGGCTTTGGCACCAGGCAGAACTGAGTTGAATTTCCATCTCTATCCTCTCTACCACTGTGCAAGCTGATCATGTTACTCAACCTTTCTGAGGCTCAGAATTCTGCATCCGTGCAGCCATAAAAGAACAAGTTCGTGTCCTTCATAGCAACATGGATGGAGCTGGAGGCCATTATCCTAAGTGAACTCATGCAGAAACAGCAAACCAAAGTCACATCTTCTCACTCACAAGTGGGAGCTAAACTTTGGGTACTCATGGGCATGATGATGGGATCAATAGACACTGGGGATTCCAAAACGGGAGAGGGAGGGAGGAGATCAGGGGTTGAAAAACTGCCTTCTGGGTGCTCTGTTCACTACTTGAGTGATGGGGTCATTAGAAGCCTAAACCTCAGCATCATGCAATATACTCACGTAACAAATGTGCACACGTACCCCTTGAATCTAAAGTAAAATTTAAAGAAAAAAAAAAAGAATTCTGCATCCTTAGAGAGAATTTAGGAAGCTACCCCAGGTTCAGGGGGAGAAGAGAGAGGACAGAGCCGAAGTTCACCTGGTCCACATCAGCTCCACCCCAAATGCCAGCTGCCACCTCTCACATCTTCTGTCACCCTCTCATTGCCCATTTCTGATTCTTGCTTCATTCTTTCTCATCCCAGGAATCTGTTCTTAGACCTTAACCTCTTTCCTTGATGAGCTCTTTCATTCACAGACACTCACAGAATCTCTGATAACGTCCTTCATGCTCACAAAGATATCATCTTCCTTTACACACTCTCCCCTAACCAACCATGTTTCTCCCTTTATTAAAATAAGACGGGCTGGCCCTTCAATTTCATGCTTGTCCCAAATGCCCTAAATGGATGTAAGAAGGTTGCTAACTTTTCAATGTTCTCTGATCTCACCTTACAAGGACGTGGATCTTTTTCTTATTATTAAGGTATCTGGTCTATAGGGCAGGGTCCTGTGTTTTGTGTTCCCATCCGCTGTGTGTGTGAGAGGGAAGGCACGTGTGTTTTCTCGAACGTGTCTGTTTTTCTGTCTGGGATGCCGGCACCACGTTGTAATCTGGATCCCATATCCCACTTGCCTTGGCGGCCCAGCAGGACAGCTGAGCCCCTACGTGCGTTCGTCCAGCTGCTCCTTCCACTTCGGCATCCTGCTTGGGAACTTTCTCCTACGTAGATGCTCCTAATTAACTCGACCTGAACCCTAGTTTCCACAGCTACGTGTTCAAATGAAAGGGCCATGGAGACACCGAGGATCTCCCTGCTTCCTGCAGAGGAAGATCAATTTCTCCTTCCTCCTTTAATTTGCAACCGACTTCCTCCAGGAAGCGGGCGTTCCTCAGGAGATGTCAGAAGTAGCGGTTACATATGGGGCCTTTTACATGAGAAGTTGCAGGGTCTTAAGGAGTGTTGGAATCCAGGCACTTTCCCCTGGGTCTCGCCCGTACAGTCACGTCTGGCTCACATCAAGTCCTGACAACTTAACACGTGTCTCCGTGGCTTCCCCATCCTTACAGTCCAGAGCCAAGCCGTCTGCAAAGCTTGTTTGTTCTCTCTCACGCTCAAAACAAAAGCATGTCCCTGCTTTTGACCCAGCCCTGCCCTCACATTTAGAAATCACAAGGTGGGCTATTGGTCTCCTGCAGTCACTTCTGGTGAAGTGAGGAGGGTGGCTGAGGAGGGTTTTATAAATGAGGTTCAATCAAAACCAGGGCTGGGCCCCCCTGCAGTGAACTCCTGAGGCCAGGAATTCAAGACCAGCCTGGCCAACATGGCGAAAGCCTGTCACTACCAAGAACACAAAAACTAGTCAGCATGGTGGCAGGCACCTGTAATCCCAGCTACTGGGGAGGCTGAGGCAGGAGAATGCTTGAACCCAGGAGGCAGAGGTTGCAGTGAGCCGAGATTGTGCGTCTGCACTCCAGCCTGGGTGACAGAGTGAGACTCTGTCAAAACAAGGGGAAAAAAAAAAAAAAAAGGCAGAATCATTGTCCAAATTAGGAACCTCCCAAGAACCCAGAGAGTTGGAGCAGGACTGGCTGGTGCAAGGAAAGGTTAATAGCCATTCATGTATTGCATGATTTAGAGCTTGGTTTACCACTGGCAAAAATGGGAGTTACCATAGAATGGCTGCCAGGCTTAAATAAGAAATTTAAAGATATTTCAGTGAAAAGAACTACATTGATTATTACTACAATGATGGTAAGTGATATAATATAGGTAATATTCCTTTTGTGAGGATATCCATTCTTCACAAAATTTCTGAGGTGGGTACTATGATTCTCCTTGGTTGACAGGAAAGGGATTAAAGGTTTAGGGAAGTGACAACAGAGGGAGATAGGAATGCTGCTCGCTTGGCCCGACTCTAGAGGCTTGCCCTTAACCATCACACTAGTATTGATAGTTGCCTCCATATTGGTAATGGAGGTAACTAGTATTGGTAACTAGCAGTGATGGTTATCTCCAATTGGTTATAATGACCAAGTATTACCAATATTCCAATTCAGTCATAATTGGTAATTACTGCAATGTATACTTTTTATAAAGTATAAATTGCAAATAAAATTCATGTTCATTGTAAAAAAAAAACACTCACGCAACAGAAAAATGTTAAGTATTTAGAGTAAAAAGTGATACGCCCACCCCGCAAGAGGGGTGTCGGCTGTTTGATGAGCATCCGTTCAGACTTTTTTTTTGATGCCTGCACACTGAGGGCTATTTGTTTTCACAAAAAGTTAAATCACACTCTGTGCATTGTTCTGCAAAACAGTTGCATCTTTTTTTTAGATGAAAGCGATGTGGGATAGTGGCTAAGCGCAGGCTTTGGCATCTGAGCTGTGTTTCAGTCTCCAACCCCTCCTAGCAGAGCTGTGTGTCCTTGGGCAAATTACTTCCTTAAGCCTCATCTTTAAAATGGGTCTCATGCAAGAAGACATACACATGGGCAACAAGCATATGGAACAAAATGCTACACATCACTGTCACCAGAGAAATGCAAATCAAAACCACAATGAGATGCCATCTCACACCAGCTAGAATGGCTACTATTCAAAACTCCAAAAATAGTAGAGATTGCAGAGAAAAGGGAGTGCCTATACTGCTGGTGGGAATGTAAATGAGTTCAGCCACTGCAGAAAGCAGTTTGGAGATTTCTCAAAGAATTAAAACAAAACTACCATTTGACCCAGCAATCTCATGACTGGGCATAGACCCAAAGGAATATAAATCACTTATCATAAAGATACATGCACACATGTGTTCATTGCAGCACTGCTCACAATAGTGAAGACAGGAAATCAACCTAGATGCCCATCAGCAGTGGACTGCATAAAGAAAATGGGGTACCTGTCAGGTGTGGTGCTCACTCCTGTAATCCCAGCACTTTGTAAGGCCAAGGTGGGCGGATCACCTCAGGTTGGGAGCTCAAGACCAGTCTGACCAAGATGGAGAAACCCTGTCTCTACTAAACATACAAAAAATTAGCTGGGTGTAGTGATGCATGCCTGTAATCCCAGCTACTCAGGAGGCTGAGACAAGAGAATCATTTGAACCCAGAAGGTGGAGGTTGCGGTGAGCCGAGATCACACCATTGCATTCCAGCCTGGGCAACAAGAGTGAAACTCTGCCTCAAAAAAAGAAGAAAGAAGGAAAATGGGGTACATATACACCATGGAATACTACACAGCCAGAAAAAAGAAAGAGAGCGTGTTCTGTGGAGCAACAGGGTTACAGCTGGAGGCCATTATCCTAATCAAATTAATGCAGGAACGGAAAACCAAATACTGCATATTCTCATTTGTAAGTGGGAGCTAAATACTGAGTACATATGGACATGAAGAAGGAAACCACAGGCACTGGGGCCTACCTGAAGTTGAAGGGTGGGAGAAGGTTGAGGATTGAAAAACTTCCTAATCAGGTACTATGCTCACTACCTGGGTGATGAAATAATTTGCACAGCAAAACTCAGCAACATGCAACTCACCCATGTAACAAACCTGCATATGTACCCCTGATTTTAAAATAAAAGTTGGAAGGAAAACACAAATATGTAACTGTTTAATTTTTTAAAATGGATCTTATGCTATTTACCTTTCAGTGTTCTTATGATGATTAGAGATAACAGGTGTAAAATTGCTAGGCACATATTAAGTAGTGGGGATCATTATTATTTCTAATGAACTATTTAAATTCTGGGGCATTTTTCATTCTTGAACTGCAAAATAAGGTGGGTTGTATTCGATAAAGATACTCTGATGCTTTATTCGGGTGAATTCTTAATGGTGTTCATTCCTGTTTTCTTTTTTAAATCAGATGTTTTCAATATTCAGTGCAAATTACAATTATTTGGGAGGCTTGTAAAAAAATCCCAAACCAGGCCACACTACAGAGCAACTACCTCAAATTCTCTGCTCCTGGGACTTAAACATTAGTCTTTTTCTAAAATTCCCCAGGTGATCCCAATATTCAGGCAAGCAAGAGAATCACCACTTTGTATGGTACTCTCTATGCTCTCAGGAAATAAATGTATAGACAAGAAGGGAATGGATTTCATTTGCTGAATGTATTTGAATCAAAGAGTTTATTACTTTTCTTTTCTTTATGTAGCATAATTAATATTTAAATACACCTGCAGAGTGAGAACTAAATAAATTAAATCAAACAAAATATTATAAATTGTAAAGTATATTCTATATTTTTATTATAAAAATACAAAAAATAAAATTTAAATATAAAAAATAGGCCCAGCACAGTGGCTTACACCTGTAATCCCAGCACTTTGGGAGACCAAGCCAGCCAATCACCCGAGGTCAGGAGTTTGAGACCAGCCTGGCCAATATGGAGAAACCCCACCTCTACTAAAAATACAAAAATTAGCTGGGTGTGGTGGCGCACGCCTGTACTACCAGCTATTTGAGAGACTGAGGTGGGAGAATCACTTGAGCCTGGGGGGTAGAGGTTGCAGTGAGCCGAGATCACACCACTGCACTCCAGCCTGGGCAACAGAGCAAGAGTCCGTCCCCCCAATAAAAATTCATTCATATTCCTATTACCTTAAAATATACACATACTTTGTGTATAAATATACATATATTCATATATTTTATATATGTACATTTGTACTGGTGTGCTAGTGTTTGTGGAGTTTTTTCCTGTAATAGACTTTATTTATTTATTTATTTATTTATTTATGTATTTATTTTTGAGACAGGGTCTCCTTCTGTCACAGGGAGTGCAGGGGCGCCATCTCAGGTCACTTTAACCTCCACCTCCTGAGTTCAAGAGATTCTCCTGCCTCGACCTCTTAGGTAGCTGGGATTACAAGCACCCATCATGCTCAGCTAATTTTTGTATTTTTTGGTAGAGAAGAGCTTTCACCATATTGGCCAGGCTGCTCTCGAACTCCTCACCTTCGGTACCTCGGCATCCCAAAGTGCTGGGATTACAGGCATGAGTCACTGTGCCCAGCCTATAATAGACTTTAAAATACACAGTTACATCCAATATTATAATTCCATATGCCTTTTCATTAGTGAAGAAATTACATTATAGAGGAATTGGCTTCAGGCTAACATCTCAGCAGCTAGGAGAACTCTGCTGCTCTCGGCTAAGTGCAATTCCGTCTAAAGTTGCCCACAGTGGGGAGGGTACATTCATTTAAACTCTTGTTGTTACATTGATTTATTTTCTCTTTTGAATTGAAATAACTCAGGGTGAAAGTAAAGAAAGGCATTGGCTGGGATGAGAAGAGAAGGAAAGAAAGTCGCTTCCGCGTGTGACTATGAAGCGGACTCTAGTAATTTGTCTTTCATAGAGAAAGCCCTGCTTAAGCTTTTCACAAAACCTCTGGGGGAAAAAAAAATCACGTGCAACAGGCGACAGTGGCCACCTGCAAAGGGGATACGAGTGGCTGGGGGGAGGATTCAGCTCGAATGCCACGTTCACACACTACTTCTCAGAGAAAAACTGCATCATTGAAAACAATCTGTCCTTTAACACCAGTAACTTCTCTTGGATAGGCGCTAAGTTTATCTGTGTTTCCTCATTGGGCTTATTTATGCATTTGCCTCGTAATGATACTTGTGAAAATAAACAGATAGTTCTTGACCTCTGGAAGCATACTGATAAATCAGCCCACAGACATGCGGAGGAACCAAGGGCAGACAGCAGACAATTCACTTGGTGCCAGCCACAGGAAGGTGTTTTTTGAGGGAATGGATCGTGGGTGGAACATACTTAGGCAGGGTGGGTCACAGGGAAATCACCTTTCTTACCGAAGAGATTCCAGGGAAGAAAGAAGGATTGTGGAGGTGGTTTCCATGGCCAAGGAGACATTTGTGAAGTATAGGGGAGGAAGGATAGAGCAGACACAGGTGTAGCCTCAGAGGTGACTTAGCCAGAGCATTGCCACAGCTGCCCAGGGGCTCATCATATGGAGATCCCACAAATGACAACAAGGGAACATTTGACTAGAGATTTGAAGGAATGGTGGGAGCACATCCTGAAGGTGTCTGGGAGCATAATGTTCAAGTGTAGAAGCAGCCATTGCAAAGGCTCTGGGGCAGAAATGTGCCGGACATATTCAGGAAATGGTAAAGAAGCTGTTGTGGCTGAAGCAGAGGGACTATATTACTCTCTGATCCAAACTGTAAGCCCCTCGAGGTCAGAGACCATGTCTGCCTGGCTAAGGTTGTGCCCCTAATGTCTCACACTGGGGCCAGCATATGCTCTAACTGAATTGATTCCCATCTTAGGATAGCTTTCCCACTGATCCAGTTTCACCCATCAGATTCTGAATGGGGTAGACAAGAAGCCTTTGGACAAGGGTAGGTTTGGGCAACAGAGGAACTGGATTTAGAAAACAAGAATAGCAAAGACTTATTTGCTATTCGCTATTTGCTGTCTCAGGTTGAGAATAAACCTGAGGGGTACTGCTTGATGCTCCAGTGATCGCAGCTGACTGTGGAAGAGGGCTCTGGAAATGGCTTCTTATAACCATACCAGGTGATTAGAGCTGTACTCTTTCAGATGACTAATGACTTCATATAAGATTAAAAACACCATCGCCTACTTACTATGTGTCTAATACTTCACTAAATGTTTTCGCTGAATTAGCTTTACATGACGGTTGTGAAGATTCAGTGAGATATCTCCATTTTACAGGTGAACAAACTGACTTTTAGAGAGGTCAATTAACTTGCCTGAGGTCACACAACCAATGGCAGAGACAAGTAAGGAGCCTGGGCACTGAGATTCTAAAGCCTTTACCTTTAACTCCTGTTCCATCATTGCCTCCCTCCTTCCCTTGTCCCATGGTGGTGGGATGGTCTTATCATGGTTGTATGGACAGGCAGGTGAATTAAGGCACAGAGAATAAACTTCAGTTCTGAGTTATACTGGACTCCCACTTCAGTGTATTTTTGAATCAAATGACAGCAAGCCCCCAATGTTTGTCTTCTGGCTTGGGGTCTAGTCCACAGAAATGAGGGCAAGAACCAGCTACAATGAGCAGGAAGTCTTTATCAAGGAACCTATGACCCGTGTGGCTTGAAACTGGCTGAGGAAAGTACCCCTGACTAGGAGGGAGCCTGGTGATAAAAGGAAGTAATCCTTAACAAGGGAACGCCTGGAAGTTTTCATGGAAAATGGCAGCAGAGTCCTGGAAAAACCCTGTCATGCCCTATCTCTCCAAGATGCAGATGAGATGAGATGTGTAGTATTCCCACTGGGACAGGCACTGACAGGAAATTAGGGTGGCAGGGAGGACAAGAGCACCCACCTTTGGATCAAGATACGACTCCAAAATCAACAGCCATTGATTCATTAACTTACAAGTAAAGAACACAATGGATTTGTCTTGGCTGTTGACACATGGCCCTGCCACCCAGGCCCAGCAATGTCAGTTAGGAAGGAAATGGTTGAATGCAAGTTCTTTAGATTGTCCGTGTGACCTCTAACACAATCACAGGCCTATTCAAAGGGTGTATGGAACTAACGAGTAAGATGACTAACTCAAACCCGGACAGCGGTAAGAGCGGTGAGTTCCCTGAGAAGCCCTTTAAAAGGAAGAACGTGGGCTTTCCCATCTCTCTCTACTTTCCTCTGTAGAGTCTCTAAAGAAATCAAAGCAAGACAGGAAGTAGTCTTTATCCTGTGATCTCACCACATCCCAATTGGTGCTTTAGTGCCAAAAGTAAGCCTCTTCCCTGACGTGATAAGAAGAGCTGCCTTCTTGAAGACCTGAGTGGTCCTTGGCGCTGATGGCAGTCTTGTCAGCAGGATGTTGGCCGCTGGATCAGCGGAGGAATCCTAATCTCTGGGAAAGCCCTGTGGATAAAACCATGAAGAGCTGACATGAAGGCAAAACAATGAATAAACCCATTCCCCAGATGAAAGGAAAGTGGTGGGTGAAGGAAAGATGTTTGGGGCCAGTTTTTTACAGCATCACGAAAGACTTTAACACGAGGCTACGTCGACTTCCTGACCTTTAATTGAGCTTCTGAATTTTCTGTGAGAGCACCGATACCTTTATCAGGATAGATAATACATACGCATCAATTCCTCAGAGGAGGGGAAGCGCACTGAAACACATCAGGATGAAAATGAAACACACCAGGGCAAGTGAATGAGGAAAACTGTAACATCTGCCTCCATCTGGTCTAAAGGCAGGGCCGCTGGTGCAGGATGTGACACCAGTTTAGAGCTGATTTCCAGAGCGCCGGTTACTCTGATCTTCGTGGACCACAGCATGAACTTCGTGGGTTTGAGAGCGCAATGCTGGTGTTTGTGTGTGTGTGAATATGTTAAGGAAGAAATTGAGAGTGAGTAATCAGTGTCAGGAAGCCACATCTCCTTTCAGCCTGACACGGGTTTATTTTTAATGTGGTTCTGAAGTCCCTCACCGGCGGAAAGAGTACTGAACTAAGAGTAAGGCCCAAAAACCTGCGTCTGGTTTTGGGTTTTCCACTAAGTGGATGGCCTCCAGTATTTCAAGTCAGTTGGGATTTTAGAGCCTACACTGTGTAATGCCTTGAGCTAAACACACTGGGAGATATAAAGATGAACAGTCAAAGACATCTGTCCTCAAACTCGCATCCAAATTGAGCAGATAGGCAAATGAAAAAAAAAAAAAAAAAGCCACTGAGAGCATAAGGGAGGGGGTGGTAGGTGTTAAAATAAAAGTAAATGTTAAGATAATAGGAAGCCGGGGGAGATTGACTTCAACCGGCAAGATATTTAACAGGCATATAGGGATGGCATTCTAGGTGGAGGAAATAACATTATAATCTGGAAGATTTATAAAAACAGAACCACAGTGAGATACCATTTCATACCCATTAGAATGACTACTATAAAAATAATTAACGTGTTGGTGAGGATGTGGAGCCATTGGAACATGTGCACACTGTTGATGGGAAGGTAGAAGGATACAGCTGCTACAGGAAACAGTATGACAGTTCCTCGAAAAACTGAAAATAGAGCTACCATATGATCCAGCAATTCCACCTCTAGGTATAAACTTCAAAGAATTTAAAGCAGAATCTCAGGAAGATATGTGTACACTCATGTTCATAGCAGCGTCATTCATAATAGCGAAAACACGGAAGCAACCAACCCCAGTACCCATCAGCAGTGAACGGATAAACAAAATGTGATACATGCATGCAACAAAACACTCTCAACCTTACAAGGAAATTCTGAAACATGCTACAGCATGGATGAACCTTGAGAATATGGTGCTAAGTTAAAGTAGCCAGTTACCAAAAGACAAATACAGTGTGATTCCACTCATATAGAGGTACTTAGTCATCAGATTTATAGAGACAGAAAGCAGAAAGCTGGTGCCCAGGGCCTGGGACTGGGGAGGGGAAGTGAGGAGCTGTTTGATGGATATAGAGCTTCAGTTGTACAGGATGAAAAGAGGTCTGTGGATGGATGGTGGTGGGTGGTAACACAACACTGTGAATGTACTTAATGCCACTGAGCTGTACACTTAAAAATGAGAAGATGGTAAATTTTTTAGATTATGTGTATTGTATCACAATATAAAAACAAACAAGAAGAGGCAGGGTGGATTGAAGGGAAAAGAGTTTGTGAGCCAAGGGTTGAGGAGATAAAGACCGATCAGGGCTCTTGGAGAGGGTCTTGGGTCAGGGCAAGCCAAGTGGCTTTTGTCGCATGGTACCTGCCAGTGAGAGGTGAGGGGAGGTAAAAATGAAACTCAAGATCGGCCATCTATGGGGAGAAATACATTTTGTCTTGGGAATGACACAATAAATGTCATGGTCACATTTGGTATCAATACGTTGTATGTGCTTTTGCTGTAAATATGGTATTTAGGAATATCCCAGTGCCATTTGTGCTACTGGGGTGGGAGAGAGACAGATAGATTCTTATCCCATCTGAGAAAATTCTCATGGTGCCATGCCATGCTCCCTTCCCATGACCCAGACAACAACTTCCTATCTGGATGTGAACCAGGTGAATATCCCAGATGGTACATCTAAATCAGGAGACTTAGAGGAGGGTCAAATACAGGGACACTTTACAAAGATGCGAGTGGAGTGCAGGGGGACTGTGATGAATGTAGCAGTGATCTGGAGCAAGTAACGGGGACTGTCACCATCCCCAGACCTACGGGGGAGGGGAGGGAGTGGGCCCAGGCTCCGGAAGGAAGGGGCTACATCGCTCCGTGGCTGCCTTGGGTACCATGTCAGTGACATTACTACCCTGATGCAGCCAGTCCTAGGCAATCCCACAGGGAATGAACCTGAGGGAAAAAAGCAACCCTGAACTCACTCCTTCTATCTGGGACCTCCTGCCAGAGGGAAGCCCATGGCTAAGGGGCCTGTCAGATGTCGTCTGGGGCTCTCTAACTTCAGCAAACATCAGTACTCCCTGGAAGGCCTGGTACAACACAGATTGCTGGACTCCACCCCAATGTGTCCGATTCGGTAGGTTCTGGTGGGGCCTGAGAATCTGCATTTTTAGCAAGTTCCAAGGTGGTCTGGGGACCACACTTTGAGAACCACTGACATAGCCTGTGCAGATCAGCCTCCTAGAACAAAGAGCAGAAGAAAGATGGAGAATAGATTTGCAAAGGCAAACACCTATTCGATTTAATTAAGGATGCTGATGGACCCCATATGAATGCCAAAATCTTTCTGGGCCTCAGTTTCCTTGCATATACAATGCTGTTTCTTTGCCTACTGTTTGTTGTTGTTTGGGGATGGAGACTCACTCTGTCACCCGGGCTGGAGTGCAGTGGAGTGATCTCGGCTCACCGCAACCTTCGCCTCCTGGGTTCAAGCGATTTTCTTGCCTCAGCCTCCCGAGCAGCTGGGATTACAGGTACCCACCACCACACCTGGTTAATTTTTGTAATTTTAGTAGAGATGGGGTTTCACTACATTGGCCAGGCTGGTCTCAAACTCCTGACCTTGTGATCCGCCCGCCTCTGCCTCCCAAAGTGCTGGAATTACGGATGTGAGCCACCACGCCTGGGCTCCTTGCCTACTTTGTAAAGTGTCCCCTATATTCAGCTCTTCTGTAATTCTAAGCGCTCCTCTCTCTAAAAGAGACCTCTACAATGCCTTCTAACTCATTCTGTGATCCCGTGGATGCAGAACTGCAGTGCCTGAAGTTCCATCTCTTGAATGACCATGAAAATAGTACTTCCTCGTACAAGTGAAGCATTACTGTTGCTGTACACATCTAGTGGTTTGTAGAGTCATGTGATGCGTTATGTAGATAGATTCTTGTTTTCTAATTGTTTTTCCTGTTTGATGTAAAGCTATTTTGGACAGGACATATACAACTGACCTTTCCCAAATATATCTCTATAGACAAAAGGAGGAATGTACTACATCAGATAACCTATGCTTCAAAATAGGGAGGTCCCATTTGATTTGTGCAAAATCAGACGTCAAGGAGATCATTTTATTTTATTTTTATTTTTATTTTTATTTTTATTTATTTATTTATTTATTTATTTGAGACGGAGTTTCGCTCTTGTTACCCAGGCTGGAGTGCAATGGCACGATCTCGGCTCACCGCAACCTCCGCCTCCTGGGTTCAGGCAATTCTCCTGCCTCAGCCTCCTGAGTAGCTGGGATTACAGGCACGTGCCACCATGCCCGGCTAATGTTTTGTATTTTTAGTAGAGACGGGGTTTCACCATGTTGACCAGGATGGTCTCGATCTCTCGACCTCATGATCCACCCGACTCGGCCTCCCAAAGTGCTGGGATTACAGGCTTGAGCCACCGCGCCCGGCCAAGGAGATCATTTTAAATACTATAAGAGAATGCACCTAATTAACAAAAGTCCAGTGGGTTTATACTAACTATGCCTGTAATATCGCTATTCAGTGTTGCCTATGAAATATTTTCTCTTTTCCAGAGATCATTTGTTAAATTCAAAAATCCCCTGTGGTCCTCCGGATCATTAGTGACTGCACATGTATAAGCGTGTGCATGGACTCTGAATGATTTTGCATCTCTTCACGGGTGTTTGATTGTATGTCACATAGATTTACGGTAATGCAGATGATATATGCGCATGGCTTAAAGGGTTTGGAAAATTCCCATCTGTTCTTTTTTTCTTTCAATTAACAAAGCAACAACAAAACCCCTTTTTTAAAATTCTTATGCAATGGCTGGTTGAAAATAGACCCCCTCCCAGAAGTCTCTTTCTTCCTACAGCCTCCAGGAATCTTAAAATGTCTTTTAAACAATCATTTTGTTCTCTTTTCAGGGTGTCTCTGACCCAGAAATTTAAGCTGCTCTTAAGTTTCTGATTCACGTATTCATTCACGGGTCTGTGGCTATGAAGTCAATCTGTGGCTTACGGATACGTGAGTAAGTCATGGGGAAGATTTCTGTTGGGATATTTGTGTCTGGATTCTGGGAGATTAAAGACTTTCAGGTGGCTTTAGGGTAGATCTTTCATTAAGAGCTTTCAGAGACCTGGACCCATGGAACAGCTTGCCTCTATAGATCCGTTTCATTCATTCAACAGACTTTCCTGAGTACCCACCATAGTGCTCTAGAAACCCATCATGGTGTGCAGCACGGACTCCTCAACGTTATCCACTTAAACCTGTAAACCTGTATGTGACGTACATGAGGAGCCAGAATTCAAAGTAATGAGTTCTCTCAACAGACTTCCAGGGCCCCTGGAACAGGCACTTGATCCTTTCGTGACTGTATATCCAGCTACCTAGCACATACTGGGTTCTCAGTATTTATTTATTTATCTTTATTATTATTCTTTTTGAGACAGAGTCTTGCTCTATCACCTAGGCTGGAGTGCAGTGGCACAATCTCGGCTCACTGCAACCTCTGCCTCCCAGGTTCAAGCAATTCTCTTGCCTCAGCCTCCCGAGTAGCTGGGATTACAAGTATGCACCACCACACCCAGCTAATTTTTGTGTATTTTTAGTAGAGATGGGGTTTCACCATATTGGCCAAGCTAGTCTCGAACTCTTGACCTTGTGATCCACCTGCCTCAGCCTCTCAAAGTGCTGGGATTACATACAGACGTGAGCCACCGTGCCCGGCCTCAGTAAGTATTCATTGACTGAGCACAGTAACTGAAAAGTAAACAAAGAGCTGTGGGGGCATCGAGATAGGATGGCTTCATCCTCCCTGGGGGTCCAGGATGGGCACCAGCTCTCTAGGAGAAGAAGAGAGAGGCCTCTGTACCCTTGTCTTCCTAGGAGGCCATGAGCAGCCCTTGCTCTGTCTTTAAAGGTTCCATTTGTTTTGACAAAAGAGGCAAACAAAACAAGCCTGAATTTTGTTCTAAATGTATGACTGCAAGCTTTGAGGGCTAACAGCCTGAAAATGTCTGCAGACTTTTTGTAAGGAGTTGCCATTCATGGTTCACTTGACTCTGGTGGGGGGCGGGGTGGGGCAGAGGTGACAGATTCAAGCCAAATTGCTTATAACTTCAAAATTCATTGATGGTGAACGGAAGGGATCTAAGCATCGTCTTTCGGAAGAATTCACAGAAGGAATTAAATCAGCTGGACTCTCTGCCCGCCCTCTTCTTGTTCCCTTGTTACTTGTACTTGGGCATGGACTGGGATGGGGCAGAATATTAAGAAATGAAGGTCAGTATGGTGAATAAAACCATAAAGCCAGAAATTTCATTTAAGTAAGAAGAAAAAGAAAACTCCCAATCAATTTACGGTCTTCCGGGAATTGCCTGATTCTGGATTAGGGAGGCAGGGGCGTTCTGTTGATTCACAGGAAAGGCATGCTGGATGAGGGAGTGGTAAGAAGACAGACAACACTTTGCTCATTTGCTCCTTCTCTTCCTGTAACCAGCCACAGACTCAAATAAACTTAGAGACCCAGTGGTCGCTAGAGACCAGCTCACCAGAGCCAGTCGTTAAGTTTTCAGGAAATTTACCAAACGGCTGATAAACACATCATTACTAAAAATTATACAAAGTTACAATTAAATAAATTATATTAAAATAAAAGTGTTGCCGGGAGCAGTGGCTCAAGCCTGTAAGCTCAGCACTTTGGGAGGCTGAGGTGGGCGGATCACAGGATTAGGAGTTCGAGACCAGCCTAGCCAACATGGTGAAACCCAATCTCTGCTAAAAATACAAAAAATTAGCTGGGCATGTTAGTGAATGCCTGTAATCCCAGCTACTTAGGAGGCTGAGGCAGGAGAATCCCTTGAACCTGGGAAGTGGAGGTTGCAGTGAGCCAAGATCAGGTCACTGCATTCGAGCCTGCGCAACAAAAAGAGACTCCAGCTCAAAAAAAAAAGTGTTAAATGTTCAAAACTTGTAATTATTACATATGTTACTAATTGTTATGCTTTTGGGGTTACTTATATCTGTTAAATCTGTATGGTGGAAATATTATAGATGGACTCCTATCACCTCTCTCTTCCTCAACCCTATGTTCAGTGCCCTCATGTTGGTAGCTTGAAATTGGCCAGGGTGGGAGTCCTTGCATTAGGGAAATCGGTAAATGCTGCGAATCGGGGCTTTGGCTTCTTTCTTTCTTTCTTTTTTTTTTTTTTTCCACTCCTACCAGAGTCACATATTAAACATTTACTAGTGGCCGGGCTCAGTAGCACATGCCTGTAATCCCAGCACTTTGGTAGGCCAAGGCGGGTGGATCACCTGAGGTCAGGAGTTCGAGACCAGCCTGGCCACATCATTAAATCCTGTCTCTATTAAAAATATAAAAATTAGCTGGGTGTGGTGGTGCTTGCCTGTAATTCCAGCTACTTAGGAGGTAGGGACAGAATAATCGCTTAAACCTGGGAGGCAGAGATTGCAGTCAGCAGAGATCATGCCACTGCACTCCAGCCTGGCCACAGAGAAAGACTCTTATCTCAAAAACAAAACAAAACAAACAAATAAACAAACATTTACTAGCATGTCACTGCAAACGCCCCTAGGAACTTTCTTAAGAATAGATTTGCTTACGTTTCCATGGTCTTTGGGGTGCTGTGGGCATTCTAGCTTGGTGGCCTCTGAGGACAGCTATCCTGAGCAATGTGTGCTGGACCAAAACACTGGCCCTTCATTTGCAGCCCAATTGTTGTGTACTGGGGCATTATGACATTCTGTAGATGGAAATGTGTCATTATATAATGAAATAGAAAATAATTCAGAAGAAATTTTTAACCGCTTTATTAAGATATAATTGACAGACCATATAATTCATTCATTTAAAGTGTACCATTCAATGATTTTTAGTATATTCACTAAGTTGTGCAGCTGTCACCACAATCGATTTTAGAACATGCTCATCACCCTAAAAAGAAACCCTGGGGCTGGGCATGGTGGCTCATGCCTGTAATCCCAGCACTTTGGGAGGCCGAGGCTGTCAGATCACCTGAGGTCAGGAGTTTGAGATCAGCCTGGCCAGCATGGTGAAACCCCATCTCGACTAAAAATACAAAAATTAGCCGGGCGTGGTGGTGCATGACTGTAATTCCAGCTACTTGGGAGGCTGAGGCAAGAGAATCACTTGAACCTGGGAGGCAAAGTTTGCAGTAAGCTGAGACCATGCCACTGCACATCATTTTGGATGACAGAGTGAGACTCTGTCTCAAGAAAAAAAAAAAAAAAAAAGATCCCCGTGCCCATTAGCAGTCACTCCCCATTTTCCCCTAGTCTTCCCTCTCTTCTCCCCTCCAAGAATGAGGCAACCACTAGTCTTCTTTCAGTCTCCAGAGACTTGTCTATCTGGACATTTCATGTAAATGGCACCAACAATAGGTGGCCTTTTCTGACCCACTTCTTACACATAACATAATGTTTTCAAGGTTCATCCATGCTACAGCATGTGTCAGCACATACTTCATTCCTTTTGATTGCTGCATAATATTCCCTTGACCGGATATACTACCTTTTTTGTCCTTTCATCAGTTGATGGACATTTGAGTTGTTTCCACATTTTGGCTACTATGAATAAATGCTGCTATGAACATTCACATACAAGATTTTACGTATGCGTAAGTTTTCATTTCTGTTGACTATTCACCCACCTAGAAGTGAAATTGTGGGGGTAATATGCTAACTCTATGTTTAACTATTTGAAGAACTGCAAAATATTTTCCAAAGAGGCTGCACCATTTTTTATTTCCACCAGCAATGTGCAAGGGTTCCAATCTCTTTACACCCTCATCAATACTTGTTATTATCTGATTTCTTTATTGTAGGCATTCTAATGGGCGTGAAATGGTACCTTACTGTGGTTTTGATTTGTATTTCCTAGTGACTAGTAATGACTGGCATCTTTTTGTAGGCTTATTTGTCATTTGGATATCTTTGGAGAAAATTCCCTTCCCATTATTTGCTCATTTTTAAATCGAGTTGTCTTTTTTATTGTTGAATTGTAACACTTCTGGATACAAGTTTCTTATGAAATATATGATTTGCAATTATTTTTCTCCCATTGTGTGGCTTGTCTTCACTTTCGTGATTGTGTCCTTTGAATCACAAAGGTTTTTCCTTTTGACGGAAATCCAATTTATTTTTATTGTTGTTGTGCTTTTGATCTTATAATAAGAAGGTTTTGCCTAACCCAAGTCCGCAAAGACTTGGTCCTGTTTTCTTCTAAGAGTTTTGTAGTTTTAGCTCTTATATTTAGGTCTATGATACATTTGGAGTGAATTTTTGTATACAGGATAAGGAAGAGATCCAACTTTATCTTTTTGCATGTGGATATTCAGTTGTCTTAGCACCATTTGTTGAAAAGAATATTCTTTCCATATTGAATTCTCTGGGCATGGAATAGATTTTAAAGTGTTACCTCACTTTTTCACTTGATGCTACCCCTAATTTCTTTAAACATCTATTTATTTCCATTCATCATTTCTGGCCTGGTAGCTCAGGCTGCCTGGCCAGGCCTTCCCATAAGGCACCCATTTTAACACACACTGGTGTATAGAGCCCAGACAGGAGCCGCTCTCTCATTTCCACGTGTGTTAGCCAGGGAAGACCAAGTACTGTAACAAACAGCCTCCTCAGATCTCAGGGGCCCAACACAAAGTTTATTTTCTCTTATCATAGTCCCATGTGAGTTGGTGAGGGAAGGGGTGTTCCATGCACTCACTCAGGACTCAGTCTCCTTCCGGCTAGAGGCTCTGCTGTCGCCTACGCCTTCCTAGTCCTCCTTCTTCCCTTGGCTGCTGACCAGACCCAGATGACCAGGTCTGCTGTCCCCTAGGGCTTATTGTCCTTCACTAGAGCTTCTGGATCTGGCCAGTAGCCAAAGGAAGAAAGAGAACATGGAGGCTCTTGCAGGAGTTTTCTTAAGGACCAGGCTTGGAAGTGGCACCCATCACTCCTACTTAGTTTCCATTCCCCAAGACTAATCATACAGCTCCAACTGGCTGCAAGATAAACTGAAAAATGTCGACTCACTGTATGCTGGGAGGAAAAAGAGACAGGCTTCGGTGAACATACAGCAGTCTCTGCCATATTATCATCTATATAATCGATTTTAAGAATTGATCCCCCAAAATTGTAAGTATGAGTATGTTTGTGCCTAGCTGCTGCAGAAACCATCCACCTCCAGTCTCCTTCCTCCACATTCTGTGACAGGGGAGTGTCTCTCCAGCAGCTCAGTTGCAGTTTGTGTGAGCCACCTTGGAAGGCAGTTGCTGCTTTAAAGAAAGGCAAAGGTCTGTTTGAACAGAAGAGAGAGCAGAACTGGGTAGAGTCTATGGGAAATACAGTAGAAAATTCCAGGAGGAGGAAGCTGGTTTCCTGAAACTTTAAGCTCAAGAGGACCTGAACAATATATCATTGCAAATCCTTGGGTGTTGAGTATGCTAAGATTATAGTCTGTGTTATGAATTTGGATCTTGTAAATGTCCATTAATTGAATGTCATAACCAGAGGGATCATGAACAAATGAGGCATGAAGACAGAGGGGGTTTTTTCTGTCTGGAAAAAGCTCGTAGGATTGAAATTTCTCGGGCCTCTGATTAAACTGTGCTCTTGTTGCATGTCCTATGAGTCACTGATTGTCCCTTGTCTCTTCTATATACTTCTGCTGAAGCTGAAGTTCTTTCTTCTACTCTGCCATTCACAGGAGTGGAAGCAGCAACCGCATGGTCTCCAGAGCCGTCACTAAGAAAATGAGAAGGCGCCAGTCGCGGTGGCTCACCCCTGTAATCCCAGCACTTTGGGAGGCTGAGGCGGGCGGATCACCTGAGGTTGGGAGTTCGAGACCACCTGACCAACATGGAGAAACCCCATCTCTACTAAAAACCACAAAATTTAGCTGGGTATGGTGGCACATGCCTATAAACCCAGCTACTTAGGAGGCTGAGGCAGGAGAATCTCTTGAACCTGGGAGGCGGAGGTTGCAGTGAGCTGAGATCGCACCATTATACTCTAGTCTGGGCAACAAGAGTGAAACTCCATCTCAAAAAAACCCTAAAAACAAAAAACACAACAACAACAAGAAAAAGAAAATGAGAAGGCATCAGGTCTCTCCTACACCACGTGCTGTCCCCAGTTAACTAGTCCCATCCTTTTGTCTTTCCCTCATGGAGGCCTCAACTACTGGTCCCCTTTAGAAGGGCTCCAAGCCCCTTGCACCTCATTCTAAGTCTGGGCCCTAAACGGAACTGATATCCACATTAGAGGAAACATTTGTGCATTTCTGAAAGACTCAATTTGCCAACTTTTCAGAAAATCACAGACCCCATCCATGATTTGCTCCTTCGCTACTGATTTTGAATAATATCGTGTGTGGCTTGGTGTCTGCTTCTTTCTACCCTGGCTGTCCCTTGAAATGTGTCTCTGGCCACACCCTCTACCCGGAACACCCAGTTCACTCCAGGCTCAAAAGCCCCCTCCTACCAATATCCAAATAATTCTAAAATCACACTTCTTCACAGAGCCTTTCCCAGTAAGCTGGACCAGGATGATGGTTCTCTCCCATCCCCCACCCCCAAAACCCATCCTGTCTGGACCTGCCGTGCACAGGTCATTCGTCACACAACCACACCAAAAACTCTTGCACCATTTCTTTATTCATTACATTTCACTAATTAACACATTTGTTATTTGTCTCGGGCTGGTTTGCCCAGTTGTAGCTGTCAGTCTGAATCAGCGAGCGCCGTCTGACACTGCAAACTTCTAGAAGAAGGGATCCTTTCATTCTGATTACAGCCATCCATAATCATGTTCTGTTTTTTCTTGAGTTCTGACCTCTGGTCACACAAAACATCAGAACTGAAGTGATGCCTTTAGCTCCCACAGTGCATACAGTAACTAAAGGGAAAGAAGGGAAAGCTGAGTGAGCCCAACAGATATTAAGATCATTTATCATGGGCCCTGCTTTAAACATAGCACCTTAGGGATTCTTACCTGAACCCAGTGAGAAACATAGCATCGTCCTCATTTTCTAGATGAGACTCAGAGAGGGTAAGCAGCTTGCCCAAAATCAAACCTTAAATTCCGGAACCATTATGCAAATCCATGTCTGTCTGATTTTCTGTTTCTTGATGCTTCCCTAAGCCCAAGTGGCAGATGTGATTGTTCACTACACTTGCTTAGAATAAAGAGCCCCAGAGCTTTCTCTGCATGCATGTGTGGATCCCAAAGGAGAGAGGATAGCATAAAATCCATCTCCTACACCATTAGCTCAATACATATCCCCTATTGATAATAGGTGAGTACTTTCACTGAGGTGCTCACCTATCACGAATGATAGCAAGTGCAATGAAATGAGTAGAGACGTCCCATTCTGCTCTCCCACCCCCATGAAGGAACTGAGCAACATTTTCATAGAGAAAAAGTATATGGTCATAAGAATGAATTTGGGACTCAGTTTTTTCCTATATGTTGGTCAGAGTGGATTGCCTCAAGGAAAGATAACAGGCTAGCATGTATGGACTGAAAAATATTTAAAGGGTCCCTTTCTCTGCACATAGCTGGGCTTGTAAAGTTCTTTTGCAGCCTATAGCAGTGACCCAGGTAGTGCTCAGCTATGTGGAAAGGGTTTTAGGGAAGATTCCATTAAGTTTACAGTGAAAGGCTTTGGCTTTTGATTATTAGCAACTGAGGGGACCATCGGGACATGCAGATGGAGTGCAGTTTATTCCCAATGAGGCTATTTCTGTCATTGGTCAGGTCTTCTCCCAGGTCCGCCTCCCTCACAACCACTACCTGGCAGGCAGCACCGAGGGTGAGGCCAGAGGGAAACAAAAACAGCAGTAATGCCATTTACCTACCCTGATCTCAAAACATCGTGGCTTCAAACACTATTTATTTGCTCACTAATTTATGTGTTAGTAATTTGGACTGTGGTCAGCTAGGACAGCTAATCTGTGCTCTAAGTGGTGTTGGTAGCCCTCAATCATGTGGCCAGGTCTTGGCTAGGATGGCTGGGCTGGCTGAGTCTCTTTCCATGTGTTCTTTCGCCCTCTTGGAGGCTAGCTTGGGCTGTTTACATAGTGAAGGAAGAATCCCCACCAGTGGAAGAGAGCAGGTCCTACTGTAAATTTGCTTTTCAAGCCTCTGCTTGCATCACTCTTGCCAATACCCCATTAGTTGAAACAAGTCACACAGCCAAACCTAGCATCAATGTGAGTGGGAACTGTGCAAGGACATGAGTTCAGGGAGATACGATGTATTGAGGACCAGCACTGTAACAATCTACCGTACCATATTTTATAGAATGCATGCTACAGTGTGTTTTATGCTCTCCATATGAGCAACTTTTTCTTTCTTTTTTATTTTTATTTTTTGAGACAGAGTTTCGTTCTTTCGCCAGGCACCAGGCTAGAGTGCAGTGGCGTGATCTTGGCTCACTGCAACCTCCACTTCCGAGGTTCAAGCAATTCTCCTGCCTCAGCCTCCCAAGTAGCTGGGACTACAGACGCGCGCCACCACGCCCAGCTAATTTTTATATTTTTTAGTAGAGACAGGGTTTCACAATGTTGGCCAGGATGGTCTCAATCTCTTGACCTCGTGATCTGCCGGCCTGGGACTCCCAAAGTGCTGGGATTACAGGCATGAGCCACCATGCCCGGCCCAGCAACTTTTTCTTTTGGAAAAATGAGTTATTGATGCACACTGATTACTGTGATAGCCAGGCTCTAAGATGGTCCCCAGTGATTCTCACCACCTGGTGATGCATGTAGCTAATGAGATGTTGAGGAAACGACCAGGTGACTTCAGAGGGTAGGTTATAAAAAGACCTTGCAGCTTCTGCCTCACTTGTTTGGATCTCTTTGGGAAAATTCACTACTTTGTCATGAGAACACTCACTCACCTGTATGGACAGGTCTATGTGATGAGAAATTGAGGCATCCTACCAGCAGCCAGCACTGGCTTGCCTAACACATGGGTGTACCATCTTAGAAGCGGATCCCCTAGCCCCCGTCAAGCCTTCAGATGACTGCAGCCCTGTGACAGACTCCAAGGCAGAACTACCAGCTAAGTCATTCCCAAATTCCTGACTCAAAGAAAGCATGAGATAATAAATGTTTATTATTATTTTAGGCACTAAGTTTTGGAATAACTCGGTATACAGCAGCAGATAACTAATACAGTTACCTGCCAGCTTTATTTAGGCAAGACATAGAAGGTTCTGAATTAACTTCTGACATACTTTGATTATCTAGAAAAATTGATTTTATTTATCTTAGACACCAAATCTATTTTTCCCTTAAGGAGAAAGGCTTTACATTTTATATAAATAGTATTTAAAAAGTAAATGAATAACAAAACATGATATCTTGTGCCAAAAATATCCAGCATCATCATTACTTTCCTCTAGCAAACAAAAGCAATGAATCGTTCCCTGGTTTGTTATGCAAAAGAGATGTATTTTTAAATATTTTAAGATATAGGGAGGTAAGGAATTTGATTGAACAGCATGTCCATGAAGACTTCTAAATTTTCTTCAAACAAATCGTATTTTAAAAAATAACTGGTGAAGATTCCCTTGGATTTCCCCTAAGCTCTACTTTATTGCCCGGTACATGGTGTGCTCTTTTTAAATATGGTTGAGTCATTTGAGGTTTAAGCATTACAGTGCTGTGTTGAATCCTGGCTTCATCATTTCCTAAAGTAATTTCCTGAGCTTTGCTTTCCTCTCTCTGTATGGGATTGTTAGGGGACTTACATGTGTTAACATATGCAAGGGACTTACATCTGTGTCATATGTCACATATACAATCAGACTTGTGCTAGTAGCAAGACCTGCCATTGTCTGTTGTGGCACCGTGTCATATGTATTTTGTGACTCCTCCATGCAGCACATTTGTTTTGTGCTAGGAAACACATTTTCACAGTAGGGAAATTCATTGCAGTATTGCACTGATGGCCTCATATCAACTTTATGCCCCTGGGCTCTATTATAGTTCTTTCAATCTAGAAAATAAATCCAAAAGAAGTTGAAATATCAATTATTAGAGATTCTTTAATAAAACACAGAGTAATTGAAAAAGTAACATTAGGCCAGGCACAGTGGCTCATGATGATAATCACAACAATTTGGGAAGCTGAGGTAGGAGGATTGCTTGACCCCAGGAGTTCCAGACCAGTCTGGGCAACATGGCAAGACCCTATCTCCACAAAAAAATTTAAAAAATTAGCCGGGCATGGTAGTGCGTGCCTGTAGTCCCAGCTACTCAGGAGGCTATGGTGGGAGGATGGCTTGAGCCCAGGAAGCTGAGACTGCAGTGGACTGTGACTGCTGCTGCACTCCAGCCTGGGCAAAGGGACAAGACCCTGTCTTTAAAAGAAAAGAAGAAAAGAAGAGAGAAAGAGAGAGAGAGAAAGAGAGAGAGAAATGAGAAATAAGCTTATTGCAGTTGCCAATTCTGTGTCTCACATGAAATCCAGACTCTCCCTCTTTGGAATACTTGGGCCAACAGAACTTAATTGTGCACTCAGTTTGGCCATATTTTACATGCAGCTTTTAAAAAAGATCATGCATTCATTCATTCATTCATTCAATAAATGAAAGGACAGAACCCAAGATAAGCAACTGCAGAGGGGGTGCGCCCAACCAGACCTCAACCCCGTCCCCAGTTCTGATGGTCTTCTGTCTAAAAGTTGTATAGACATTGTCTGACGCCGCCCAGATGTGGAGAAAGGTGTAGGAGGGACAGCCAAAGGAGGGCGTGACGCTTGGGCAGCCTACACTTCCTCCATTTGACAAAGAAATGACCCATGAATTTCCTGTGGGTTTTCTACACAGCTGAGAAGCAGCTGGACTTAAGCTATCTTAGGTACCCCACCCAAGGCCGCTGTTCTTCGGGCAGGGCACACCAAGAAGCTGTGGTGAAGGCCGTAGGTGGGCGGAGAGGGCTCTAACACCAGCCAGCACCTGATCTTCACGCCGTGGAGCTGCAGTCGGGAAGGGTATTGGAGGCGCATCTAGAAAACCCAGAGACTGGTTCCAGGAGAGACCCAGCATGTAATCCCTGCCTCACACAGTCAGACTGCGTCTGTAGCCCACAGAGCTAGAGTGATCCAGGGAGAGGAGACCCTCTCCCCTCCCCATGCAGCCCAGCAAAGAGCCCTGCCCAAGCTGTTCCATTCCACCTTCTGCTGAGACCCAGGAGGGCAGGTGCAGAGGAGCAGAGGGGAAAATGTGTACCTGCCATGCCTTTGTCTCCTATGTCAAGCTGCTGGAGGAAGAGGAGGCCGACTTCAAGTAGAATCTAAGGTTAATATTTTTAAAAGAAGACTTTTTTATTACGGAGAACTTCAAACACAATGACGGAAAGAAGAGTGTGGTGACTCCCATCACCAAGCTTCAGTAATGACCAACTCCGCCAGTTTGCTCATCCATACTTACCCTCCAACTTCCCCGCCCCAGTTATTTTTAGGCAAGGCTCAGATGTCAGACTATTTTACTGTAAATATTTTAGTATATATCTCCAAGAGATAAGACTTAAAATATCCATTCTATTCCTGAATATTATCAAAGGTTCCCAGATTGTGCCATAATTTTTACAGTTTGATTAAGAATCCAAATGAGTCCTATACATTGCACGTGATGTTTACATCTTTTAAGAGTCTTTTAATCTGTGGTTTCCTCCACCACCTACTTTTATTTTCCTGCAATTTAATAAAGAAATTTGGTTGTTTTTCCTGTAGAGTTTTCTACAGTCTGGATTTTGTGGTTTGCTTCCAAGTGACCTTGTTAACATGTTCCTCTGTCCCACATTTTCTATAAATTGGTAGTTATATTGAGAGGCTTGATCAGATTTAAATTGGTTTGATTTTTTGGCAAGCTTATTTCACAGGTGATGATATGTTCTTCTTCAGGAGGAATGCAATGCCCAGTTGTGTCTTTCTCTCTTTTTATTGTGGCAAAAAAGAAAACCACATACCTAAAATAAACAGTCTTAAGGTTTTGTTTTTGTTTTTGAGACAAAGTCTTGCTCTGTCACCCAGGCTAGAGTGCAGTGGCATGATCTCAGCTCACTGTAACTTTCTCTTCCCGGGTTCAAGTGATTCTCTCCTGCCTCAGCCTCCGGAGTAGCTGGGACTACAGCCGCGTGCCACCGCACCTGGCTAATTTTTTTTTTTTTTTTTTTTTTTTTTTTGTATTTTTAGTAAAGATGGGGTTTCACTGTGTTGGCCAGGATGGTCTCCATCTCCTGACCTCATGATCTGCCCATCTCGGCCTCCCAAAGTGCTGGGATTACAGGCGTGAGCCACCACACCTGGCCCTTTTTGTAGTTTTAGTAGAGATGGGGTTTCATCATATTGGCCAGGATGGTCTCAATCTCCTGACCTCATGATCTGCCCATCTCGGCCTCTAAAGTGTTGGGAGTACAGGTGTGAGCCACCACACCCAGCCAATCTTAAGTATTTTTAAGTGTACGGTTCAGTAGCATCGGTATCTTCATACTGTTTTGCAGCCACCATCACCATCCCTTTCCAGAAACTTTCCATCTTGCAAAACTAAAACTCTGTACCCATTAAACAAAAACTCCTCATTGCCCCTATTCCAGCCCCTGGCAACCACTATTCTACTTTCTGTCTCTATGAATCGGACTACTCTAGGTACCTCACATCAGTGGAATCACACAAGGTTTTTCTTTTGATGACTGGTTTGTGTCACTTAGCATAGTGTTCTCAGGGCTCATGTTGTCAGGATTCCCGTCACATTCAAGGTCTCCATTGTATGTGTGTACCACATTTTGTCTATCCATTCGTTAATCAATGAACACTTTGGCTGTTTACACCTTTTGACTATAACGCTGCTGTAAACATGGGTGTGCAAATATCGCTTCAAGATCCTTCATTTAATTCTTCTGGGTATGTACCTAGAAACCAAATGACTAGATGCTGTGGTAATTCTAATTTTAATTTTTTGAGGAGACTTTAAACTGTTTTCTACAGCAACTGCACCATTTTACAATTCCACCAGCAATGCACAAGCTTTCCAATTTCTCGACCTCTGCTCCAACACTTGTTATTTGTTTTGAATTGCTATATATTTTTTGTTCGTTTTTTGATTAGCCATCCTCACAGGTGTGAGGTGATATTTTATTGTGGTTTTGATTTGCATTTCCCTCATGATTAGTGATGGTGATGCTGACCATCTTTCAGATGCTTCTTGGCCATGTGTATATCATATTTAGAGAAATGTCTGTTTGAGTCCTTTGCCCATTTCTTAATTGGGTTTTTGTTTTTGTTGAGTTGGAGGAATTATTTATATATTCTGGATCCTAACCCCTTAGAACCCCTTATATGAATTGCAAATATCTGCTACCATTCTATGGGTTATTTTTTCACTCTGTCAATTGTGTCTTTCGATGCACAGAGCTTTTAATTTTATTGTAGTCCCATTTGTCTATTTTTACTTTTGTTGACTGTTCTTTTGGTGTCATACCAAGGAAATCCTTGCTAAATTTAATATTGTGAAGCTTTTCCCTTACGCTTTTTTCTACATTTGCCTTTGTAACCATTCTTGGTGATTGTTGCCAAGAACAATGATTTCATCAGAGGTTCCAAAAAATGTGATATGCCAATTTAATCCTTCTTCCTTTATTAGCTGAAATACTTCTGTAAAATAAACTTCCCTCTTTAACTACTGGGTTATGCTGAGGCTCATTTTATGCTAGAAACATTTATTTTTCCTTTTTATTTACAAGTTTTCAAAAGAATGTGTTGGTTGCCTAGTCATCCTTAAAAGAGGACAAATGAGAGAATTTTTTAAAGTTTCATTGTCAACATATACGATGTTAATGTGTTTAATCCACTGCAGTTGTTATTTTTATTGTTCAAACATTTCCATCTTTAGACAGAGGAAGACTTCACGTTGCCTCCTGAATTCTTTCGGCATGGCACTAAGATTTTTTGATCGATTTCTTGCCTTCTGGGATTTCAAGATGTTTTAGGCCTATTTGACAAGTTCTTGTCCTAAACAGATAATTAGCCATTGAGATAATATTTATACTTAAATATAAGTACGGAGATTTTAAAATCTAGAATGAGATTACTTTAATAATCTAAGCATTGTAGAATTGAACTGAACTATCTCAAGATTCCTGACTATTGAGAATAGCATAACCAAGGCAGTTATGGAAAAACATGAACCGATTTCATGTTTATACCCCCAGTGAATTGAAAATTCTTAATGGGCTGATACAGACATCCAAGTGGAGAGGTCAAGGAGGCAGTTGGAGGCATAATTTTAGAACTTAGTGGGAAGGTCCAGGCTAAAAGCACAGATCTGGGAATTATCTTGTTGACTTCTCTGTAAATCTCAGGGATAGATGAGATGCTCTAGAGAGAAAATGATGAGGGAAAAGAGAAGCAGGCCAAGGACAGAGCCCTGGGCTACACCGAGTTCGTCATCTGAGAAGAGGTGGAGCCAGTGAAGGGATCCAAACCTTTATTAAGTTAGGTGGAAACCAGGACGCTGAGGTGGCCCTGAAATCAAAACAAAAGCATATTTCAAGAAGGAAGTCCACTGTGTCCAAGAGAGAAGTTGAGAGAAAGACCAGAAAATGACCGTTGCATTTGGCAAAGTGGAAGTCATTTGTGGCTTTGACGAGAAGGGTTGCCAAGGGCAGCAGGGTTGGAGGCGTCAGTGGAGTGGGTTGAGGAGATGGACTGTGTCTTCATGGAGACTGAAGGGTAGTGGGCTCTTGTTATCCCGTGACATCAAATGGCAGGTCAAGGCGTCTCCTTACACACAGGGAAGGAGAGCTCCATGTATTCAAGGGGGCAGGCGGGCAGAGAGGAGGGCAGCAAGCTATGAGCAGATCAGGCCCACTTTTTATCTGCCTTTTTTCAAAACTGTGGTTTAAAAAAAAGCACATAACAGAAAATTGGCCATCCTCACCTTTTTTTTTTTTTTGGTAGGGTTTCACCCTGTCACCCAGGCTGGAGTGCAGTGGTGTAATCTCGGCTCACTGCAGCCTCTGCCTCCTGGGTTCAAGCGATTCTCCCACCTCAGCCTCCTGAATACCTGGGATTACAGGCGTGAGCCATTGTGCCCAGCTAATTTTTTTGTATTTTTAGTAGAGATGGAATTTCGCCATGTTGGCCAGGCTGGTTTAACTATTTGTTAAGTGTCCAATTCAGTAGTGTTCATTAAGTATATTCACCTTATTGTGCAACAGATCTCCAGAACTTTTTTCTCTTTGCAAAACTGAAATTCTATACCCATTAAACAACAAACTCCCTATTCCTCTGCCCCCTCAGCCCCTAACAACGACCATTCTACTTTCTGTCTTGGTACATTTGACTACTCCAGGTACCTCATATAACTTACCCGCTTATTTAGGAAGTCTGGAATCCAGCTGCAATGGCTCACACCTGTAATCCCAGTACTTTGGGAGGCTGATGCAGGAGATTGCTTGAGGCTAGGAGTTTGAGACCAGCCTGGGCAACAAAGCAAGACCTCATTTCCACAAGAAAAAAAAAAAGTCTTAAAATTAGCTGGGTGAGATGGCACCTGCCTATAGTCCCAGCTACTCGGGAGGCTGAGATGGGAGGATTGCTTGAACCCATGAGTTGGAGGCTGCAATGAGCTATGACGTACCACTCCACTGCAGCCTGGAGGACTGAGTGAAACCCCATCTCTAAAAAAAAAAAAAAAAAGAAACAAACTCCAATCTCAAAGAGTTTTCCCAGTTACCGTCTTCAAAGCCAAGGCTAAGGGGAGGTGGTGATGGGAGAACTCACTTGCTCAGTCAGCTCACTCCTTTGGTAATGCTACCGTGCGAATTTCAGCTGGCACATCGGTGAACTAACATTCAGTGTTACAGGCAGGTTTTTCTAGTCATTCCTAGTAACCGACCTAGGGAGCAGAAGCCCCAGGCTCTAGTCTCCATCCCGCTACCTATCAGCTGTGTGATTATGGTCAGGGCACTCAACTTCTCTGAGCCTTGCTAACAGACCTGTCCCACAGAATTGTTGTATTAAAGAAGATTATGTATGTGAAGTTTAGGTTTTATGTTTTATCCTTAAGAATGCATTTAATCAAATTGCAATAAACTACTCCAATGGCCTTCCCTTGACCTAAGAGTGTAGGTGATTTGGGGCCTGCCTCACTCTGACTCCATTTCTTACTGTCTTGCTGTCCTCACACACAGACTCTCGCCACACTGAACTTATTTCTGTTCCATAAGTATTTTAATGCTGTTCCCACCCCTGGGCTTTGGCCCCTGTTCTCTCTCTGCCTGGAAACCTTCTCCCCACTCTGGACCCAACTCAAATATTACTTCTTCAGATCCATCATTGCATCTAATGTTCCCCCCGACCTGCTGACAATCTCTGTCCCAGTAACTTTTTGTATTTTCTTTTTTTCTTTTTTTTTTTTTTTTGAGACGGAGTTTCACTCTTGTTACCCAGGCTGGAGTGCAATGGCGCGATCTCGGCTCACCGCAACCTCCGCCTCCTGGGTTCAGGCGATTCTGCTGCCTCAGCCTCCTGAGTAGCTGGGATTACAGGCACGCGCCACCATGCCCAGCTAATTTTTTTGTATTTTTAGTAGAGACGGGGTTTCACTATGTTGACCAGGATGGTCTCGATCTATTGACCTCGTGATCCACCCGCCTCGGCCTCCCAAAGTGCTGGGTTTACAGGCTTGAGCCACCGTGCCCGGCCTGTATTTTCTTAATGAAACTATCACCCTCTTATTCCCGTTGGCTCTACTTATTTCTTGTGTTCCCTACAAAAAGGGACAGAAAGGCTAGAAGTTCTTCTGGCCTGGTTCTGGATCTGGTTCTTGAGATCCTTCTAAACATTTTTTTTTTTTTTTTTTTTTTTTGAGACGGAGTTTCGCTCTTGTTACCCAGGCTGGAGTGCAATGGCACGATCTCGGCTCACCACAACCTCCGCCTCCTGGGTTCAGGCAATTCTCCTGTCTCAGCCTCCTAAGTAGCTGGGATTACAGGCACGCGCCACCATGCCCAGCTAAAATGTAAAAATACAATGTTTTGTATTTTTAGTAGAGACGGGGTTTCACCATGTTGACCAGGATGGTCTCGATCTCTTGACCTTGTGATCCACCCCCCTCGGCCTCCCAAAGTGCTGGGATTACAGGCTTGAGCCACCACGCCCGGCCCCTTCTAAACATTTAAAAAAAAAAAAACAAAAACTCTATGGAATATATGATTTTGTAATTCACTTTTCTCAACATCACTGAATGTTTCTTCCGCAACATTTTAATGGTGCCATGTGGATGTACCATACTTTACCTAACCAATTCCCTGTGTGCATATAATGAGAAATACTACTTTGAAGAGCCATTGATAAATATCCCAAATGTTCCTCCAGAAAGGCTTTGCCAATTCACACTCCTACCAATGTATAAAAGAGATTCACTTTCTGAACTCCTGCCAACACTGAATTTCATGACTAAAGAAAGGAAACAAAATGTGTGCTGATTTGATAAGTGAAAACGGATCTCATTGTTGCTTTATTTTGCTTTTCTTTAATTACTTGTGAGTGTCGAGTGTTTTTCTTCATTTGCAATTTTATCACGTTGTATTTCCTCGCTTTCCAAATGATCTCTTTATGTTTTTGTTGGCTTTGTTTTTTGAATTGTTATTGTTGGTTTCTGTGTGGTATTCATCTTTTATTGATTTGTAAAGGCTATTTTTATATTAAGGTGATTTGCCTTTGTCACAGATGGCAAATACTTCCCCAATATGTTTGTTGTCCTTTAATTTATTTTGGATCTAGGGCAATACAAATCCCTAGCCAGGCTCATGTTCTGGAAGCTAAGCCAGCCAGAAGGGAAAGTTCCTCTCAGTGAAATCTCAGTCTCAGCCGAGCCAGTCTGGGGCCCTGAACAACATAAGGCCAGGCTAGAGCATCTGAAGTCTTCAGATAATTTCAACTAAAGATTTCAACTGTCATTTATTCTTACGAATGGACACTGCCTCTGACCTAAGGGTGTTTAAGCTTTAGACAGGAACTTTTAAAGATGCAAATAAATGAGGCTATAATGGTAAAATAATAGGCATTAAAATTTTTAAAATTTTTTAAAGTATTTTATTCACTTCTTTTTTCCCCAGAGGGCAGTCTTCTTCTGCCTTCTTTCTCACAGGGCCGGTAATGCAGCCAGACATGGTGGCTCACGCCTGTAATGCCAGCCCTTTGGGATGCCGAGGAAGGAGGATTGCTTGAGGCCAGGAGTTTTGGATCAGCCTGGTCAACATAGTGAAACTTCATCTCTACCAAAAATTTAAAAATTAGCCAGGTGTGGTAGCATGCATCTGTAGCTACTGAGCTCCTAGCTACTCAGGAGGCTGAGATGGAAGGATCACTTGAGCCCAGGAGTTTGAGGCTGCAGTGAGCTATGATCCTGCCACTGCACTCCAGCCTGGGTTACACAGCAAAGACCCTGTCTGAAAGGAAAAAAGGGAGAAAGAGGAAGGAAGGAAGGAAGGAAGGAAGGAAGAAAGGGAGGGAGGGAGGGAGGAAGGGAGGGAGGAAGGGAAAGAGGGAGGAAGGGAGGGAGAGAGGGAGGGAGGAAGGGAGGAAGAAATAGGAAGGAAGGAAGGGAAAGAGGGAGGGAGGGAGGGAGGCAGGGAGGGAGGGAGGAAGGAAGAGAAGGAGGAAGGGAGGGAGGAAGGAAGGGAGGGGGGAGGGAGGAAGGGAAGGAAGGAAGGGTCAGAAATGGAATAGTAGGTGACCCCCGTGGAGAGAGATTGGCAGTAAGGAACATTTAGTGGTAGGAAGGAAGAAGGTACATATATGCCTCCATCTCTAAATAAGCATTTGGATATTCTCAGACAGCTGAGGCTGCCTCTCATTGTAGCATGGCTCTGTCACCCACCTTTTGTCAAAAACTTCCAGAAGACTGGTGAGCCGTTTCTGGATCCAGTCCTCCTGGAATGAAAACCTGTTCCTCTCATTCCCTTGCCTGTGGACACCACCTCCCCTCCCCCATTCGGAAGTCTTGGGACTGTCATTAAATCCCTTCTCAGCCATTCCACCTTTTAGCCTCACCCAGGGCCCATTCCCAAACCCCTCCAGCCTGTTTCATTTGCAAACTTCCATTCAGTTCTGCTGGTTCTGCTCTGTGTCAAGAATGTCAGATAATTGCGGGCAAGGTGACTTATGAGGTGGCAGGCAGGAGGAATGTGAGAAAATAAACAGCAAAGACCCCAAGAGTGATTATTTCGCTGAGTCAGTTTCTAATTGTCTCCTGCTCCCTGGGGCTCTCACTGTCCCAGGGAATCCCCAGGTGCTCAGCAGCGACTTCCCTGAGGCAAAAAAAAAAAAAAAAAAAAAAACCTGGTGCCTTCAAAAGCCTCAGAAATATGGAGCCTAGTACATTGAGGAAACATATTTTCCAGCTGTGTGAACACACCTTGGGGCAGAGTCTTGTGCCAAATACAGTGGCCTTCATGAAGCATTTAGTAAGAACCCTTGATGTTTTATGAATGTGGTACAGCATAAATACTCCATATGAAAATTTTAATAAGAATATGTTTAAACAGAAGCTGAATTTAATTTGTGCAAATATTCCTACCTAAATCTTTACCCTAACCATTCTGTTCACATAGCTAGGGCACACCACTGTTTAAGGCATGTCATAGGATTTGTGTATGTGTGCCTACAAGGCTTTAACTGAGCTCCAGAAAGCAAGTCTTTGTAGTTGATCTACCTTTATTTCGTTTTTTTAGAGACATGGTCTCATTCTCGTTCCATCACCCAGGCTGGAGCACAGTGCTGCCGTCTCCGCTCACTGCGGCCTGCCACTCCTGGGCTCCCATGATCCTCCTCCCTCAGCCTCCCAAGTCGCTGGGCCTACAAGCACACATCATGGTCCCTGGCTAACTTTAAAACAATTTTTTTTTTTTTTTTTCTGTAGAGACAGGATCTCTCTATACTGCCCAGGCTGGAAATCTACATTTTCTCCAATCACAACAGTGATTCACTGTCTATGGCCCATTTCATCTTCTTTTCTATAGAATTACCTATAGAATCCAGACCATAGGCCTCCATTTATTGGGTGTGACCATGTTTCCATCTGCCTCCCAGCAAAAACCCAATCCCCATAATTCACCAGCCTTTGCTGTTTTACCGTCTGTCACCTGTGCACCTGTGCCCTGGGGCATGGTGGTCTCTTTCCTTTTCTTGTTTAGGTAAAATGAAGAATGTTTTGTCAGCTCATATTTCTTTTTCAGCAGCTGTGTGGCAGGATGTCTGAGAGAGATACACAATGATCTGTTGGAAGTCCATCATAAAGCTGGTTATCTGATCCCTGACACAATCATATCAGCTCCCACAGAGCCTGCCCTTTGCCTTGTGTCAGTCTTGAAAGTGAAACTAATCTCACTTTGAAATGTATAAAACACACATTTATGTGGCAAGAATGAGCACTGAAGCCACAAGTAGTCTTATATGACTTTAATCAGTTTGAAAGTATTTTATTGAGCAACTATTCTGTGCCCCTCGGTTACTAGAGATTGGGAGGAAGGGAATCGTTAGTAGGTATTGAGATTGAGATTACTAGAGACTGGGGGGAAATGAAAACTCTTGTGATGTTCACCCATAGTTAGTACCTTTTTAAGTCCTTTAAAGTAGGAATAATCTTGGAAGACCGCAGTCCACAAATAGTTCCCCAAGCAACCTGCCCTGCTTCCTTCATTTCTCAGGTCCCCCTGTTATCTTGAGGGTCGTCAATACTCTGCAAAGAAGCACGCCAAGGAGGGAGAAGATCTCAGGGCCAGGACCGAGCACCGTGCCGTCAGAGCCTCACCGGATTCTCCATCTTGCCTATCCTTTCCTCGTTTCCGTTGTACATTTTTTCTTAAGCTCTAGTTAGTGTTTTCTACCCTACGGCTTTCCCAACGATTCCATCCATCTCCCCTGCCAAAATATACTTGGGATTTACAAAGTTTGGTAGTCATGCCACAAGTGAAATCGAATTATAACAAAGTGTCTGTTTGACAGACCGAGAGACTTAGAACCTTAGCCCGCCAGACTCTTATTAGAAGTAATCTTTGTTATGATGTATTTTATGATCTTTTAGAGTTTGTAGCATTGGAATTTGACTTCTAATAGCCCTGGAATGTGGCATCAGGTTTCTTCTCATATTGTAAATCCCAGAAAACTAGAGATTACAATATGTGGTTTTGGTGTCCTGCTCAGAGGTGACAGAGACACTTACCGTTAGATAGATGCTATTTGAGGGTACGGTCCATAGAAAATTGGCTTAGGTAGCCTTTGTGCACCCACCTCTTGGTGGCTTTGTCGGAGGAACTATGTAGGATAAATGTTTTCATTTGTAGTTACATTTGTACGGAAGGGAAAACTTTCCCTCTACCCTTGAGAGTTGGAGATCTGAGCCTGTGAAATAAACTGACAGCAGACAGATTAACCAGAGAAAAGAGATACAAATGTATTACGTGCACAGGAGCATCAGAGGAAAGAAAAGCAAGTACCCCCAAGTCCAGTGAGACTTAGGAGTTTAGATACCTGCTTCGCAGGGGAGAGTGGAGGGGGAATGCAGGCAAGTTGGGGGAGGGTACATGATTTTGGGGAAGATGAACGGGTCCTCAGAAGAACAGGTGACAGCCTGTGACAAGTCTATGTCAGACTCCTCTCTTGTGACTCATGTTTAATTTTCCTTGGTTGGTGAGAATCCCAGGGTGAGGCTCTCTTAGAGGCTCTGTCTTTAGGCAGAAAAGGGGACCTGAGAGAAAGCTCCTTGCTGCCTTTGCTGTCCTCCAAGTACCCTAAGTGCAAAGAAAGCAGCATACCGAAGCAGCGTGTTTTGGGGTGTCCCTTCCTGAAGTCCCCATTCAGGATGGAACGAGCACTTCCTGACGCAAGGCAACCTGCCGGCTGCCAATGGGAACCCGAGTCCAGGGGCCTGGCCTCACACTCACCGTGCCTGATTCCGCATAGATGCCATGACTCCACAATGCCAGGCTGACTGCGGCAGGTGTCACAGGAATGTAGAAGTGACGTGTGCTCAGAGCTCAGGGGTAAGAGAAGCCCCTGACAACCGGTGTGAGGAAGGCCGGCCTGCTGATGAGGGGCATCTTCTCGGGCAGAAGGAGACTCACAGAGGCCATTGCTGTGTCACCTGTGAGGATGGTGAGAAAGGCCCAATAGGAAATAGGGAAGGGAGGGGCAGGAACAAAGAGAATGGAGGTTGGGAAGGAAGGACTTGGCTATTGAGACCATGCAGAGGCAGAGGCAAAGGGAGAGGGCAAAACCCACTTTTTACTCAACAACAATAACCACCTGCTGATCATTTAACATTTAACAGGGACTTCACTTTTCATACATTAATTCTGTCTCCACCCCATCCTGCTTCCTCCCTCAGCCCCTACATTTTACAGGTTCGGATTGAAGCCCAGAAGCATAAACGACTTGCCCAGTCACCCAGCTGCCACGAGCCAGGACTGGGATTGAACGGAGCATGGCTGCTCTGAGGCCGAGTCTTCTCTGCAGCATGTTGCCCAGTGACCACGAGGGCGGTTTCTGAGCAGACTCAGAAAAGGGGATTGGTTTTCAAGAGCTGCCACAGTATTAAATCTGTTTATTTACATATCCAATCTGTGCTTTCTTTTACTAATTCTCATCAGTAGCTGGGTTTCTGCAGTATTGCTGGGGCACCCTGTCCTCAGGGCTGCTTTCTGGGCATCCGCGTGGACAGCTTCTCCCCATGCTGAGTAGTCTGACGTTGTTTGCTTCAAAGTGCTGCGTATCAATCACCATGCCCAGCATTGCTGGGGAGTGTCAGCCCACAAAGCCTCCTCCTCACTCACTTTCTTTCTGTTGCTCAGCAAGTGAGCAGGGCCATGAGCTGCCCTGGATTCCGCACTGTGCTCCCCACATTTAACTGGATCCCGGAGGAGGAGGCCAGAGCCCCCGCTGGCCGGCTCTGTCCTGGTGCTACGCTCCCTCCTCCCTGCCTTCCTGGCTGCGTCAGGCTGTGGTCGCTTCACTTTCTGCCTGCAGAGCAGATGGCCTCGGCTGGGAATTCCTGGGAGAAAATTCCATCCAGGAATAGAACTTTGCAAACACAAATATAGACAGAGTATCTGAACCACTGATGGGAAAGTGGAAGAAGAAATAAAAGAATCAGGACATTACAGAGAGAGGCGCACATATAGACATTTCTGAATTGCTAGACTTAGATGCTGTTATGTAGATTACCTAGATAGCCTCGACGCAAGGGGTTGCTTTATTTTCTAGGAAAATTTAATAGAGCAGCTCTAAATACACGCCCTGGAGACTACAAATACAAATAAATTTTAATCCATATTGCTCTACACTGGCGAAAAAGAAGGGATGGAGATAGCCAAGGGAACTAATATTTATGGAGCATCCAATACACTGCAGCTTTTCCTCTGCTGTTTTCTGTCACCTTCTTCACAATTTAGTTAATCCTTATTGATAAAGACAAGGAAAGCGAGTTTCAAAAAATTAAATACTTGACCACCTTACTCGAATGTATATTCTGATGTTGAACTGCAGAGAGCTGGGCCTCTCCAGGGTGGTTTAACCTGTAAGTGAGCTGCCGCCCCCCTCCCCCTGCCACCACCACCCCGCTGCCCCTCCCGACAAAACCATTTCCCTTTCCCCACACCCTGGCAAAGCTGCAGGAGAAATCCCTGCTAATTTCATCTTGCTTGGGAGACCGAAACACCAAGTCTCTTGATGTTCCCTTCTCTGCTTTTAGGTCAAATCCACGACTTCCCTCTCCTTGTTACGGCGAGATCTACCTGCCGCATTTCTTTCTAGTCCTACCTGGAGGCTCTCTTCCTGTTTGCAGAGATAGCCAGGGCAGTTGGGGAGACAGAGGAAGATGTAGGACTGTGATTATGATGTCATCTATCCCTTGGGCTCTGTGGGGGTTCTCTCCCCCCACACACCCATGTCTCACTTTGCATATCCTCCTGCTTATTTTGTGCTGTTTGACAAATGGCCTCTTGACCTTTGCCCAATCCTCTTGCTTCTTGTGTCTAAAACTGGAAAAAAAAAAAAAAAAAGACTTACTGTTTGAAGCCCTTTGAAAACCTGCTAGAGTAAACCAAATGCCTCCAATAATCATATATATACATATATAAAAATGAAAATTGCTTTTAGGGGGCAGTAAATAAGGATAAGGGATGACAGTCAGGCACTCAGGTTGGAACCAAGCCACACACACAGCACAGTGGAGAGAGACCTGATCCCTCTTAGGGCAGAGTGGGAGAAAGGAGCCAGGGCCTCTTCCTGCCCTGATCTCCACTGGCTCATGACCTTGGGCCAGCCCGTGACCTCGAAGAACTGTAAAACTCTAGTAGCTGCACAATGATGAAGTGGGAGCTCTTTGGAAATGTTAGCGAGTTTTCCTTTCTAGACTTAATTCATTGCTGTGTTTTTGTTTCTGTAAACTTTCTCCTCCACCAGCCTTATTGAGGTATAATCCACAAATAAACATGGAATATATTTACCAAGTATAATGTCATACTTTGGGCCATTTTTAACCAATCCATGCCTTTCTATCTTTTAATTGGTGACCTTAGTTGGTTCACAAGTATTTTGAGTGCCAATTATTTTGACTTATTTCTATTGCCTTATTTTTGCTTTCTATTTGCTATATTTTCTCTCTCTCTCTCTTTCTCTCTCTGCCATTTATTTATTTATTTATTTATTTATTTATTTTGAGATGGAGTTTCGCTCTTGTCACCCAGGCTGGAGTGCAATGGCACGATCTCGGCTCACCGCAACCTCCGCCTCCTGGGTTCAGGCAATTCTCCTGCCTCAGCCTCCTGAGTAGCTGGGATTACAGGCACGCACCACCATGCCCAGCTAATGTTTTGTATTTTTAGTAGAGACGGGGTTTCACCATGTTGACCAGGATGGTCTCGATCTCTCGACCTTATGATCCACCCACCTCGGCCTCCCAAAGTGCTGGGATTACAGGCTTGAGCCATCGCGCCCAGCCGATTTATTTATTTTAAATGGAATCTTGCTCTGTTGCCATGCAGGAGTGCAGTGGCACAATCTTGGCTCACTGCAACCTCTACCTCCCAGGTTCAAAGATTCCCCTGCCTCAGCCTCCCGAGTAGCCAAGACTACAGGCATGCATCACCATGCCAGCCTAATTTTTTATATTTTAATAGAGAAGGGGTTTCACCACGTTGGCCAGAATGGTCTCCATCTCCTGACCTCGTGCTCCACCCGCCTTGGCCTTCCAAAGTACTGGGATTACAGGTGTGAGCCACCGTGCCCAGCCTGCCTTTTATTTTTCATTCCCACTTCTTACCTCTACATTTGGAAACATAACAGTCTATTGCTAATTCTTCAGTGGTCTTTAAACTTGAAGGTGCATCAGAAGACCAGAGACTTCACATAGCCCATTGGGCCCTTCGCCCAGAGTTTCTGGGTCCTGAGACTTTGCATTTCTGATAGTCTCCAAATGGCACTGATGCTATTCCTCTGGGAGCACACTTTAAAAACTACTGTTTCAGAGCAAAGATTTGTTGCTTTAAAGGACATGAACAGACAACTTTTCCAAAGAAGACATACATGCAACCAACAAACATACGAAAAAATGCTCAACGTCACTAATGAGATAAATGCACATCAAAACCACAATGAGATGCCATCTCACAACGGCCAGAATGGCTACCATCAAAAAATCAAAAAAATAACACGCTGGCAAGGTTGTGGAATAAAGAGAACGCTTATACAGTGTCAGTGGGAATGTAAATTAGATCGGCTATTGTGGAAAGCAGTCTGGTGATTTCTCAAGTAACTTAGAACTACCATTCAACCCTACAATCTCATTAGTGGGTATATATCTTAAGAAATATAAATTGTTCTACTGTAAAGACACATGCATGCTTATGTTCATCATAGCACTATTCACAAAAGCAAAGACATGGAATCGACCTAGATGCCCATCAGTGGTGGACTAGATGAAGGAAATGTACACATACACTGCATAATACACAGCCATTAAAAAAAATTCACGTTCTTTGCAGCAACATGAATGTAGCTGAAGGCCATTATCCTAAGCAAACCAGTGAAGGAACAGAAAACCAAATACTGAATGTTCTCATTTGTAAGTGGGAGCTAAACACCGAGTACACACAGACACAAAGAAGGAAATGATAAACACTGGGCCTACTTGAGGACAGAGGGTGGGAGAAAGGTGAGGATAGAAAAACTACCTATTGGGTACTACACTTATTACTCAATAGGTTATGGAACACCCAAGTATAGATTCCGAGATATGCAATCTGCATATGTAACAAACCTGTGCATGTACCCCTTGACCTATAATAAAAGTAAATATATATTTATATTGATATATATATAAACATAAATATAGATATATTTGTTGGTTGGGCCTGGTGACTCACCCCTGTAATCCCAGCACCTCGGGAGGCTGAGGTGGGCAGATCACTGGAAGTCAACAGTTCGAGACTAGCCTGGCAACATGCAAAACCCCGTCTCTACTTAAAATACAAAAATTAGCTGGACGCGGTGGTGGGTGCCTGTAATCCATGCTGCTTGGGAGGCTGAGGCAGGAGAACCTGAAAGGCAGAGGTTGCAGTGAGTGGAGATCGTGCCACTGCACTCCAGCCTGGAGATAGAAAGAGACTCTGTCAAAAAAAAAAAAAAAAGATTTGTTACCTTTGACCAGTCAAAATACATTCAAAAATACTGAAAATTTTGATCATCTCCCTCCCGGAACTACATGAACTACATGTACCCACAAAATTTAATATTCAGTCTTTGGGATTTGTAGTCCTTCCACCCCAAACCAATTTATGGATTATTTAGGAGCCGCTGGGGAGCTCCAGTAAAGATCCTCTGCTTTAGAGAATAATTCTATTTTTTGAGGAAACTCTGATGTTAGAATGCAGAATTTACATTCTCAGGGTGTTACAATAACCTGAGCATATAACCATTAAATACAATTCTTTCACTCACTGATTTAGCAGCAAATATAAACTGAGCATTTAGCATGTGCCAAGGTGATGAAGATAAAATCCCAGCATACTTAGAGTGCTCACGTGGCACGCAAACAGAAGTTTGGACCATCGGCAATTATACCCCTCTATGTGTTAATAACCGCACAATCACAAAAGCTTCCATCCTGTATCCTACCAAGTCCCCAGGGTCACTCCAGCCATTCTTGAAGACGGGCCTGCAGTCTGGCTTTCAAGCTGTGTGCTGACTTCAGTCTTCTTTTTGTGATGTGTGTGGCTGGCCTTTCCACGTGCAGTTCCTTCGGCATTTGATCTTTGTGCTGTGGGGCCAAATAAGCGAGACATTTAAACAAAAGAGTCGCGGAATGTTTCCTGGAGAAAGTGGTGTTGAAATCCAGATCTCAGTGATGAATAAGACTTAGGCCAAGGGACACTGGAGGAGGGCATGAACACGTCCAGTCAGTGAGAGCGCCGTGTCAGAAGACCTAAAAGTGAAAGCCAGGTTAAAGTAGTTGGATTTTTTTGCAAAGAAAAGAAAATGAATACGAGCCACTGCAGGACATGACAGAGGGGAGAGGAGGGGAGAGGCAGGGCCCGTACCATGGGCATGTGGGGCCAGTGCTGTTGCACAGGATGAGCATTCAGACGGTTAGGGTTTAACACTCTATAATTGCTCTCTTGAAATTCTTCAGAATTTTACCTTTGAACTTGTGCTCTGCAAGTGAAGTGTAACAAGACAATGGAGCCTGCCCGGAACGTGGAGCCTTGAGAATGCCTGCTCCCGCCTCCTGCTGGCTCCCAGGACGTTTTCTCAGCCACCTGTTCTCCTCCTCTGGTGCCTGGGCCCTGCCCAGTTCTCCTCCCTGCCCCCACCCTCCTACAGATGCTGCCCTTTACCCAGGGAGGTAACTGGGTCACATGAAGTGAGGAGACCACATTCCACCTTCACTCTCCGTCCCTGGTGGGGGCCCAGGCGGACACAGGTGGAGGGCTGCTGTCATAGTCTGTCTGGCGCTGCCATCACAGAATACCTGAGACAGAGTCATTTATAAAGAACAGAAATTGAGTCTCTCACAGCCCTGAAGACTGGGAAGTCCGTGATCCAAGGTGCTGGCATCTGGTGCAGGATTTCTTACTTCATCCACATACGGCAGAAGGCGGAAGACAGAAGGGCAAGAAAGAGCGAACCCACTCCCACAAGCCCTTTATTTTTATTTTTATTTTTATTTTTTATTTATTTTTATTTATTTATTATTATTATTATTTTGACACGGAGTTTCGCTCTTGTTACCCAGGCTGGAGTGCAATGGCGTGATCTCGGCTCACCGCAACCTCCACCTCCTGAGTTCAGGCAATCCTCCTGCCTCAGCCTCCTGAGTAGCTGGGATTACAGGCACGTGCCACCACGCCCAGCTAATTTTTTGTATTTTTGGTAGAGACGGGGTTTCACCATGTTGACCGGGATGGTCTTGATCTCTTGACCTCGTGATCCACCCGCCTCGGCCTCCCAAAGTGCTGGGATTACAGGCGTGAGCCACCATGCCCGGCCACAAGCCCTTTTTATAATGGCAGGAATCCATTCACAAGGGCAGAGCCATCTTTTAAAAAAAAAGACATCACTTAGAATCATGTACCCCTCATAATCAAGTTTCGTGGAGAATCAACATCTTGTTCATTTCTTTATTCAGCCTACATGCATTCCATTCACAAGGGCAGAGCCCTAGTGACCAAAGCACCTCCCGAAAGGCCTCACACCCCACCACTGTGGCATTGGGGATTATGTTTCCAACATGAGAATTTTGAAGGGGACAAAAACATTCGCACCACAGCAGTTGGGTATACAGCTTGCAGCATCTCAGGGCAGAGCAAGGCAGTAGCGGTCAAACCCCTGACACACTCATTGGGCAGCTAAAACAGGACCTTATGGTCACCCCAATCTGGGTCCCATGTGCATTCCAGTGTGGAGCTGGCAGCCCCTGGGAGGCCAGCCATCGGCTATGGGTGGGTGCAGCAGAACCTGTGAAAGGGGAGATTGGCATCCCAGCCACTAAGGGGCACTGCATTTTCCTTTTGCACCTGGATCCCCAAAATGATGAAGCCAGCCTGGGCCCTTGAGAAATTCTAAGATGCAGATCATGGATGTCCAACTTCAGTGGACTTCCAAGGAGAGTAAGAATGAGTGTGGGTTGGGTGTCATGTCACTGAGATTTGGCCTTGACTATTGCCACCGCATGACCTGGCTCATCCTGCCTGGTGGTTCTTCCACTCTCACTTCTGTCCTAGCCCTCTGCCCTAGCCCGACCCCATTCACTCTCAGACTTCGCCTCCTCATCGCCGAGCAGGTGGAGGCCATGGCGGGGAAAGCCCTCATCTTTGTTTTCAAGTACCTGGGAACATTTCTGCTTCTAAACCCACCTTTGCGTCCATGGAATTGGCATCTCCCCACCCCCAGGTCTCTGCTTCCTGGGCCTTCCAGCTCCCACTCCCTTCTCATCCTATCCCGAGTGCTCAGGGGCAGGGCTCCACATAACCCTCCTCTCTGCTGTATTTCAACCTCTCTCTGTCTCTACTGGCTCACTCCTCTCAGCATCTAAACCTCAGTTTCTCCCACCTTAAAAAAAAAGATATCATTTTGAATTATATATCCCCTCATTATCAAGTTTCTTGGAGAATCAATGTCTTGTTCATTTCTTTAGTCAGCCTACATGCTCTGAGTGTGTACGTCCCTGCTGGCTACTATACTGGCTGCTGTGGATACAAAAGATGAACATAGCGGGGTCCCTCTCTTCAAGGAGCTGGCGCTGGCGATGGGGTGGGGAGAGCAAGGACAAACCAGGGGCAGTGCTGACCATGGGTACCATGCTAGCAATGAGCACAGGGAGCTGAGCACTAAAGGGAGATGGGGACCCTGTGATCTGTGTATGTAGAGCAGAGAGCTTTGGGGAGCAGGGCTAGAATGGGAGGCGTTGGAGGGTGGAAAGGAACCTTGCGGACTTGGTCATGAAGGGCTTTATATGTCACATCAGGGAATCCAAACTTCATTCCGATTTGTGTTTTTAAAAAAGATTTCTCTGTTTTGTTGAAAGTTAAGGTAAGAAATCTTGGAAAGACTGGATTAAGGCGGGAGGGAGTATGGAGAGCAGGGGACGGCATCAAGAGATCCTAAGGGAATGGACTCGACAGGACTCAAACCTGCCAAATACATGGTGTGAAAAGAGGAAGCAGTTCCTGATGCCCTCTGGTTTCCAAGGAGGATCTTCAGCAAGACAGGGCCCCCCAGGGAGAATGAGCCTTCAGGAGAAGAGAGTAACTTCACTTTCTCATTCACTGCAAACTGGCTTTTCTCCCTCTCATCCCGCTGAACCTGCTCTTATGAAGGTCTCCAATAACTGCCCAAGTGACAAGTCCAAGGACAAGCCCCAGTTTTCACGTTACTTTCTGAAGACATTCTGAATGACTGGCTGTCAGGTGCCACATCATCAGTCACGTCCCAAGCCTGGTGCATCCTCTTCGCCCCCAAACACTGTGGCCCTGGGATTCCCCTTGGAGCAAGGCACCTGCCCTGTCACTACCATCCAGCCAGAACTCGGAAAGCCCCTCTGCCACTCTGATTCACCTGCCACGTCTGATTGGTTATCAGATCCTGTAGATTCTGTCTCGAAGATGCATCTTCAACCCAAATCCTGCTTCCTACTTGCAACACCACCATCTGGGTTCAGACCTTCACCGTGTCTCACCATTTCTACAACCATCGCCCCCTTCCCTTGCCTTCCTTCACTCATCCTCCACCCTCTCACTCGAACTACCTTTTTCCAATGAGAATCTGCTTCTGTGCTACCCCTAGTTGGAATCTTTGATAATTCCTTTTTTTTTTTTTTTTTTTTTAGACAGAGTCTTTCTCTGTCACCCAGGCTGGAGCGCAGTGGCGCCATCTCGGCTCACTGCACTTCTTCCAGGCTCATGTGCTGCTTCTGCCTCAGCCTCCCAAGTAGCTGGGATTATAGGCACCCACCACTTTCAATAATTCTTCAACGCTTCAAGGCCAGGCGTGGTGGCTCACGCCTATAATCCCAGCACTTTGGGAGGCCAAGGCAGGCGGATCACCTGAGGTTGGGAGTTCGAGACCGGCCTGACCAACATGGAGAAACCCCGTCTTTTCTAAAAATACAAAAAATTAGCCAGGTATGGAGATGCATGCTTGTAATCCCAGCTACTTGGGAGGCTAAGGCAGGAGAATCGCTTGAACCCAGGAGGCAGAGGTTTTGGTGAGCTGAGATCACACCATTGCACTCCAGCCTGGCCAACAAGAGCAAACTCTGTCTCAAAAAAATAAAATAAAATAAATTTTTTAAATTATTCAGAGCTTCAAAACAAAATTCAAGCAGCTTACTTAGCTCAGTTCCCAAGGCTCTTCCTAATTGACGCTCTGGCCTCATCTCGGTCCTTCCTCATACCCAGCTGTGTAGGATCCTGTCCCTCCTCTGACCTCATCACCAGCTTCTCACCTCCATGCCTCCCACTGCTGTTCTGGCCTCGGGAGTGCTTCCTTCATTTGCTCATTTAGAATCTAAGTTCTAGGTAACACCTGCTTGTCCTTCCAAAGTCAGCTCAGGTCCCAACTCCCAGGAAGGCTTCTCTGAGCCTTTATTCTGAATTAAATATCCCTCCTCTGGGCCCCTGGGTTTCTGAGGCATTCTCCCAACACAGAGCTGAGCAACAGTGCTACAGTAATTGTTTCCCAGCTGCCTCTGTCTTAAACTGGAATTTGTCCCCCACTTCTGGTACATAACAAGTCTTAAGTAATTGACCATGCAGCAGGGTTGCCAATTCATACAGGTACCATTTGATGTATAGATGAACACGCCATGATTTCATTCAGTCTATAAATAGTGGATCATTTTTATTTTTCTCTATCCCCATCCATAGGCTACTGGGAACATTTTCACGAAATGTCTGATCTGGGTTAAAGCTTAGTCCACTTGATGATTTAAATTATTTCTATTTTATTTTATTTATTTATTGAGACAGAGTTTTGTTCTTGTTGCCCAGGCTGGAGTGCAATGGATTGATCTTGGCTCACTGCAACCTCCGCCTCTCAGGTTCAAGTGATTCTCCAGCCTCAGCCTCCCAAGTAGCTGGGATTACAGGTATGCACCACCACGCCCAGTTAATTTTATATTTTTAGTAGAGATGGGGTTTCACCATGTTGGCCAGGCTGGTCTCGAACTCCTGACCTCAGGTGATCTGCCCGCCTTGGCATCCCTAAGTGTTAGGATTACAGGCATGAGCCACCACACCCGGCATCAATTATTTCTCTTTTATAATCAGTTGTATAAATCACTTGATGATTTTTACTCCTGTAATCACTTGATGATTCTAATTGCTTCTCTTGTATAATCACTCTCAGATGGCCTTGCCTCCCTCTGGCTTCTTTCCCTAAGATGGCATCTGACGTTGGGGGATGGGGTGTGTGGGTGTTTTGTCCTGTGACGATCGGGGAAGAGAGGGCCCCTGGGCTCCTGCAGGCATGAGGGCGTCTGCTCTGTGGCATCTGCTGGCCTCTTGTGTAAAGTCTCTTGTCTGTCCGATTGTTGCTTGTCATGCCTGCCTGGGAGTCTGAAGTCTATGGCTGCTGATTTCATAGTCTGCTCAGTTGCCTTGAGCAAGCAATCTTCCTCGGATCCCAGGGTTGACTGGGCCTCCCCTCACTTCCTGTTGACTGCCGATACCCTTGTATTCCCAATAGGAAAAATTAATGACTGCCATCGCAAAACACAGTTGTTGAACCTTTCATCAATGCTCCCTGAAATACCTTCTTATTCTCAGACTCTCTTCTAACTATTCACAACAGGAAACAGTTTGTCCAGCCTTACCTTCTGTGGATGATTCTGAAAACAGGTGTGAAAACTGATATGCCCTCCTCCAGAAACGCTGCTCTGTTGACCCCAGCTGAGCTTCCCTGATAGAGAAAATCCGCCCATTACCAACATGTGTGTTGCTATCAGGTCCCCACGTCCTCTGCTAAGAAACACTGAAAACTTCCTGTTCCCAGGGGAAAGGGTTTCACCTCACATTCCCAATAAAACCTAGTAAATAGAGGTGTGAGTCATTTCATGGAGTCCTCTGAAGAACACGTCAATGAATAAAGGCTCTTTTGTGAGTCATCGAGTTACACTGCTAGATGTGAACCATCGAAAGCAGTTTCCACCAAGGCGACCTGAGCGATGTGTCAAGCATTTCCTCTTCCTTCAGACCATGTGTGAGCGGAAGCTCACGGTCTGGCATGCATGGCACTGTGCTTGAACATTTGCTCTGGGGCCCTTTGCTGCCCCTTCATCCTTGGCTTCCTGCTCCAGCTGTGGGTCCAAGATGGCCTTGGCAAGGGCTCTGCAGAGAAGGTGGAGGAACGAGACCAAGAGAAATGGCAGAAATCGTGGAAAATTCTGGAATACAAAAATAAAAAATCATCATCAATGAGACAATGGCAAAAAGATAAGTGAGGCAGATGGTTGACAATTTTCCTTTTGACTCTTTCCTGGACCTCTGAGTAGGCCCAGATTAACCCCTGGCATCCCACCTCCCACGTACCCACTGTGTCACACCTGCGTGACACTTGAGGACTTTGTAGATCCATTTGGGAACCCCAAAGAGGCGAGCGTGGAGATAGCAGGGAAATGTTGACAGACCCATATGTGTGTGGGATTAGAACTCATCTTGGAACAGGCCTTGCGTTTGAATCCAGAGACTGGGTAGGTCATATCTACATGCGTCAAAATGTTTGGGGGTAGGAGGAAAGGAAACCTAAGCGGGAGGGGGTGGAGTCGGGCCAAGTGAGGGACATTGTTCAAGATAGGCAGAGAATTGTACTTGAAGAAGTGCCTCAGAGCTCTGGATGCAGGGTGAGAAGGCCAGCATGGCCAGTGTCTCAAAGCCGTTTGTCCATCCAGAGGACGCAAGGCCAGCATCATTTGCCCAGAGCCCCACGCTCAGAAGAGCCCATGCTGGGTTCAATACTCTCAACTGTGTTGAAATTCTTCATTTTTGAACAGGGGCTTGCCATTTTCATTTTGCATTGGGTTCCACAAATAATATAGCCAGTCCTGGATGCAGGTCCTTAGGACCTTGTCTGCAGATGCCAGATGAACAGCCTGGGATTCGTGATAGACTGGCCTCCCAGCTGCCTGTGAGCAAGGAAAGAGAAATTTTGGGCTACTACCATTCAAGGAACTTCAAGTCATACATATTCAATGAGAAAGATGCTTGAGAAGCATGCCTCTTCAGTTTCATACCATGTCGAGGGCTTTGGCAGTGGAGGGAGACTGTGCTGACAGCAGAAGCCGTCTTCAGCCTCCATTTGGATGGGCTCATTTTAAAGAACTCCAGTTAGTACGTCCTTTGCAGAAAAGCCCCCTAAAGCAATAGTAGCAAGATTGCTTTGAAGTGTTTAGTTTTATGTACTTAGTATTAATAAATATAAAAGCATGTATCTGTGCTCGACTTTTTTTCCTTTGGTTATTAATTTTTAGTCTCTTGATGGCATGAAATCGATTGTCAGGAATTTGTTCTTTTCCACCTCCTGCCATTTCTCTTGCTCTTCTTCCTCCACCTTCTCTGCGGAGCCCTTGTCAAGGCCATCGTGGACCCACATGCTGACACATGTTCTTATGACCACAAGAAACAAGGACATAATGGCTTGAATTGCAACATGGACAATTAAGGCATTCACATAATTGGAATTTTCAAAATAGTTCGATATAGATGTAACAAAACTCCCAAAAACTCACCAATTTCCTCGTACCTTCAATGTCTCTCTCTCTCTCTCTCTCTCTCTCTCTCTCACACACACACACACACACACACACACACACTCCCATTAAACCAAGCAGGTATATATATATATTTTTTCTTACAAAGCATTGTCTAATTCAGGCGTCCCCAAACTTTTTACACAGGGGGCCAGTTCACTGTCCCTCAGACCCTTGGAGGGCCGCCACATACTGTGCTCCTCTCACTGACCACCAATGAAAGAGGTGCCCCTTCCTGAAGTGCGGTGGGGGGGTGGGGGGTTGGATAAATGGCTTCAGGGGGCTGCATTCGGGCTGTAGTTTGGGGATGCCTGGTCTAATTAGACAAAGGGCACAACTCTTTTCCCTATACAAGTGAAACCGACTTCTCTGTCATATCCTCAATGCCTAGTACGGTGTTAAATCAACATATGTTGCATAAATGAATAAAAAGTGCTGTGGCTCATGCCTGTAATCCCAGCACTTTGGGAGGCCGAGGCGGGTGGATCACGAGGTCAAGAGATCGAGACCATCCTGCTCAACATGGTGAAACCACGTATTTACTTAAAAAAAAAAAATTAGCTGGGCATGGCAGTGGGTGCCTGTAATCCCAGCTACTCAGGAGGCTGGGGCAGGAGAATTGCCTGAACCCAGGGGGCGGAGGTTGCGGTGAACTGAGATCGCATCATTGCACTCCAGCCTGGGTAACAAGAGTGAAACTCCGTCTCAAAAAAAAAAAAGAAAAAGAAAAGAAAGAAAGAAAAGAAAAAGAAAAGTGCTTAACTGAAAATGCAGGAAAATCACTTGAACCCAGGAGGCAGAGGTTCAAGCGGAGGTTGCAGTGAGCCGGAATTGCACCACTGCACTCCAGCCTGGGTGACAGAGAGAGATTCTGTCTCAAAAGAAAAAAAAAAAAGATGGAACCCTTAACGTGGAGGAACTTGAGGTGATGACAGGTGAAGAGGAAAAGCTGACGTGGAGGAAGGCCACTGCAGAGCAGGGAGGGAAGACAGCAGTCTCGGTAGCCATACAGGAACTGTCCCCAAGAAGAGAAAGAATGTCACGAATGCAACGTGCGAAGGAGAGCAGCGCTGAAGGATCCTGGAGTTTCCTATCCCTTGATTCCCGTAGAATGAGTCCAGCTGAGGAGAGCGGAGAAAGAACTCTTGGGTGGCAAAACCGAGGGATCTGCCCTTTTTGCTGGAAAAGGAGGGAATGGCCAGTCAAGGGCACAAGAAAGCCAGGCAGAAATGACTTTGCCTCCTTGGTGTCCAGAGGATTTGAGAGAAGGCTCCAGTTTTGTCAGAGACAGAGCAAGGTTCAACCTGGGGGAGATGAGGGGGGGGATTAGGGAGGACCCAGCTGCTGGATGGAGCAGCGCAGTGGTGCTGATGGAAGAGGACTGTCGGTGGCAATCTCTGTATTTCTGATGCATTAGCAAAGCCTGAGTGCCAGCCATGTCATACAGGCCTCTTCGGGTCACCAGTAAGAGAAGCCAGCTCCAATTAGCAGGAGCAGTGCCAACCCACTGGCTCCTGAAAGCTCCAAGAGACACTATCAGGCCTTGGCTTCTCTCTCTTTCTCTCAGTTCTGGTTCCTCATACACTGGCTTCAGTGTCGGGCCGCTGCTCTCTGCAGAGTGGCCTGTGATGGTCTCAGGACATTCCTTAGCGCAGCAACCCCAGAGGGACAACAGAGCAGCCCTGTCACTCCAGAAGAAGCTCTAGGAATAAGACTTGGGATAAGGTTGATCTTGGGCCAGTCATCACGGGACAGGATATGTTCACTAGGCTGAGTGGAGCACACTCTGTCTTGGAGCTGGGGAAGGAGGGAGCAGGGCCAGGAGGAGCAAAAGGAAAAGGTGTCTGTCCCTGATGGCGAGGAGGTGGTGCTGAAATGAATCAGAGACATGATTCCAAAGGGATTTATTTGAGTCTATTCTATGACGATACCATAATCCCTTCTGGTATGGTTTGTATGCCTGTACTAAAAGTTAACTCCAGAGGGGTCACAATCCCTTGTAGTCCATGCTCTTGCTCAAAACACCCACCCCTCTGCCCCCAGAGGACAAAGATCTAAATCCTCATCCTGACTTACCAGGTCCTGCTGCACTCCAGCCTCACCCTGGACCATACGCCCTGCTACACTCAGCATGCCAGCAACTTGGGCCTCCTTTCAGCCCCTCCAAATGTACCATGCTCCCTATGACCACGGGACCTTTGCACAGGACCTCTTTCTCGCCTACCATCTCTCCTCCATCTCCACCTACTTAATTCCTCATCTTTCTTTATATTCAGCCCAGTCGTCACCTCCTCAAGTGACCTCCCTCTTACAGCCCCGGTATCAGGCATCATTGTTGTCATTTCCCATTCGTTTTTGTAGTTCTTAAATTCTGTCTACCTGTACCGCTAGACCATACGGCCCATGGCCACAGAAACTGTGATTTTTCTTTTCTTTTCACCATTAAGTTGCTTGCATGGTTCCTGGAATTTAAATATTTATCGAATGAATAAATGAACGAAGATGTTTACAATCTAAGTGAGACACAGTGACTCAAACACAATGGCTGTGCACATCATAAGCATTTAATTTCAGGGGCGATTTCAAAATATTTAATAACCTGTGTGGAGCAATCAGCAGCCAATCGGAACAGGCACCGGTACGGCCATCCTCATATGGGTCAGCAGATCAGCCCTGAAATAACTGACGTGTGAACGTGCTTTGAAGCCTCAACAGGTGATAAAACGTAACATACTTTGGTGGTTACACAACAACTCAGAAATGCAAAAACTGCATAGCTTCATTTTTAAAAGAACTGAATTTAATTTTGTTTCTTGAGCCCCCATTCTGTTGCTTAGTCACGTCAAAGCAAATACAGGCAGGATTTTCTCTGTTGATTCGGACATCTCCCTCCCGGCTCATGTCCCGGGGGTTGCGTCTGAGTTCTAGGGTGCTAATATAGTGCCACCTGTTCAAAGGATCAGGTCCCTGGTTGTCCTCGTATACCCAGGCTGGCATCTGCCAAGATGTTCCCTCTTCTACTGGGTCTCTGGACATTGCCATTGCCCACCTGGGCATTGGCTGAGATGGACACATTTCTTGTGTTTCACGGGGGTGGGTCAGGCAGTGGTCGTTGGCCCTCCTTTACAGTTGCCTGGCCCTCTCTGTTATCTGCTTGTCTTTTTCAGAGAAGGAGAGACAGTAAATTTTTGGATGCCCCACACTAAGGACCCAGGAGATTTGGCGGGCTGTCTCAGCCCTTCCCTGTGTGGACTGGCCAAGCTGCATGCTCACCTGCCTGTAGCTGGGCCTCGCAAGCATGACACAGCCTTGCCAACGAGCCAGGCTCCTGGAGACAGAAGCACAGCTCTCCTCTACAGCCCATCAACCCACCCAGGGGCTCCACCACACCCTGCATCCCTGCAGGGTCTTCCCTGCCTGCCCCATGGTCTGGGTTACTTCATTGGAGAGCAAAACCTCATTCTCACCTGATCATTCCTTCTTCTAACTGTGTCATTTATGACGCCAGCTCTATGTCCTAAGTCCTTCAAGGCATTGTTTTTAGAGACAAACTTTTTCATTTAAACTCTTATCTCTGCTGTGAGACCCAAAGCCTACCTGGAAATCCAAACCCGAGTGTGGCTTTATTTCATTCTCTCTGCATTTGCGCTCTAAGCTCTCAGCCTTGAGGATAGTAAAAATAGAGCCCCATGCTGCTGTCTCACTGCACTGGGGGTGGCAGAAAACACCAGAGGAAATGAAGACAAAACCATTTAATCAGGTTATACCTCTTTATGATTATTACATTATTATTATTATTACCTTGATAACAACATGCTGAATGAATATATAGAAAATGTTAAAAAGAAGGCATTTGGGCCAGGCACAGTGGCTCATGTCTATAACCCCAACATTTTGGGAGGTCAACGTAGGAGGGTGGCATGAGGCCATGAGCTCGAGACCAGCCTGGGCAATACAACTGGACCCCATCTCCATAAAAAGAAAAATTAAAAAATAAGCTAGGTGTGGTGGTGCAGGCCTGTAGTCTCAGCTACTCAGGAGGCTGAGATGGGAGGATCACTTGAGCCCAAGAGATCAAGGTTATAGTGAGCCATGATAATACCACCACACTCCAACCTGGGCAACAGAGTGACACCCTATCTCAAAAAAAAAAAAAAAAAAAAAAAATAAGAAGAAGAAGAAGAAGAAGAAGAAGAAGAAGAAGAAGAAGAAGAAGAAGAAGTAGAAGAAGAAGAAGAAGAAGAAATTTAAATTAGTAGATGAAAGGTTAGGCGTGCATTATTAAAAAATTAAATTTTACTACTTCTGTATTGAATGTAAGTCTCCACATACATTTTCTCACTTAATGTCCTTCAGTTTCTTTCTTTTCTTTTTTAGATGGAGTCTTACTCTGTCACCCAGGCTGGAGTGCAGAGGCACGATATCAGCTCACTGCAACCTCTGCCTCCCGAGTTCAAGTGATCTTCCTGCCTCAGCCTCCTGAGTAGCTGGGATTACAGGCACGTGCCACCATGCCCAGTTAATTTTTGTATTTTTAGTAGAGACAGGGTTTCACCATGTTGGTCAGGCTGGTCTGGAACTCCTGACCTCGTGATCTGCCTGCCTCAGCTTCCCAGTGCTGGGATTACAGGCCTGAGGCACCGCGACCAGTCTTCAATTTCTTTTTAAATGCGATGATTTTAGATGAGAAAAGTGAAACCCACACAAGACTGATGACCAGCTTGCGTAATCCTGTCGGTAAGGGAGAGGATAGTAACAAAGACCTGGATACCCTGGCCTCCCATTCAGAGTTCTTCCCATGGCAGTCCAAAACTGGAAGGGGCAGGAGAAAAGACGAGTTGATGTTGAAGTATATAACACTGGGGCTATTCTGTTGGCATGGCTGGGCTGCTTCATCAGAGGAGCAGGGTCAACAGTGTGATATTTTTGTATTTTGGCTATAGGGCCGCTTGCATTTGTCTGGGTTCTTTGTGACATTTAGCAATGCCTTCTCATTAGCAGAGTTTGGTCTACAATTGAGCCATGTTTGCACTCCAATTCACATCAAAATGAAGCCTTCTGGATGGGAAAGCATGGACACTGTAGATGAACGGGCTGGGCGGCCAGACTCCCAGAGAGAGCCTGGAGCTGCCAACCGCCACTGTGCCGGCCAACACCAATCAACCACGCTTGGAAGGCAAGTCCTCCCAGCTGTGGGTCCAGAAGGAAATGCAAGATCTACCTCAGTTTTAAACTTAGCATCCCTGATTGTCTACTAAAATTAGCTGTTTCTGTGATCTTTAGATTTGCCCAGAATTCAGGCATCTTCTGACAAGCTGGGTCTCTGCGGGCAGAGGGGAGATGGGATGCAGGGAGGACACAGAAGTCTTTCTTTCTGAAACTTGACCCTGTGGTGGGGCAGTGAGAGGTGCTTAGGGTTGCTTCAGCCCCACACTGGTGTAGCCCCAAGCCCTTCTGCCAACCCCAGGACAACCCTAATCACCTTCCAGTCCTGTTCAAAGATCAGAGTGTGCCTTCGAGCAGGCCAGATCTCAAAGGAGAGTAGACCCAGTGGGCTGTTTAGTTGAAATCTGCCAGCCCTAGTCAGAACTGATATGAAATAGGTCCACACAAGTTGGGTAACCCAGCTGGGAGTGTGACTGAAGATAGCAGGATGGTGGCTCCTAGGCTGGGATGGGGTGCGCTGCCCCAGGAAAGGGAAGAATGCGTTTCCCTGGAGGTTAGGTGATTTGATCAAGAAAGCTTTAAACTGGCTGTAGAGGAGGGAGAAGAATGCTCAGAAAAAAAACTTGTGAAACCGGTTAGTGTAGAGGGCGCAGGAGTGACCTGAGAGCACAGGAGGGACCTAGAGTTTCCCTGGAAAGGAGCCCAGAACCACGCCTTAGAGCCTCAGCGGATGCCCTGCTGGCACCCAGAGCAAAGGGAAGAAACAAAATGGATTCAAGGCCATGAATCCATGGCCTTGGACGGGACAGTCACTCTAATGTCATGGGCATCACTGCAACTGTAGCAGCGCCTCATGGCACACTGGAAGAATTGGGGTCCAGCTCAATGGACCGTGGGAGGGGCTGACCAGTGCTCAAGACAAGAGCCCCCATCATGGGCACCTCGAATGCAGCTGGCTGTATCCGCCTCTCCCCGTTCTCCTTACACTCCGTCTTGGGAATAGCACCAACACACCCTCAGCCACTACGCCAGAAATCAGACCTTTCCTTTCCTCTTTGTCCCCAGAGCTGGTCAGTCACTGTGACCCACCGGTGTCTCTTTAATTTCTGTCTTCTACATCCCCATGGTCATCTTTTGCCTGGCCACCGCCCTGGCCTCCCAGCTGGCCGTCCTATCCCCAGCTTTCTATACTATCAATGGGGAAGCAAAATTGATCATGTCATTCCCTGCTTATAAAATCCTTCAAGAGCTCCTCATTGCCATCAGGGTGAAATATTAATGGCCTTGGCATGGCATTCAAGACTTTTCACAGCTCCATCCCTGCCCATTCTCCCAGCCTCATTTCTTCTCCGTTGGCTGCAGAAGCTCTGTGCTTCAGCCATTCTGAACCGTATACAGGTCACCCAGACATCCGAGCCCACCACGCCTTCTCCTGCCGCTGCGTTTGCTACTCCCCCTGCCTACAGGTCTTCCTACACACAGCCCCTGCACATTCTCAAACGCCTAGTGGTCCTCCAGGACTCAGTGCATACACTACTTTCTCAGGGAGAGGTCGCTGACCCATCTCCCGCTCCTCACCTTGCGTAGAAAGCCCTCCTCTGGGCTTCCTAGCCTCCTGGTTTGCCTCCATGGGCACTCACACATTCTCCACAGACCCCTGGCCCCGGATGGCCTTTGTGGCTATAAGAATGCTGGCAGAGGCCCTGCTTTTCCCGAGTCATGTTTTCAGTGCAGATGCTCCTGGTAGAAACTCAGTTCCACCTGCTGACCATTTCTCACAGAAAGACAAATGCTTTCTCCTCCCCAGGTGTTGTCACCGGTGACAAGGCCAGTGGTGGCAGGTACTTGGCTTTTGGGTGGGCTCCTCAGTAGCTGGCGGCCAGTAGAGCTTCCAGGATAGGAGTGAGTCAGCCAGACCTCCCCCGCCATCATGGGCAGCCGCAGACCATGCAGATCCTCCCTCCCAGGGGAAAAGCCTGGTCTGGGAAACCTCCACCGGACCTGCCAAGTTTCATCTCCTCAGTCACTGATATCATAAGCCATAATCATCATCATAAACCATCACTGACCATCATAAGCCATTGTAAGCCACTGCTTCCCAGGAGTGAGCAGGGGGACAGAAAGAAGCTGGACAGCCTCCTCCACTTTCTTTCTGGGAGTGGTGTGGACAGTCCTTCTCATCTGTGGAACTATCAGAAGTGGGAAATAATATGTCCATCACCCTAGCACCCATGGCCTAGCTTCCCGCCTCCCCTTAATCTCTTTATTGCTGGGGGTTCATCGCAGTGCCTAGCATATAGTAGTTGCTTAATAAGTGTTTGCTGAATAATGGAATACTTGAACATCCAGCTGCTTATGCAGCAACGTGGTTAAGAATATGGGGATTCTGAAATCGGGCAGCCTGGTTTCGAGGTCAGCTTCCATCCTTTACTGTGTGACCTGAGAAAACTGCTTAACCTCCCTGTGATTTATTTATCTGAAAAATGATGATAATAACAGTACCTGTTTTCTAGGGTTGTGAGAATTAAGCGATTTAATATACGTAAACCAATTAGACACGTCCTTGGCATATAGTAGATGCCCAGTTAGTGACAGTCTCTTGGAAGAAGCATTGCAGATAGGATCCAACTTGTTCCCAAAGCCAGGCAGTCCAAGAAGAAGTTTTCTCTGTAAAAGGGAGAAAGAAATTTGATTAACTACACATGCGTAGAACCCTAGCCGAATAGCAAATGCATCACATTACCCTTAGTGGCTGTTCTTTTAGGTATTCCAGGAAGACTCCACGCTCAGTTAAATGGCCTGTGTTCAGCAATCTCCCTGGGACGGTTGACAAATGAATATATTAATATGTATTTGTAAAACTATTTTTTAAAGAGCAAACCATATTAAGGTAAAATGCCAAAATAGTAGGACTATTCTCGTTCGAAAAATAAAATTTAGAATTTGCAATTTGAAACAAGGAATCATCTTGGTTGCAAAGTCATCTCAAGAGAAAAATAAGTGGATTGGATAACTGTGGGTGAAATATGGTATTTTTCTCTTAAAATAATATAGCGGAATCCCAGTCAGGGCCTAATCTGTACCCGCTCTGAGATTTATTCACATTTGGCAATGGTGGAGAAACAGGGGAGCCCAAATAGGATATATTTATCTTGGCTTGTGTATCGGTCCATTTCACGCTGCAGATACAGACATACCTGAGACTGGGTAATTTATAAAGAAAAAGAGGCTTAATGGGCTCAAAGTTCCACGTGGTTGGGGAGACCTCACAATCATGGCAGACGGCGAAAGGCATGTCTTACACGGTGGCAGGCAAGAGAGAATGAGAGCCAAGGAAGAGGGCAAACTCCTTATAAAACCATCAGATCTCATGAGATTTACTCACTACCATGAGAACAGTATGGGGAAAACTGTCTCCACGATTCAATTATCTCCCACCAGGTCTCTTCCACACCACATGGGAATTATGGGAGCTACAATTCAAGATGAGATTTGGGTGGAGACACAGCCAAACCACATCAGTTTGGTTTGGGTTTTTTATTTTTGAAATTTACATTTTTTAATTGGCAAATAATAATTGTGTATATTTATAGGACACCATGTGGTGTTTTGATCTCTGTAAACATTGTAATAAGGGGATATGTTTTAATAAGGGGGAGAAATTAGAGTATCCTGCTAGGGACAACTCACCCTAAAGAGAGGGAGCTCCTTTGTACAGGGCTGGCCAGAAATCAACGTGTTCACATCAGTGGTAGCGTGGGGATGGCTCATGCCGTGGGTCAGACAACCCTTAGTCCCTGCACATGAGGCCTCAGCCTGATTTGTCGTAAGGGGGCTGCCATCAATGAGAAAATATAAGTTAGAGGAAAGACACAAGCTTGGTGCAAGGCATCTACAGCCTTGACACCCACATCCCAGACAACAATCAGACACAGTGTATTTACAGCCAGTTCCAGCAGCCTTGATAAAGGCACCAGAGGGTATTGGCCACCACAGAGGGAGTTTGGGCAGGCTCTGCTCAGAAGACATGGTGCTCCAGAAATCACAAGTGGCACAAGAGCAGAGTGGAAGCCACACAACTCCAAGAGGACAAGTTCCTAGAGGATGCAAGAGGCAGCCCTTATAGGGATTCTCAGAACTATTTGGAAGAACTTGAGGGATGCCCGAGGAAGCTGGAATTCCCTCCAGAGAAAGCAGAACTGCTATATTTTTATATTCCAAAGGGTTTTATACAGAGAGCCACCCTATTTTTCCTCGAGATAGTATGGCCTGGGGAATACAAGTGTCAATAATGTCAGCCAAATGGAGCTTTGCCCAGCAGTCAGAAGACCTTAGAACATGGAAATTCTGGGTTAGGCTCCGCCATGTGAGGCTTTCCACCCAAATCAATGTTAGAAACTGCAACGAATACCAGCTGCCAGATTTCCAACTCTTTCTCCTCTCCAAATTCCCTATTTCTAAGCAGATACCTCACCTTTTGCCTGAATGTCTTTGGACAGAAACATTCAGTAATCATCAAGGTGATGACATGAGATTAGAACATTCCAGACACAAATCAATGTACATGATGCTTAAAATCCTTGGACTTGAAATGAGGGAGAGGCTGGCAGGCCTGTTTGCTGGCCTTGAATACGTTGTTACCTGGTCTTTTATCCAAGAATCTGTGCTTTATACAAATCAAAAACAACCCAGTTAGAAAATGGGCAAAGGACATCAATAGACATCTCTCCAAAGAAAATACACAAATGGCCAAAAAGCACATGAAAAGATGCTGCACATCACCAACCAGGGAAACATGAACCAAAGCCACAATGAGGTACCACGTCACAACAGATGGGTGGGTAGACACAGTGTGCGCTATCCCTACAATGCAACATCATTCTGCTATAAATGGAAGACAACCCTGACACTGCCACACACAGACGGATCTTGAAGATGTTATGCTAAGTGAAATAAGCCAGATGCCAAAGGACAAATATCTTACCATTCCACTTATGTGAGGAATCTAGAGTAGTCAAATTCATAGACACAGAATGTAGTGTTGGTGGCCAGGGGCTGGGGGAGGCGAGAATGGGGAATGACTGCTTAAAAAGTTTCAGTTTTGCAAGATTAAAAAATTCTGGAGATAGATGGTGGTGATGGTTGCATGAGAGTGTAAAGGTGCGTAATCCCACTGAACTGTACACTTGAAAATAATTAAAATGACCGGACATGGTGGGAGGCCGAAGCAGGTGGATCACTTGAGGTCAGGAGTTCGAGACCAGCTTGGCCAACATGGTGAAACTCTGCCTCTATAAAAAATACAAAAATTAGCTGGACGTGGTGGCAGGCACCTGTAATCCCAGCTACTTTGGAGGCTGAGGCAGGAGAATAGCTTGAACCCAGGAGGCAGAGGTTGTAGTGAGCTGAGGTTGTGCCATTGCACTCCAGCCTGGGCAACAAGAGCAAAACTCTTGTTTCCCAGAAAAATTTAAAAAAGAAAATAATTAAAATGGTATATTTTGCGTTACATTTCTTTTATCACAATTTGTAAAAAGAAAAATCTATATGTATATACACATCCTTGTAGGCATGTATATACATATATACATATGTAAAAATATGTAACACAAACATAGATATGTATATATATGTAAATATATACACACATACATATATGTGTATACATGTATTTTATACATGAGATTTTTAATATTCTTAGAGAATGTCCTCTCTGCTATTTTGATATTGAAATGTTCTTTCTTTCATGAAATAATCACGATAGTCAATGGTAATTGTTGTTTTTAATGTCTTCATAAGCCAAAATATATATTGGCCTCCCAAGCGCTTTTTGAAATGTTGCTGGCCTGTGACATCAATGGCCTGGGAAGACTCGATTGCTGGGCTGGGCCTCCGGGAGTCTCCCAGCCATGATGCTGTTAGTTGAGGACGGTGATTCTCAACTTTGGCTGCACACAGGCATCACCCATGGAGCTTTTAAAAGACTGCCACCTTGGCCCAACCCCAAGGATTCTAATGTCATGGGTCCGGGTGTCAGGACTTTAAAAGCTGGCCAAGGAGAGGTGAGTGAGCTGGCGAGAGGAGCCAGACGGTGACCATGTATTTACCTTGTTGGGTTCTCCTAATCAAGTGCAAACTCCTCCTTTTTTATGACTCCTAGAGTGGAAAATGGACCAAAGAAAAACAAACAGGAGTGGGAGAGGTCAGGGAATGAAAAGAGAGAGCAGCAAAACATTTGTTTTAGAATCGATTTGCTTTTTAAACTGTATCTTATCAACCATCTTTTGTCTCTATGCCAGGTAGGCTTTAGAACCCCTCATTCTGTTTGAGAAAATCTCATTCTTTTCCTTATTACATTTGTAAATAATTTTTCATAGAAGCAGTAAAACAACACGAGACAGTCTCTCAAAATATGCCAAAGGGTCTTTGGTATTTCTCTTCATGCCGTGATTATGACATCATCTAAAATGTTTGGTTACCCAGAAATATACTTCCTCTGCTTTTAAAATTCCTTGCATATTAAAATACATTTCTAATTATGTTCAAATAAAACCAGATGTTTTAGACGCTTTAAAACCTCTTCCTGCGTTTTATTTAGAATATTTTAGGAGGGGTGGCATTCAGCTCACTCTTTCTCTACTCTTTCTGTATATGCCCAAAGATTTCATATTCTCAAATATTTTTCCCAGGAATTTAGAAATCTGATTCCAAGAGAAAATTGTGTATACCAAGTGACCTTTCACAAGGCCTAACTCTGAGTATTAAGAAAAGGAAAGGGTTAGTTCTGTGGGTAGTGGTATTTCTGGAGTTTTCTGTAACATCTTTAGAATTAGAAAATAGCTTTCTAGTTGATACCCCCTTGCGTCTGTCAAACCTCTGCTTTCCCCTTTCTTATAAATGGAACAAGCGTTCTTTGTTGTAACATTCACCTTAACTCCAGCTGTATCTTGCCTCAAGCATGCTTGCTGCTCATATATTAGGGAACTGCAAAATAATACGGGAACAATTAGCCTTTTTAATTTTTTTGTTTTGTTTTGTTTTGTTTTGGCACAGAGTTTCTCTCTGTCACCCAGGCTGGAGTACAGTGGCATGAGCAGAGCTCACTGCAACCTCGAACTCCTGGGCTCAAGGAATCCTCCTGCCTCAGCCTCCTAAATAGCAAGAACCACAGGCATATATCACCACACTGGCCTAAATTTTTAACATTTTTGTGGAGACACAGGTCTCCCCAGTGTGGTTTTGAACTCCTGGTCTCAAGTGATCCTCTCACCTTGCTGGAAGGACAGGCAAGAGCCACTGTCCCTGGACCAGTTACCCTTAACTTGGAATATAAATGTTCTTTTCCTCCTGGGATCTTGCCAGTAGGAAGGAACCACTAATAGTTGAAGATTATATATTAGCCTAGATTTGTTTAAGTCTTTACTGTGTTGTGAACTATACTGAGTGTGAGCTTTTCACTCTCCATAGGGGCAATTGCTGGGGTCTGGTTGTGAAGGGGTGTCCACCTAAGGTAGGACCAATAGAAACCAAGGTTTCCTGGGTTTTCAAAGGTCAAGACCAGTGTTGTCTTTCTTGTCGCCAACTAAGGTTGCTGAAAAGAAGTGGGCAGGGCCTGGGAGGGGGCAGGAGACTGACTTCTGCCAAACCAGTTCACCCGCCCAGAGGTGGCTTTGCAGCAGGCAGGTTCTGGAGAAGACACCCTTAGTTTGGTCTTTTTCCTTCACTCACACGAGGCTCATGCTTAGAAAGGTACAGGACACTTGAGACTATCGGCCTCTCTAGCTGGTGCGCAGGATGGAATGAAATGTTCGTCTCACACTGCTTTTCTCATAAAACATACCAGTTCAAAGGAAAAGGTCAGCCCCCAGTGGCATCTTCCACCCACCTCATCTTTCCCTTCCCCTCCTGCTGTAACTGGGATATGCCATCCCTCTAAGGTTTTCTTCCTCTTGTAGACCCAGCGAACTCACACTCCACCCTTGAGACCCAGGGCAAATATCATCGGTTCTTCCCCGTAGCCTTCCCAGCTCCCACACTCAGCTAGCTGTTTGCCACATCCCCACACCATTTGGGCCCATCTTTCTTTAGATTTCATTGTCTTGTAATGTGATTTTACAATTTATTTTATTTTATTTTTTTGAGACTGAGTCTCGCTTATCACCCAAGCTGGAGTGCAGTGGCACAGTCTCAGCTCACTGCAGCTTCCACCTCCTGGGTTCAAGCAATTCTCCTGCCTCAGCCTCCTGAGTAGCTGGGATTACAGTGGGGCAAATTTGGGCCAAATTTTGTATTTTTCGTAGAGATGGGGTTTCACCATGTTGGCCAGGGTGGTCTTGAACTCCTGACCTCAAGTGATCTTCCTGCTTCAGCCTCCCAAAGTGCTGGGATTACAAGTATGAGCCACCACATCCCGTCCTTGTGGTGTAAGTTTTGGTTCATGGCTATGAAGCTTACTAGCCTATGGTCCCTCAAGGATGAGGAGAGAGCCTTTTCTTTGTGTTCCCTGGGCCAAGTGCGATGGATTGACTCCTCGGAAGGGCTTGACATGGTGGAGTCACAACATATATTTGCTCAGAGTACTGAGAGAGAGGGGGATGGCGGGGAGAGACAGAGTTCTGGTGATTCTGCCTCTCCCTGTGTGACCTCCTGAGGTGAGAAAGGAGAAACCCAAAGCTGCTGGCTGGTACCTGCTATGGCCCTCCAATCTCCAATGACGTGAGTGGCTCTACCTCACAGATCCCAGACACAAGTCAGCTGCCTCACCTGGCATCAAGATTAGCCTGGGCAACACAGTTAGACCCTCGAGTCTCTAAAAAAAAATTTTTTTTAATTAGCCAGGCATGGTGTCACGTACCTGTATTTCCAGCTACTTGAGAGGCTGAGGTGGGAGGATCACTTGAGCCCAGAAGTTTGAGGCTGCAGTGAGCTGTGATCATGCCACTGCACTCCAGTCTAGGTGACAGAGTGTAATCCTGTCCCTTAGGAAAAATAGTGTAACTATTTGTAATAATATAAAAATTCATAACATTTGTACAAAGTTCTTTTCTCCTCTGCTTTATTAGCTCATAGCCAACCCCTCCAATCCCAGAGGCAAACGGGCTATTAGAGAAAATAGAGTACTATAATAGGCATCTTCAAAGATTTTCTAGTGTAATTTTGACCATATACCAGCTTGGTATATGCTCATTTGGGAACCCAAGCGCCCTGCAAGCAGTTAGGAATGAAAGGCTCATTCCCTTTTTAGATCCCATGAGCTGGCGGGAGGTAGGAGCAGGGGATCGAACTAAGGAAACATTACTGCCCTCTTTCTCTAGAGAGAAAACAACAGAAAAGACAACAATATTTTCTAAAGACATGGTTTATTTAAAACACAGAACACTGGACCATAGGTATTTTATCAGATGTGGGAGAGGGTGACACTCATTAAAGTAATCCGAACACACCTGGCCACCTCCTAGCAGGAGGTCATCAATCTTTTTTTTTTTTAATTAAAAAAGGACTAAACTTTATTGACAAACTGCTGCAGACATTTTGACATAAGTTTAAGCTACCTATTTAGGCAGATTACACATGTAGCATTTAATCTTCCGAGAACAAAATGGGAGGACGGTGCAAATCCAATTAGTGGACTGACCGATGAGTTAGAACAACCAGCTGCTCTTGTTAGCAGGTTTAAGATATGCCTCCGAGATCGACCACTTCCATCTTCTGAAACATGCTAACGTAAGAATGTTAGGGATGGTGCCAGGCCGTTTACTCTCAAATCAGGAGTTTACCAAAATATGTGTGTACAAACAAACATGTGTCCTGGGACAGGCACAGTTTTCTTTTCTTCATTTGTTCTTCCATTCAACCAAAGTTTGCTGAACACCTAATAATTTTCCTTGATTAGCCTTGTGTATGCAGGTGTAAACAAGTCTAATGTAGTTCCTGATCTTGGAGCTCAATAGCCTGGAGGGGAGACCAGCCTTAAACAGGCGATTAAATACTATTAGGAGAAAGACTGGGTGTTATACAAGAATCACAATGAACTGACTTTCTCTCACAGAGCCTCAGTTTCTTTTATACTATTTATATTTTATAGTATTTTATACTACTTTTATCCTATTTATATTTTATGCTTTCTTTGTATTATTTATATTTTAAATTATACTATATTTGTATTCACCTTGCAGAGTTTTTTGGTAAAGCTTAGGAGATGTAAGATGTTTAACAGCTGCCAAAGAATTGTACTATTTTTTGAGTCAAATTTCCATCTGTGACCTAGTCACAGATGGACAGACTAAGAAAATAGTGTAACTACTTGGGAAGGCGAGGTGGGGGGATCACTTCAGGCCAGGAGTTTGAGACTAGCCTGGGCAACATAGTGAGACCCCCCATCTCTAAGAATTTTTTTTTTTAAATTAGCCAGACATGGTGTCATGTACCTGTATTCCCAGCTACTTGGGAGGCTGAGGTGGGAGGATCACTTGAGCCCAGAAATTCAAGCCTGCAGTGAGCTGTGATCATGCCACTGTACTCCTGTCTGGGTGACAGGGCGTAATCCTGTCCCTTAAAAATAACAGTGTAAATATTTGTAATAATATAAAAATTCGTAACATTTGTACAAACTTTCTTTTCTCCTCTGCTTTGTTAGGTAATTGGAACCAGCCCATGGAAAATTATCTGTGAAGACTTCGTTTTCCGTTCCTATGCTGCAGGTGTAATGATTCGTCCCGAGAGCAGAATGAAGGCTCCTGACTCCATGGGGCCGCCTTTCACGGTGCGGCACGGGCACACCGCCTTATGGGTGATCACGCTGAAAAGGAAGGCGCTGCCTCCAGGTCAAGATGGTGCTGTCGTTTTGGAGGGCGGTATTAATTACCGCCAAATACGTCCATTTAAGACAGCAGAGCTGCCTGGCTGCCGGTTTCGCTTTCTGGCATATGCAGATCCTGAAAATATCAAGTGTTCCCATCTCCCAACTACCTAATTCCATGACTGCTGCGAACTTCAGTGGGGGGAGAGAGGGGTGCAGTATCCTTTGCTGTATTTGCCAGTGGATTTTTCCGGTCTGTCCGCAGAGCACCCTGAATAACTGAAACTTTGGTAGTTCATTTCCAATCATCTCAGCCACCTTCGAGGTCCAGGAGAACTTTCTAGAAAAAAATTGTGTATTTGAACAGGGCCTAACTCCCAGTCCTTCAGAGTTTTAGTAGAGATGACGTCGCAAATCATGGGGATGGAGGTTTTCTTCTGGTGAGCCTAGCCCTGACAGGAGAGCCCTTTTCAGTTCCAGCTTGGATGTGGTGAGCATGTCATATTTCCAGGTCCCCAGTTTAACGAGGTGTGGGCAGGGGGTGCCTAAAATTTTCCCTCCTACTCCTCCAGGCCACCAAATCCCAACCTGAGGTTCTCCTGGGTTAGATTTGTCCTCAGGGCAAAAGCAGCTTCAGGACTCTGACATCTGGTTTCCTCTTCTCTAGTGAATTTATTTCTATTGTATCTGAGCTTTCAAGACTTTTCAAAAAAATGCAGGCCGGGCCAGGTGGCTCACGCCTGGAATCCCAGCACTTTGGGAGGCCAAGGCGGGCAGATCATGAGGTCAGGAGATCCAGACCATCCTGGCCAACATGGTGAAACCCTGTCTCTACTAAAAAAAAAAAAAAAAAAAAAAAAAAAATTAGCTGGGCGTGGTGGTGCATGCCTATAATCCCAAGCTACTTGGGAGGCTGCGGGAGGAGAATCACTTGAACCAGGGAGTTGGAGGTTGCAGTGAGCTGAGATCACACCACTGCACTCCACCCTGGGGACAGAGGGAGACTCTGTCTCAAAGAAAAAAAAAGATTTTTTAAAAATGTATTTTACATAGCAATTTTAGTTGTTTTCAGTGGGAGGGCTGTTCAAATAACCTCCCCTATTCAATGTGTGGAAAGGAAAGTGTTCTGTTTTGTTTTCTTAATAACACGTATCAAACCTGGAATGTCCCCCTTACTTACTCTTGGTTATTCTCTGGCCCCTCCGATGAGAATATGAACACCATTACAGTTTGTCTTGATCTTTTGCATGGCCCCAAGGCCTAGAGTGGTGCCTGGCATGTGGCAGGCATGTAATAAACATTGTGAAAGATAATAATAACGATAATAATAGTGAAATAATGACAACAGTCACCCATCTTGACCATGAGCCACACAGAGTTTTAGCTGACAGCTCTGTGTCATAGCCATCCTATGAGTACTGGGCAATTAAATGTCCCAGAGCAGAGCTCTGAACTTTCAACGGCTCCCCATTGACTTACCCAGAAATACCCCGTTCCTTTGTCAGCACACGAGTCTGGACATCATTTTCCGTTTTTTTTTTTTTTTTTTTTTTTTTTTTGAGACGGAGTTTCGCTCTTGTTACCTAGGCTGGAGTGCAATGGCGCCATCTCGGCTCACCGCAACCTCCGCCTCCTGGGTTCAGGCAATTCTCCCGCCTCAGCCTCCTGAGTAGCTGGGATTACAGGCACGAGCCACCATGCCCAGCTAATGTTTTGTATTTTTAGTAGAGATGGGGTTTCACCATATTGACCAGGATGGTCTCAATCTCTTGACCTCGTGATCCACCTGCCTCGGCCTCCCAAAGTGCTAGGATTATAGGCTTGAGCCACCGCGCCCAGCTGGACATCATTTTCTATTATTTTTGTGTCCTGTGCTCCCCTCAAACCAAGCTACTTGGCATTTCCCAAACATGCAACACAACTTTGCTCTCATCAATTTCCCTGCCTTGACCATTCTTCCGTTCTCTCTCCTTTCTGTTTCAAACTCACTAATCATTTGACATATCATTCAAATGCCATTTCCTCTAAGATTCCATCTCCCATTCCCTGACAAGAAATAATGTTCCTTCCTTTAAATCCCTGGAGCATTTGGGGTTTCCTTTTATTTCTTATCACATGTGCTTTGCATTATTGCTATTTGTTTACATGGATTAATGCTTCCCCACAAGACTTAATGATGCTTTGCATATATCAGACACTCAGTAAACATGAATAGAATAAATGGATCAAGAAAACAGGCTTAGATTGTGGATCACAATCAGTATCAGGAATTTTTGTTTATTATAGCCAGAAAAACCTTATTTTGCAGTCTCTTATGGACTTCTGAATACAGTTCGTTGAACTGGGCAGTAGCCATGCTAATGGATACATGTTATTTTAAACTATTAGTATGAGGCCAGACACAGTGGCTCATGCCTACAATCCTGGCACTTTGGGAGGCCAAGGTGGGAGGATTGCTTGAGCCCAGGAGTTTCGACACCAGTCTAGGCAAAAGAGCAAGACTCCACTTCTACAAAAAAAGAAAAAATTAGCTCCTCAGAAGGCTGAGGTGGGAGGATCGTTTGAGCCCAGGAGATCGGAGGCCACAGTGAACCAACATCGGGCAACTACATTCCAGCCTATGAAACAGAGCAAGACCCTGTCTCTAAAAGAAAAAAAAAAAATTATTATTATGCTCCAAGTGTTTGACGTCTTTTACAAAATGGTGGTGGGGGGGCGGCTGATGTTCTGTTGGCTTTTTGTTTTTGTTTTTCTCGCTTTGTTTAGATAATACAGAACCATGGTGCTGAAGGATAGCAAAAAAAAAGAGAGAGAGCGAGAGCATAGAACTAAAAGTTAGTGCTAATAACACCAACACCAAATTAACTCTGACTCATATTTCTGATCAGCGCTTCCTGTACCCTTGTTGAATTCCTCATTTGCACTATTACTACACTTACGGCCACCTCTCTAAAAAACAGACACCCAAGATAGATAGCATTTATCTTGTTTCTAAAGGCTGGGTTCTAAAGATGAAGAATTCTAAGCTATAAAGTTGAGCATTTGAAATCCTACGTCTTTAACATAATGTGACGTTTTTCCTTTGAAATAGGAGTTGCCAACTCGCTGTCAGTTGAGTTAAGGCAACAGAACAGACCACATTCTCATATCTGGTTGACAGCTTAGAATCTTCTAAGTTCTGCAGAAAAATATTTGTGGTCAATGTGTTCCCTCTGGGACT